>NC_092803.1:95970983-96328483 GCF_040954645.1 Diabrotica undecimpunctata | reverse complement strand
TGATTACAATTTATTTGGATATTTTGTTGTATATCGTCTAATTTTTCTTCTGTGTTTCTCCTGTCTTCGTTAATTTTTACTTCTAAGTTACATTTTTGTAACTCTATTTTCTGTTCTATATCTATCTTATTATCTTGAATAATCCTCTTTACTTCTGTCCTCTCATTGTCTATCCTTTTCTTGTAGTCATTCCGTATACTTTTTATTTCATTTGCTACTTTTTTCTCTGCAGCTTCAAGTTTTTTATCCATTTGTTTTACAATTTTATTATTATTATCTTCTATTTTCTTTTCTAATTTTCTATAATTCTCTTCCAATTTCTGTTCCATTTTTTTCATGTCTTCTTTGACTTCTTTTGAATTCTCTTCCAATTTTTTTATGTCTTCTTTGATTTCTTTTGAATTCTCTTCCATTTTCTGTTCCATTTTTTTCATGTCTTCTTTGACTTCTTGTGAATTCTGTTCCATTTTGTGTTCTATTTTTTTCGTATTCTCTTCCATTGTCTTGTTCATCTGCATCAATAATGACATCAAAGCTGCCATATTGACATTTTCCTCTCTTTCTGGATTCATTTCTGCAGTATCTTGTGGAGCTTGAACTAAACTCTCCTCTTGTATAGGTTGTGTTTCTACTTCCACATCTTCTTCATTCTTTTTGCTTCTTGTACCTTTCTTTCCTTGAGACATTTTGAGACTTTACTTGTTCAAATATAATTAAAAATAAAATCTATAATTTTTTCTTTCTACTGATAATTAATTTAATTATATGAGAGCACTTATCTTCCCAAACTAATTCTTTTAAATAGAGAGCCCCACGTTGGGCGCCAAATTGTTATGATGTGTTTTTTGTGTTTGAATGATGAGCAATGAGTATTTTTAATAATATAATATATAGGGTTTTTATCGCGGTTCTCAAAGAATTAGCTTGTAAGTACTTTTTTAAATTATCTTTATTATAACTATTATGAAACACACATATATATCTAACCTAGTCAATGTAAATTTAAAATAAACTATCTTTAAACTGATATTCTTATAAAACTAATTAAATTCTATAGACAATCTAAAATTTAAACAAACTATCTTCAAAATTGAAATTGTTATGACACTAACTAAATTATATTAACAAAATTTTGTACCTTTCTTTCACTGAATGCCTAAATGAACTATTTTCCACTAAGTATATAGATTCTAATCACCACTGAATGTCTTCGTACTTCAGTTCTCCTTGTTTTTTGTGAAATTACTTTTTTCAATTATCAGCTTCTACCAATTTAAGATATATTTTTCTTCACCAGCATCTATACACTACCAACCAAATCAGCAAACAGCATTTATATTTATTCTTCTTTTCAATATACCAATATCCAATTATTATAAGTTGATTTATACTAATCTCCAACCATAATATAATTTAATTTCTTCCAATATACCTTTTTTTATCTTCAATAATTATTTGTGTATAATTATAAATGTGCATTAAATTATATGCATAATTTTTAATCTTCATTTAACTCACTATATTAAACATTTTGACTATTTGTACTTGATTCACTGACTCCAACTAACTTTCATAATAAACTGCTTGACTTCTGACTAAAAACTTCCAAAACTGACCTAAAAACTTCTTAAAACTCTTCTGACTGCACTATCTAAAACTTTTCTGACTAAAAACTTTCAAAAACTGCCAAAACTGCCATAAACTGCCATCTTGAATCCAAATCACGGGTATTTATATGTTTTGGACATTCTAGAACCATCTCGTAAGAGATCATGTTCTATTCAGTTCTATTTAATACATGTCTGAATTTTCTGGAACAAACCATTTCGCAAACATGGCCATCTCCGGAGATCCAGAGAATTCCATTCTTTTCTATTAATAATTTTGTTTACATTTAGGCTTTTCAGATCAGAATATATAATTAAATTAGTAACTTAACATTCTAATTTAATAAAATACACATTTCAAACAATATATTATTATAACCCACTTTATATTTGTAAATATTCTTAAACGTCACTTCAGAGTATAAATATCTGTCAATCTCCGAGAGTATTTTTGGTTGCCTAAGCACATGGCTCACTTATATATATTTACAATATTAAAATTACTAAATACAACTTTTTTACAATTATTATATGCTAATTTATTAAAAATGCCCTCACATAAATATATTTTTATTAAATTCTCTAGTATATAACTTATTTAAAACAACCAAATATCTAATATTATGTAGTATATAACTTATAAATTATTTTCTATAAACCCTAATTGTCACAATATATATATATATATATATATATATATATATATATATATATATATATATATATATATATATATATATATATATATACGCCGAGAGAGTATTTAAACGAGCGCCGAAATGCCCAGTCGACCAGTACTAATCGAGTAACGACGAGAAGTAGATCCACCAGGCTTGAGAATGGCAAGTGAGACCTTGCCGAAACGTCGCCAAAACAATGGTTTTCAAGAAAACCAGCATTTTACAACGCGGAGTCAAACCCGGAAAAATAGTGACAGCACATATAGCTCCCGCGGAAACCTCAAAACAAACATAGTTTTGTCTTAGTATAGATATATATATATATACAGGGTGGTCCTTAAGTATTTGTACAAAAAGAAACAGTAGATTCTACACTTTAAAATATTATGATTTAAGTCAAATTACTTTAATAAAATGTTGATATTAAGAAAGATACAGGGTGTTAAAATGCAAAATTAAAATTTTATTTTTCGCTATAACATTCATGTTTGTAAACATTTATGTATAAAAATTTAAAACTGGGTACTTTTAAATATGAGAAATTATAATTTGATGCACACTTTGATGTAACTGATAGAGGGCGCCACTTACGCCACCTATGTGGTATAAATTTGCACTTAACTTTTTTGCTCTTTAAGTTACCTGAATTTGGGATAAAAAATATTAAAGATATACTTTAACAAAAAAAAGGTATACTTGTTAATAACTTCAAAACTCAACAGTTTTCGAGATAATCGCATTTTAAAAATCAGCTGTATAATTCTGATCTAAGGCAAGTGCTCCAGGCAACGAGGAAAAAATAGACAAAAACATTAATACTTCTGAATTTTGGTATAAAATACCTTTAACTAAAGTTAATAGTTAACGAAATATTAAATAAAATAAATATATCAGCATGACAATTGATATTAGGATTTGACAAAAGAATAATAGGATTTTACATCATACATTTTACGTTTTATGTTAAATTAAAGTCATAATCCGAACATTTTGTTTACAAACCAAATTAAGAAATAGTTAAACTAAAAAACATAACTTTTTGTCAAAGTAAGTGTTCGATATGTCCACCATTTTCTTAAATTAATTTGTCAATATATTTTATAAAAGATCGTCTCATATTAAATAGCATCATTGGTTCTAAAGAAACTGCTGCAGTATTTATTTCTTCCCATAGTTGGTTGCGAATGTTTATGGGATTCTTATAGACACGTTGTTTTAATGCACCCCATACACCAAAATCAAGCGGATTAAATTCGGGGTTACGTGGTGGTTTTAATGTATAATGGATAAATAAATTATTTTGGATACATATTAAAATCTTATGGTATATTATGGAACTACATCTTATTTGTCGCAGAAGTTAAATATTGTATTAAACTGTGATGTATCATTGTTCGTTCATTCATCATATCGTTCATTGGTTACTTATATACACACGGAATAACCTATCGATGACATTACTTATTTATATGATAACGTTACAGCTCATGAGTAACTATAATTACATCTCGAACAAATGGACTATTATGATTTACTAACGAACTAATACTATGCTAAACTAAATTGTCTGTGTGTTTACTATATTTATAACAATATCGGTTATTAGAACAACGATGATATTTTTGTAAAAATGCTGAGTCTATTAGGTTAGATTTGTAGCAAAAGTATTATGAAACAGGACACATATGTGTTATTCAATACCTGTGCTCTAGTTTCTATTTGTTCTAATAAAAATAGGTAAACAATTTAAGTAATGAAAACTAAGTATACTTTTCGGATTTTTTATGAAATAAATAATTATATCAATATCTCACCACATTGCCAAGGAATATGACTACCACGACCAATCCAACGTTCAGAAAAGTTATATTTAAGTATGTTCTAACTGTCTTCTCTCTAGAATGTGGTGGTGTACCATCTTGCATATACCACATATTTTGGTTTTTCAGCATTTTACAATAGGGAAAAGGTAATACAACGCCATTATAGAAACTTAAGAAGCGATAGAAAAGGGAAATTGTAAACATGATGACGGCCAACGTCTGAATACGCGGTACCTAAAGAAGAAGATGAAGAATATTTTTACCAATAGGACATTTAGCACCCATAACAAAGCATTTGTAATGTCACATTATCATCTTTGAGTTGTTTTAATAAGAATAAACTATGAATTAAGCTTATCTACAGGTATTTAGTGCTTTACCGCACACATATTAAACTAAGAATTATTGTGCAGCTGACTTATAAAATGCATTTATCTCGAAAACGGTTAAATTTTTAGTTTACTAACAAGTATACATTTTCTTTGTAAAAATAATGTATCTTTAATATTTTTTAACACAAATAGAGCTAACTTAAAGAGCAAATAAGTTAAGCCAAAATTTATGCCACACATGTGGCATATGTGGCGCCCTCTATTAGTTTTCCACTTTAACACCCTGTATCTTTCTTAATATCAACATTTTATTAAAGCAAGTTGGCTTAAATCGTAATATTTTAAAGTGTAGAATCTACGGTTTCTGTTTGTACAATTACTTAAGGACCACCCTATATATATATATATATATATATATATATATATATATATATATATATATATATATATATATATATATATATATATATACATCCTACTATCATTTTCGCATCGATACATTATGCTTATACCATCACTTTAGCATCGTCTTGCAAAGTAGCATCTGTATATCGACGCTACTTTACAAGACCTTAATAACTTTTTTCCTGTACATGTTACAAAAATTTTAACCATCTCATTGATTAGAGTGTTGATACCGTGTTGATATTTTAAAATATCCGCTTTCTCTTTTTATCCCTTACTGAGTTATACAAGTTTATTCCAGAAAATGTTTGAGTCTAAAATGATGGTACAGTGAAAATATTATATATATTTAGTTCAGGGTTTTACCGTTTACTCGCTGCCATTATATACATGAAAATATATATCCCACTTTCATTATCAATCATTTTAGCATCAGAAATTTGGCATCGCTGTTGAATATAATATTACCCACAACGAAATAGTAAATTTAAGAATATATATATTTTTTTCATCCACAAATCATTCTGGCATCATGTTTGGTTAAAAGTAACGAGTTATGATATATTGCAACTACCTATTGTATCTTCGCTCCAATCGGTGCAGTCGCGACGTACAGCCCCTCAAATGATAGGATTTAACCAATAAAATACAATAAGACAGAAAAATCAAATATAGCAGCATGTCAAAAAGGCCTTAATTATATATCTTCGTTTCTATAGATCCAATCGTGACGTACAGTATCTCAAATGACAGGATTTAACGAATTAAAAACAACGAAATATAAAAATTAAATACAGCCATGTCAAAAGGGCCCTAGTCACGTATCTTCGGTCCTATTAGTCCAATCGTGACGTATAGTACCTCTAATGATAGGATTTAATATAAAGAATACAATGGGATAGAAAAATCAAATGCAGAACAATGTCAAAAGGGCCTTAGTTGTGTATCTTTAGTTCTATTAGTCCAATCATGACGTGCAGTACCTCAAATGAAAGGATTTAACAAATAAAATACAATGAGGTATAAAAATTAAATGGAGTAGCATGTCAAAATGACCTTAGTTATGTATCTTCGGTCCTATTAGTCCAATCGTGACGTACTATACCTCAAATGATAGAATTTAACTAATAGAATACAATGAGATAAAAATCAAATACAGCAAAATGTTAAAAGGGCCTTAGTTACGTATCTTCGTTTTTAGTAGCCCAATCGTGACGTACAGTACCTCAAATGATAGGATTTAACCAATCGAATACAATAAGATAGAAAAATAAAATACATTAGCTTGTCAAAAGAGCCTTAGTTATGTATCTGCGGTCCCATTAGTCCAATCGTGACGTTTCGTATCTCAAATGATAGAATTAAAGTAATACATTAACACGTCAAAAGGACCTAAGGTATATATAGGAGCCAACTCCTATATATGTTATGTCAAAAGAGCCTTAGTTGCGTATCTCCGGTCCTAAAGGTCTAATCATGACATATAGGGCCTAAAATGATAGGATTTAACGGAGATAATACGATGGTGGAGAGAAATTAAACATGGCGGCATCTAATAACACCTTAAAAACTGGCAGCAATAAAACGAATTAACCCAGAGAGGTGTGTGGCATATTACTTGACAGGATTTAGCGAATACCATACGATTACGTCGTACATCTCTTTGCATATGTTCACTTTTAGTTAACTACTTAGTATGTATTCAGTACTTTGCTTTACGGTGTTGAGACAAGGACTCTTAAATAGAAGAATGTTAAAAATCTTGAAAGCTTTGAGATGTGGTGCTATCGCCGTATACTAAAAATAAGTTGGGTGGATAAAATTACAAATGAAGAGGTAATACGCAGAATAAATAACGATCCAGAAGTTATACTGATTATAAAAAAGAGAAAACTTGAATACTTTGGCCACCAGATGATAGGACAAAAGTACACATTCCTACAAAATATAATGCGAGGAAAAATCCAAGGACGCAGAAATCCAGGCCATAGAAGAATGTCCTGGATAAGAAATTTAAGAGAGTGGTTTGGCTGTACCACTAACGAATTATTCAAAACAGCAGTAAATAAAATTAGAACCGCCATAATGATATCCAATCTCCGATAGGAGAGGCACTCAAAGAAGAAGATATGATAAACTCGAAAAATTTCCAACGTTCACTGTTAGACATATGCCTCCCGTTCAGTGCACACATTTACTGCTCCTTGATGCTGTGACGAGAATGAGATAGGATTTAACAAATAGAATGACAGAAAACTAAACAAGACAGTGTGTCAAACGTGGAATGCGTCGTAGAACGTGAAATATTAGCGTAAAATTATATGATGGCCATAGACGGTTCTTTAATAACCAGCAAACGACTCGCTTTGTAAAGTAACATAGGCGGGATATGTGCGAGAAAAAGTCGATCATTCGTTTTACAACCCAAAGGGGACCATAAAATATTCAACGTTAACATGTGCCATAATGTAACGGTATGACAAATCTTTTTTCTCCCGCACGGGTGCATGCCTGTATACCTATACAAGGGGAGCCGTGCATAACCTTTAAGTTGATCGTAATACATAACTGCAACAACAAGTATGTTGACGACTTGGGTTAGTATATACAGTGCATTCCGTACGTTTTTCAAACATTATTAGGAAATTGTTGACTGGAGGCTGTTAAAGAAGTTCTTAAAATTTTTGCGGGTCACCTTCTGTTCTGTAAATGGAGTGAATATTGTTATCCATTTAATTTTTTTCCTCGGTTAAATAATTCCTGCTGGTATTTGGTCTAAGCTTACTTCTTTTCCCCATTTAAGCTGTTTCATAGCTCTTCCTCTTTATAGTGCCCTGTTCATCTGTTTTGGTAATTTCGGACTATTTCATCTCTTATAACATAAAACAGTTGTTTCAGATATCTTTATCGCGTTTCCTTTTTTTATGGATGAATATGCTGCCGTTTTCATCTTCTACTATTCCATATGGAGCTACACGAATTCCAAATCAAGAAAACACAAATAACACTCCGAATTATATTATACAACTAATAGTCGAAAAATGAAGAGCAAGAGGTAAATGACCAAGAAGCCGAAATCTTAATGACGAATACAAATATAATCGACTAATCAGACAATTAAGATCAGTGCTACATGATGCACGCAATGCCACATTTGAACACTACATTAGTACATTGTCTAAAGAAGATCATTCAGTATGGATAGCAACAAAAACACTTAAAGAGACCTGAACAACACAACCCACCAATTAAAAAAGATGACGTTAGTTGAGGAAGATCAGACCAGGAAAAAATATCAACATTTTCAGAATACCAGATAATAATATTCAAGCAATAGAACACTGAAAACTTCTGTTTTTAACTGTACGCCCGTGAATGACTTAACATTTTTTAAATAACACTTAATATTGCACTTTTTTATTGTATTTTTTTCATCTTTCAAGATAATTCTTATAGGGATATATTTATTTATAACATACGGTCTTATGGTCTTATTACGGCTTTAAGATTATACGACCTAAATGTATCTTGTACTGCACTGCTAATTGAGAATTATGTTTGTAATTCGATAAGAGGTCCGGATATACGAGACACTAATGACTGAATTTCTATAAAAAAAATAGATTAATTTGTTTTGTGTATTAATTTAGTTTAGTTTAGTCGAACAAGAGTTGCAGTAAAAGATTTTTCTAAATATAGAATGTAAACGATATTTCCAATGCTTTGTGAAAGAGAACCAGTTTATAAAATTCCGGACGACGTAACAACACCTTATTTTAGAATATTGGTCGATGAATTGAAATCATTGTTCAAGAAACGAATAATTCATGTGCAGATGTTTTACTATAAAAACATGTAAAACCAAAATCTCGATTAAAAAAGTTGCAACCAGTTACTCACGATGAAACTTATCCCCATTATTGATTTTACAAGTGATAAAATGGGTCGACAAAAGACCAGTTTTAATCCTTACAACATTTAAACATAATAGTTGTATCTTGGTTTAATGAAATGAAAAGAAAAATTATACACAAGTACTAAAACCACAAACTATTCTCAATTATAACTTGGTGAAAAAGAGTGTTGATTTTAGTGATCAAGTGGCTTCTTACCAAAGCCCAATACGCAAAATTCTGAAGTGGTACCGGAAAGTGCCAGTGAAATTAATATTTAATACCACAGTAGTCAATGCTTAGTTGCTAAATAATAGAAAACGTAAAAAAAGCGACAACCTATCCTTGAGTTCAGACTGGAGTTCGCGAAGGCATTTGCAAATAAAGCAATGTTGTAACCCTCACGACCAGTTACACCCAAAAATACCATCTCAGTCAAAGCGATGTAGATAATACAAAGAGAAGAAAGTGTACAAGATGTTACAAAATTTTAAGAAGAAGCATGATTAGTAGAAAGGCCGATAGAAAAGTTAAAAAAGTTAAAACATACTCTGAAGAATGTGATGGTAAAACTGCAATATGTCTAGTGTGCTTCCATGAAGCACATTAAAAAACAATTTTACTTATACAGGAACTATTATTGAGTAAAAACGTATTGTTCCTCAAGTGGCCTTATAGTATTGGAAGTCGTAAGTTGATAGTTTCTAGTAGAACGTTTTTATTGTTAATTACCTCCGTAAAAGTGAGTTATAGTATTTATAAAAAAATGGATGTAAATAATATGCCTTCGACATCTAAAAAAGCTAGATGTAAACATAAACGTAGATTGACCACTGCTGAATTACAATCATTGTTAGAAACATCTGGCGAGGACGATGTAGATTAAGTGAATGGTGGAAGTGACTCTGATTGACTCTGATGAAATATTTGCACAAAGTCAATTTAAAAAAACAAAGCAAAATCGACTGTACGTCTTTACGAATTTTTCGTCGGCTACCCCTCATACTATTTAGAATTTAAATTTCTGTATAAGATTTTTTTAAACTATTTAGCGAGGTTCCGTGAACTACTTTCTTATGGCATCGTCAAAGTCAAATATTATCTTTTATGTGATTAAGCTACAATTATTGGTCGATATTGAGATGAAAATTACATTTTTAATTAACTAATATTTAACGATACGATTTCCAATATTTAACCTTGTTTATTGTACAAATTATGTAAAAATGTGTATACACATTTTGTACAAAAAACTTTTTTTGAGAACGATTTCCTGAGTAGAAATCAAAATGTCAAACATTAAATAATTAAAAATGTGATTCTCATTACAATCACGACCAATATTTTTGACTTAATCCCATAAAAACCTAATATTTATCTTAAACTATTCACTGATAGCTTCGATTAAACAGCTTGGAAATTGAAATATGTAAAATATTCCCCTATACAACTCTCTGGGAAAAAATATCTAAATTGAATAAAAACAACTGAACGTTGATATAAAAAACTTGTTGGTTGACCCCAGCCGCCTGAAACCAGCCGACAGGCAGGTAGATTCAATGTCTTCATTTGAACTTAACCCAAACGGATCGATATTTTTATGTTTTCAAATATTATTCTAAATATTAACACTGGCAACATCTATTGGCTTTAAAATGATACCAAATACAGTAATTTTACCTCCCGAGGTTACAGTGATGGTTTGAAGGAACAAATTTAATATATAAAAAAATCGGATTATTGAAAAACTGACAACGGTGCCAAGCCTACAAAGGTACACTAAACGAACATACACGACTTATAAATAGAAAATGATAGCATTTCTTGGTGATGCTAAATTACTGCAACGTGAAAAGAGCTCTAAATGATAGCGGGATGTATATATATATATGTATATATATATATATATATATACATATATATATATATATATATATATATATATATATATATATATATATATATATATATATATACATCTAGCGGTTAATGTAAGCTCCGTTCTAAAACGGTATTATACTAACTCCAGTAGAATATACACCGTGTATATTATTATCTGCGTAGCGCTTTATGTAGACTCCGAGCAACACGTAGGATTAAGTGAAATCTGTAATAGGTTAAAACACTTTTGGGATCCGTATGTATACCTTCGCGTACACAACTAAACTCTTGCGATGTTGCCAATAATTTGATTAGTCGTAGACTTTCAAATTTTACAGCAGGTACATTTTGGAACTTCAAATTTATTTAAATATCAATCAATTTAGTCATCGAGAAATTTCACAAATACTTGGTTAATGCAGTTAAATATTTTAGAGTGGTAATTTATATTAATTGCTTTAATTATGTTTAAACTTAAGTAGTGCCTATTATAAACTTGGAAAAGGCAAGAGTTCATTTTTATTTATTAGTTTTTTTTTAAAATGCGTTGGCACTGAAATATTTATTATATAAATGAACGTTCCGATGTTTCGATTGCTACAGTTTATGACGTATAAAATATTTGTTTCATGGAGTAGTAAAATTTAAATTATAACAATTTATAAATCATTCTTAAAATTCCAATTTTTTACCGTCTAATTTCAATATTTCGATTTTTAAATGTAGGGAATTCAATATCCTATATACTATATTTTAGATACACATAAACACATGGATATGGCAGATACTAAAAGAAGAAATATTTGGGTTCCTTAGGGTATCTTGATTCTCGGCAACATATCTATTACAATTACATATAATATGTTCGGTCTTATTGTTTTAAATGCTTTGTGGCTTGTACAAGCTATTATTATTTTCAACTTTATATAATTGTGTTTTTGTATCTTTCGTTGTCAGGCATATCAAAATTTAATTTTTAATTTAGAAGTAGATGTATATATAATATTCTTTTTCCTGTCACTTAGTTTAAATATAGATCACTTATATTCTTCTTGCTTATTTATTTTTATTCGTAATACTTATTAACGTACGTAATAACGTACCCGTTTTTGCAAAAAGCAACAACGAGTACGAAAGATATCGGGTATCAGGGGTGGTATTTGTCAATCTAAATGCCACTTACGACATATTAAATAAGAGAACATTTCTCCAAAGCTGCATGACATCGCCTTGGATAAAAACATTACTTGTTTTATCCGCGTATATCTACAGAATAGAAGATTTTTCGTATCATTCAATGGTAAGATGAAGAAGGCAGATGAATGGTCTCGCTTGGGGTAGCGTAATGGCACCTACACCGTATTACATTTACACAAATGATTAACCGATAACAGTAGATACTAGGACTTTCATGTAGACGATACATTGCACAACCAAAACTTTTGTTGCTGAAGTGAAAAAAAATCTAAATGATTGCCTTAAATATAATAAAATGAACTACGAATTAATTTTAAGCCAAACCCCGAAAAATCTTAGGAGCGCTCCTTTAATTTGTCTAAGACAGGCGCTTTCACAAAACTGAATATCTAATCTAATATAAATCTAATATAATCTATAGTCTAATATAAATACCTTTTTTTTAAACGCATCTACCACGCAGAGGCATTAGGGTATTTAGATTAATGTTACAGTTGATACAAATAGAGTATATACATTAGTTCACAATTAATAATAATAATATGTATGTGTATTACAATGTATGTTTTAAATCTTATGAAGAAGTTGACAGTCTTTAAGATAAGAAATTATTCTTTTTGTATCTGTATTTTCTTCTAGGGCAGTTGGGTATGCTATATTTCGTTCACTGTTATATTTAGGACACTGTATTAAAAAATGTTTTAACGTTAGAACACGGTTGCACACTTCACAAACTGGTTTATTTTTGCGCTGTAGTAAATAGCCATGAGTAAGTCGTGTATGGCCGATACGGAGATGGGTAAATATCACATGCTCTCTTCTGTCTTTTATTTTTGGTTTCCACAGATGTGGATGTTTGTTGACTTCATATAGCCTTGATGGAGTGTTGTTCCAAGTTTGTTGCCATTTTGGAATTATTTTTTGTAGTATAAGTTTATAGTTTAAATCGTTTTGTACCAATATGTTACTTTCTTCGGACATTAGGTTAGTTGGTGCGTTTTTAGTTAGTTTATCTACAACTTCGTTACCTTCAATTCTGACATGAGAAGGTACCCATAAAAATTGAACTTGGATTTTCTTATTTGAAATGTTTTTATGTTCTTTTTTACTAAGAAGTAGAAGGGGGTTGTCACAGTATAATTGAGTCAGTGAGGAAAATGAATTTAGAGAATCTTTGATTATTATATATATTTCTTGGTTTTTGGTTTGTATTAACGTTAGTGCTTTTAGAATTGCAAATAATTAAGCCGAAAAGATGGTTGTAATTGACGACAATTGGAAACTAACTGAGATGTCTTCCGAATAAATTGCTGCTCCAACTCTGTCTTCATTTTTTGATGCATCGGTGTATAAGCTGTAGGTATTACCATATCTGTTTAATAGTGTACGAAACTTTTGTTTAATGACGGTTGACGATATCTCTGATTTCTTAGGTTTTTTTGATGTCGATAGCCGGAACAGATATTGTCCATGGCGCAGGGTTGTGGATTGAGGAGGTATCATAAGTTTTTGAAAATTGAAAATTTAATTTGGATAAGTATGATCGTATACGAAAGTAAAAAGGATGATCAATTTGATGTGTTTGTTAAAATTTATTTGTAAATCGATCAGCAAAAACGTTATGCACAACTGGATTATTTCGGTTTGATGACACTGCTGCTGCTTATGTTAGGCTTAGTGGAAAATATGAATTTTACTATAACGAAATATAAACAAACCATGAAAATTTGATGATTTGAAGAAAGAAAATGTCAAATTAGGCTAGAGCAATAACTGAAACAAAAGAATCAATTGGGAATAATGTCAGTCATCATATATTTACTCTAAAAATAACTAACAAAAGATAGACATTAAATGAGAAGTAAAAATTAAAAGAATAATATGTCACTAAAAGACTTGATTTGTAACGATTATCAAAATTTAATAAAAGTCACAAATGTCATCCGATTAATAACAACATTAAATCGTCTGTCAATAAAAAATGTGAAGAACAATTGGACAACACATAGTTTGGATTTAGAAGTGGATTGGGAACAAAAGAGGAATTGTGCGCAATGGAGGTACTATTACAAAAATGCAGAGATTATAATGAAAACATATTCATATCTAATATAGATTTTCAAAAGTATTTGACATAGTTCAACCTGGTAAGCCCATACATGCAATAAAATACATACACCTAGATACCAAGATATTAATTTACTAAAAAATCTACTAAACTCAAACAGCGGTCATGCGGGTGAAAGATAGAGAAACAAATCAAGCAGAAATTCAAAAAGGAGTCAGCCAGAGATGTGTGTTGTCAACTGATAGGTATTTTAGGAGACACTATGGGAAAGAAGTAAGGAATGGAGTGAGCATCATTAATAACATAAAATTTCAGACTAAACCCCAATCATGACAGAAAATATAGAGGATTTACAAATTCTTATAGAAATCATTAACAGATAAAGCAAAAAGATAGGACTAAACTAAACAGATAAAAGTCAATGTTTACAAATAAGAAATTGAGTGTGGTTATTAGATTGAGATCGTCGAATGTTATGTATGGTCGCAACTGCTATATGGGGTAGAAGCTTGGACCCTGACAGCCAAATCTGTAAAAAAATTAAAGGCATTCGAAATGTGGCTATATAGGCGTATTCTTAAAATTCCTTGGACTGTAAAAGTCTCAAACGAAGAAGCGTTAAGACGAATTGTCTATCGGGACATCGTATCTGGGCTACAGTTCGAAACGATAAATACTCTCTTCTACGCGTCATCATGCAAGGAAGAGTAGAGGGAAGAAAAGTCTTGGGAAGAAAGACAAAATCTGGCAGAGAAATATCAGAGATTGGACTAACTTCAGTGTTGAAGAAATAATATATCTAAAAAATCTAAAAGAATATCCAATATATCTATACCGGATCCTGTAAAATTTTAAATACATTAAATTAAATCTCTCGTAAATTATAAAGCCTATTCTTAGATTAAAATAACAAATTTCTTAGTATTATGATATGTAGTATTGTGATAATGTGTAGGTGTCAGTATTCTTTTAAAAGAGATTTATAGGTTGGTATATAAATTTCACGGTTATGTGCCATACGGTTTCATCTTTCATACAAACATTAAAAACCTTAAAAAGTTTCATTTTTCATACAATTAGCACGTTGGCTCTGGAATTAAATATGCATTGTTAAAAATGGTATACATTTATATAGATTATTATATATTATATAGATTTTCCTTTGTCGTCTTCTGATTATGTATATCAATTTGTTCCTAATTAAGCACATGTTGTCCACAAGGTACCTCTCTCATAATAGTCAGTAATCAGAAAACCAAATAAATGTTCTTTAACATACAAAAGAAAGGATGTAGAGTAGGTCATAACGTAACACTAAACCCATATAATTTTGAAAGATTGCAGCATTTTGGGTATCGTAGATAACGTTGTCACATAAGAAATAAAATGGAATATTCAGGTAACTAACTGATGTATATATAACCTTCATAACACTTTTAGATCCAGAAGTCTAATACGAATCCCTAAAATAAGGATATATAAAATAGTGATTAAACCAATGCTATTGACTGGGTACATGAAGAGAACGCTGACAAAACAATGTAAGTAAAACTCAGGTATTAATTAGATCAGTATTACCAGAAAACCCATTAGAAGTATTGCCAAGAAATGTAGAGCATATAGTGAAATCTAAATATCGTAGAATAAGATATTCAGACAGTATCGAGCGAAAACATTATTGATAAGGAAAGAGAGATCCATCGCTGAGAAAGTGAGAAACTAATTGCCAAAAGCAAAGGGTACTTTGTGATAAAGTACCCGTACTCTAAAGCATAAGCATGTCTTTTCCTACTCTTTAAGTAAGTGATGGATTCGACTGTCACTTGATGGAAATTTATTTTATCTGACAATAAAACAGGTATGCGTTTACATGTTATAGCCTGTAACTGAATAAGTTGAAGAGGGGACAACTGTTTGTCTCAAGTTGGTGATTTAGAATTATGGCTGTATTTTAATTTGCTGATTTCCCTAAATTCTAATTTTCATAGAATCTAAAAATACCTTAAGGCTTTTATTTTAAATATACTTTTTTAGTAATGAAAATACGTAAACAGAACCTTTAATATACCTGTAACCTTTGATTTCTGGGATAAACCCATCTTCTGAGCAATACCGTCGATATATTTATTTGAAATTTTGTACACTTATTTTACCCGTTTATGTCCTTATTATCCATATATGAGTTGTCACCGATATGATAAACTCACTTACTTTTCACAAAGAGACTCTATATTTAGTACGGTGATTACTATACATATCTGATTCGAAATATCGTCGAAGAGTAACAGTATGTAAAATTGAAATTTTTAATGAAAAGTTAAAGATTAGCCATTTATTATGGAGTTCAAAAGAGAAGCCTTTACGAAAATTTAAGTACTAATAAGACCACCGCAATCTGACGTACCCTGGGTAATGAACAAAAAATTAATCGGCTAATCACCCGTTCAATATGATTTTTGTCAAATCGGCCCTTTTTAGGACCAACTATTCTAATTATGTCTATAAATATTAAGGGTGCTTAGCACAAATGTGACGTATTTCTAGTGCAGGAAACATATAGAGGACCAAACCTAGGGTATTTGGTATTAATATGATTCCTGAAAAACACATAATAAATGTAAAAGTGCTATCTCTGCTGGCAAATAAGTAAAGAAAAACTTAAATGAGAGAGGACAAAACCAGTCAGCTGAGGGAACCTTTCAACTATGTTGAGCTTGGATCCACTATCTACCTATATAATGAACAATATTACGGTTACTGACTGAAAATCTGAGCACAAAGCTTATAAAATTTGTACCAAAAACACAATAATTACTGATATCCAAAGTCTGCAGACAAGCAAAGCAAAGACAAAGTTGTTACCTTGCTTAAACCTGCAAAAACTCCAACGACCACAAAAGCTATCGGTCAATATATTTATTTTGTCAGCTATATAAAATACTTCTGCACATAATCCTTAATATAATTTTACCGATAAGTTTTTTGTGATTAACGTTTTAGACTTACTTCGTCAACTTTGGGCTATCCAACAATAATTGCAGAATGTCATAAGTGAAGAATATCAATTTGCTATCCGGATCTAATCCATAAATTAAATAATGTGATGCTATAAAATAATGATATTAGCGAAAAAAAAAACGGTCTAATAGTCAGTAATAAAGCATATAAATGTTCTTTAACATACAAAAGAGATGACGTAGAGAAGGGCATAACGTAACAATAAACCCATATAATTTTAAAGGATTGAAACGTTTTAGATATCGTAGATAACTTTGTAACATAAGAAATAAAAGGGAATATTCAGGTAGCTAACTGATGTATACATAACTCTTATAATACTTTTAAATTCAGAAGTCTAATACGACTCTCTTAAATCAGGATATATAAAACAGTGATTAAACCAGTGCTAATGTGTGGATATGTGACGAGAACGCTGACAAAACAATGTACGTGAAACTCAGGTATTAATTAGATCAGGATTGCTAGAAAAGCCATCAGAAGTATTTTCCGACTTACAAAGGTCCGCGTACTAACCATTAACGAACGGAAATAATGCCAAGGTCAAACACGTATATAAAGACAGCAACGTCGTACAAGAAGCTAAATCTCAATGCTAAAGTTGCGCTGGCAATATCCAAAGGCTTTATAATAACTGCATTGCCAAGTTAAATTAGGAGGATGCCCCAAGAGAAAAAATGTCCTTAGGACTTCCACAAATGAAAGGGGAAGGTAACATGAGGTCAGATTTAGGAATCATGAGACTATCTACCGACCCATCATATTTATCAACACATGCCTGTTCAACTACCTGCTATCCTACCTATAGTCAATACTCATCTGTTGGGGACTATCAAATCAATTACATGTAATCAAACAAACCAGAATAAAAAAAGTTATCCCAGGAAAGGCACTTCAGAAATATTGACATAAATTTTTAAAACGTTATTTACGTGGCTTATTAAAATTTAAATTTTTAATGAAAAGTAAAAGATTAGCCATTTGTTATGGGGTTCAAAGAAGAACCTTCACGATGTTAATTTTTTGAGATATGATTGGATGTTTTCTCTTCATTGCATACTGAGACGCCCAAGTGGCATTCTTCTGTGCTAACTTCCTTCCATACCAGTTTTACAAGTTTATTTATTTACAAGTTACATCTTGGCGTCTATGCATGTGTCAGATCTACCTTAAGCAATTTATTTTCCTAAACAATATCGTTATAAGAGCTTTCTTTATTCAGTATGTGTTCTTCTTCTATACGGATTTGTAGCAATATGATAATGAGGTTAAAACAATTTTCCTATTATTTTCCTTTCAAATATTCGTAGTTCTTCTTTATCTGTTTTAGTCATTGTCCATGATTCGCATCTATGTATTAAAATAGGTAAAAAGTTTAAATTATGATATGTATTTCTTTAGTGGCATTATTATTAACCGTGATTATTTATCTAAAATATTTAAAGTGTTCCATATTAATGAAATTGTAGTTGTTAACTTTAATATTTTATCAAGATTTATTAAATTGGTCTCTTCTGTTAATTCGCTTGTATTTGGTTTTCATTTCGTTGATTTTAAGTAAAACGTTTTTCGTGCTCTCTTCACTTTATTAAAGATTTTTGCGAACGGGAGAGTTTCTTATGAGATCTATATCATTAGCACATGCTAGGAGTGCTTTGTACGTTGGCCCGTTAATAGATTACATCTTAAATAGGCGTCATTTCTATTTTAGTAAGATGTTCATTAATTTTTTGACTATTTGAATCGAGAATTTATATTTTATTCGACTGTTTTATAACTCAGTGTTTCTTGGTGCATATTTTCATCTTTGGTTTTTTGTTTCCCGTATCATGAGTATAAGGATTTTGCTGGATATCCACATAGGGAACCCGGTGGTATGTACATGATATTTCCATAACCAACAATCGAAAATTTGTCTTATTGTAAAGTCATGATGATTTTACTAGGAAATATAGTGTTATTTAATAATGTGTTTAATTAAACACATATACCAAAACGCAATAGCCAGTGTTAGAGTGGGTGATCGTCAAACCCAGAAATTCCCGATACAACGTGGAGTACGCCAGAGGGACACCATATCACCGAAACTGTTCACTACGCTTTTGGAATATATATGTAAAAGGGCAAAACTGACCGACAAGGGCATAAATATAAACGGAGAAAATCTTAGCCATCTAAGGTTTGCAGATGATATTGTACTAATAGCTGATAGGATAGATGAGGCCAAAGAACTTTTAAATCAGCTATACCCTTCCTCGCTAGAAGGGGGATTGAAAATAAATATATCTAAAACCCAGATGATGACAAATCTTGTAGTCAGCGAAGATATATGCGTAGGAACAAGATCCATAGACCAGGTAATGGCCTATAAATACCTAGGTCATGAGATTCGCATAGGAAAAGATAACCAAACCGTTGAGCTTCTCCGTCATATAAGACTGACTTGGACAGCCTTCGGCAAGCTAAACCATATTTTTAAATCGTCTGATATACCAATATGCCTTAAAGGAAAAACGTTTAATCAGTGTGTTTTGCCAGTGTTAACTTACGGTGCGGAAACGTTGACCATGACAAGAAGAACAGTTCAAAAGATCCGTGTGTGTCAAAGGGCGATGGAGCGTGCTATCAAAGATCGAAATAGATGGAAAATTATGAGGGAGATCTATGTCCAGCAGTGGATAAGCGAAGATTAAATGATGTTAATAATAATAAAGTTCAAGCAACAATTCCTATATGCATTAACTTGGTAATGATATTTCTGCTCCCCGATACCTGGTGCAGTCCCGAAAGCAATAAAATTGCTAGACTCATGCTTCCTATTATCCAACAACTAGCCAGTCCAGGACTATACGCCTTATTTTGGTACTGATATTGCTGCAACTCATAAGTGAACAGAATATACAAGGAAGGTTTTGGCAATTTATTAATTTTGTGTGTTAGAATAATATTTCTTCGAGAAAGTGAAGAATATCTATTTGCTATCTGGATTTATTCCATAAATTAAATATTAGAATGCTATAAAATAATGCTATTAGCAGCAAAAAAACGGTCTAATAGTCACTAATAAAAAATCAAATAAATGTTCTTTAATATACAAAAGAGAGGATGTAGAGTGGGGCATACCGTAACGCCATACGATAAAGCCATATCATTTTGAAAGATTGCAGCGTTTTAGATATCGTAGATAACGTTGTCACATAAGAAATAAAAGGGAATATTCAGGTAGCTAATTGATGTATATATAACCCTTATAACACTTTTAAATCCAGAAGTCTAATACGAATCTCTAAAAGCAGGATATATAAAACAGTGATTAAACCAGTGCTAATGTGTGGATATGTGACAAGAACGTATTAATTAGATCAGGAATCAGGATTGCTGGAAAAGCCATCAGAGGTATTTTCCGACTTACAAAGGTCCGAGTACTAACCAATACGAACGGAACTAATGCCAATGTCAAACACATATATAAAGATACCAATGTCGTACAAGAAACTCAATCTCAACGTTCAGCTAGCTATATCCAAAGGCTCTCTCAATAACTGCATTACCAAGTTAAATTGGGAGAATGCCACGAGACGATGTCTACAAATGAAGGGTGGAGGTAACATATGATCAGATTTAGGAAAATGAGACTACCTGCCGACCCATCATATTTATCAACACTTGCTATTGTACCTACAATCAATACTTCTCTGTTGGAAGCTATCAAATCAATTACTTGTAATCAAACGAACTAGGCTTAAAAAAATTATCCCAGGAAAGGCACCTCAGAAATATTGACAAATTTTTAAAACGTCATTTAAGTGGCTGAGTTTACAATAGAAATGAGGAGACAAAAAGAAGAAAAGGCAATAGAATCTTGCTGTGTTTTGACTATGCGATGACGATGATCTTTATATAACATAGAGGGAGATAGAGAGAAGAATGTCTATGTTTAATCTAGAAACCGCTGGTTTTCTCCCTTTCGAATTGGGTATGTATATGTATTACCATAGATTATAAAAGCAAGAGGACTATAATTATGAAACTTTATCTAAAAAGTAAAATCAATAAACAAATTATATATACAAAAGGATTATATAAGTAAATCCCTAATATTTACACAGACTGCTTTACAAAAAGTGAACGGATGAGCATAAAAACACAACTGTTTTAAAAACATAATATTATTAGACGAATTGTGGATTCATTTCACGCAAACTAAACCGGTTTAGTTAACATACTACAAAATAAATCAGAAGTCTATGCTAAAATATGATACGGCAAAAAAAAGGCAATGACTTTTACAGCTGATTGTCGTATACATATCAATATAACGCAATTATGACGATTTGTCCACAGCATATGAATATTGTCTCGTAATTTTATATGGACGGCGTAATTCATCACTGGATAAGTGCCAAAATATGATTTTGAGATATTTGACTTTAAAGTTTTCACTCTATTAAAATTCACTATATGTTACAATTGTCGTATTTTTTTGTTTTCGAATACAGTTTTTTATGTTTCTTATAAGTGCGAAATAGTAACTTGTCCAATATTAAAGAAAAACAAAAAAAAAAAAAGTCTTTTGGTCGACTTATGATTTTCGCCACATTGTGTAATTGTGTTATACATCAGTAGACCAAGCGACATGGAGGTCGTTTGGTCTAGTGATGAGTAACTAAAATATCACTTTTAGTGAATTATTGGTAGGCCACAAGCTATTATTTCTTTTTGGGTATGACAAAAATAGTCGTTGTTTTTGAATATTTTATATTACTTAAGAAATTAATCAAAAATACAAAATCTTTTAATGTCGTCTTCTATTGTATTGTTTCTGAAAAGAGAGCAATACAAAGGTTTTGCATCATTTGGTATTAGGTGCGTTAAAGATTGTCGTTAAGCTTGGGCACAAAAAGTGGCTTGCCTGTGGGCCAAAGAGGAATCAAGTGGTTACTTACGGATTGCATTGCAACAGGCCGTCCTTTTTAAAAATCCTTGTAAAGATTTACTTCAACTTCACTAGTGTTAAGTTTTCATAAAAATAATGAGTGGTATAACATTTTCTTCAATATGTTTCTTAAGACAAATGCCTACGTCCTGGGCTCCCCGACCAGCTTCACCTTCTATCCAAATATAACAATGACCTTTGTTATCCTTGGCGCTATGGATACCAAGATTGTAAATACATAATTGACGCTTATAATATACAATATTTATTAAAATTCTCGGAAGGGGAAGAGTTTTTCTTTAAATCAAAACAAAAGGTTTCCACTTCTGGTTGATAGTTGCTTATCTTCATGTCTAGCTTTCTTCTAGATTGTGCATTTTCAGTTTCTTCTAAGTGCACATTTTTTCTTTTTTTAACTTGCTTAATTGTTCGTTATCTGCGCAACTTTTAATTTCTAATTCGAAACAATCACATCTACTACAAGTTACTTTTTTCAACTTTTTTCTTTGAAGATTAAATCGTGTTAAAAACATTTTTTTGTAAAACGAAAATTTAACAAGGTCATTGTCTGCCTCTTTAATATACAATTCATACATTTTACTTAGTGTTATGTCTTTTGTTAGGTATTCTCTTTCTGTGTTAGCGCTTCTGTAATGTGACTATTATAGAAAAATTTAAGCAATAACTGCCACTACTTCTTAATCTAAACGCCTCAACAAGTTACCAACGTCACCATTGTTAACAACGTTTATGTACATATGTTGCCAAATATTCGATTTACATTCATTAAAAAGCTCGCAAGAGGCGCTTGGTCTACTGATGCAAAACTAATACACAAAAATTAGTCGCTTGCTCTAGTTATGCAAAATTCAAAATCCAAAATAAAAAGAAGGGCACTTAATCTTTTTAAATATATCTGGTTATCCATTACTAACAGGTTAATGGGATTTATTACGTAGATAGTTTATGCTTTTTTTCACCTTCTTCTTTAAGTTCCATCTTCTATCGAAGGTTGGAAATCACCATGGCTATACGGACTCTGTTGACTGCCGCTCTAAAAAGTTCTGCACTACTGCTTTCAAACCATTCCCTTAGGTTTTTAAGCCAGGATATTTTTCGTCTATACCTATTCTAATTATGTGTATAAATATTAAGAGTATATCTAGAGATAAAGACACTCCACTTTACATATGCGCTTAACAAAATGCAGGAAGCACATAGATGGCCAATCCTATGGTATTTGGTATTAAGCTGATCGCTGAAAATTACATATTAAATGCAGGCAAAGAAGCAAAGAAAAACTTATAATGAAAGAAAACAAAACCAGTCAGCTGAGAGAACCTTTCAACGATGTTGAGCTTGGATCCGCTATCCACGTATATAATGAACAATATTACGGCTCCTGGCTGAGGATCTGAGCACAAAACTAACTCTAAAATTTGAACCAAAAATACAACAATGGCTAATATCCAAAGTCTTTAGACAAGCAAAGCAAAGACAAAGTTGTTGCCTTGCTTAATCCTGGCAAACACTCCAACGACCACAAAAGCTATCGGCCAATATATCTATTTATTTTGTCAGCTATACAAAATACTTCTGCACATGATCCTTAATATAAATCGATAATAGAAGAAAAACTCAAATTAAAAAAAAGTGGCTATATATGACAGGTTAAATCATATACGTCACAAATACTAACTCTTGCCCAACACAGCAAAGAGAAGTACGAAAAATATCAGGTATGAGGAGTGGTATTTGTTAATCTTAATGCCACTTACGACACCTTAAATTATAGGGTATTTCTTCAAAATCTATGTAATATCCCCTGAGGTAATAAACTCACTTGTATTATCCGCGTATGCCTACACAACAGAAAATTTTTCGTATCACTCAATGGTAAGGATAGCAGATGGAGAACGTAGAATAACTATCTCTTTGGGGTCCTGTAATGGCACCTACTCTGTATAACATTTACACAACTCATACCAGTAAATACTACACATCATTCAAATTCGACGTGCAGTAAAAGTAAACAAAACCAGGCTATGCTACGTAAGACTCCATAGGCGTGCGGTTTTGCTTTAATATTTCCTATCAAATTAATAAAACAGTATGTACAATTAAAGATTTGTTTACTATGAACAACGAAGATAAAATATACAATGTTAGTATTATTTTCAAGGAAATTCAAAATTAGCTTCACTACTGTAAAATAAAAAGAAACTTATGGTTTGACAAAAATAATAAAGCAGTAATTGCAACGTTGTTTTGACACTTAAACGATCGAAATCGAAACATCAAATACACTTATTTTTTAAAGTAAATTGTGTAAAATCAATAGAAAATGACTAATTAACATAGGCGTCGCAATTCTCACAATTTAAACCAGCGTTAACTTTTGTTTTTGTAGTATAATTTTTTTAATATAAAATTTTCGTTTATGACAAATATTTTAAGTTGCTGCATTGGATTTCCTTGAAAACCATACTAACATTGCATATTTTATATTTGTTATTCATAGTAAACAAAACTGTAATTTTACATATTGTTTTAATAATTTAATACGAAAGGAAAACCGTATGCCAAATTTTGATTTATTGACTAAGAAGGCTTTTGGCTGAGTACAAAATAAACAACTGATCAAATCCTATCACGCGATATAGAAAATGAAAGGGAAGGATATAACGAATATATTAAGATAGAAAATCAATTACACATCTTAATAGATTCGTTATATCGTCCCTTTTCATTTGCTATGTCGCATGTTAGGTTTCGATCAGTTGTTTATTTTGAACTCAGCCAGAGGCCTTCCTTAAGTCAATAAATCAAAATTTGTCTATAGTAAATTTATTTTCATTCATAGTGCCTTATGATATCTCGTACGTAACTATATGTTCTATATAATCAAGATCCTGTGTAGTGCCATTTTGGTAGTCGCCATGTTTTTTTCTATCTTAATATATTCGTTATATACTTCCCGTTTAATAAATATCGACAACCGAGTTGAAGAAAGCAGATATTCAAAAGTGGCTGCGATCAAAAGTTTTGACAATTCAGTTCTAAAAGTCGAGCTTTTGACTATTGTGAATAAACATAAAAAAAATACACTATTGTAAGCATATTGTAGATGAAATGGGTAAAGAAAAAAGAAGGTATTCACAGGCACTTGAGGTAGATTCTGAGTAAAATATTACCTAAGTTACACTTTGAGTTTTTTGTTTTATTTATTACTCAGATATGTTGAATGTTTTTATTTTTGACAAGATTTTTCTGACCTTTGCATAGGTTTTTGCTTTGAAATTTCGGTTTCCTTAAACCAACGAATGGAGTGCCATTAAGAGCTCAGTTCACGAGTGGCAACTCCGTTTCAACCTTAAATATTACGTTTAATTTTAAAACATTTTTACACATTTAATGTAATTGTATTTTAATTCCGTGCATTACAATAACGGATTCACGTTATTATGTTGTTGAAAAACCTCATTCTAACATGTTTATTCAGTTATTTTTAGTTCTGTTATTCCTGTGAACAACTTATGCTACGATGTCTACTTCATATTTTCATATGTATTTCATAATACAGGAAAATATAGGTTTATACATCGTTAAAATCATGATGTGGGAGTGCCCCTCGTAACAATCATACTGTTGACGGTTTATTTATACTTACTGCAGCTCTATCTTGTATTTAGTGTAGAAATGTTTAGAAAGGTTTTCGAAGCCCCGCCCATTGTAACGTCAGAGGTGAGGTAGTCCATTAATAAACACAACTGACCGTTTCCACTAAACAGACTCGAGTTTCAAAAACTCGGGACTCGAAAAACAAAACGAACTGTTTCAAAATACGCCAGTCTTTAGTAAAATTTGTGAAAAGTTGCTATTTTGTTTTATTTGATACGAGTTTGTGTTTTGTTTTGTTTTTATTTTGTCCGTTTGGTGGGAAACCGCCATTAGATATTACATTTAATTTTAAAACAATTTTTACATATTTAATTTAATTTTATTAATTCAATGCATTACAATAACGAATTCGCATACTATGTTGTTGGAAAACCTCATTCTAACATTTATTAATTTAATTTTATCTTTGTTATTCTTCTGATCATAAAATATAAATGATAACATTTATTATAAATATAAATGAATAAATTCAAGCACTGTAATACCCTGACGCACGCCCTAGCTAAAATATTATCACTAGAACAACAGTGGTCCAATTAAGTTATAGCAATTCTTCCGCGTACAAGGACTACTAAATGATATGGTATGCTGAGTTTCGTATACGATGTCTATTTATATAGTTTATGAGGTGGATATTATGTACGTTTATACATTGTAAATCGTGATGAGGAGTGCTCCTCGTAATATTCATAATGTTGATAACGTGTGTTGGTTTGTTTACTGCTACTGCATCTTTAAGATAAATTTGGTTTAGGACTTTTATTATGTAGACGATACATTATCTATTGTTGCACAGCCAAAAACTTTTGTTGGTGAAGTGGAGAAAAATCTAAATCATACTTTAAATACAACAAAAATAGATTATAACTCAATTTTAAGCCAAACCCCGAAAAAAGTCAGGTGTGCTCCTTCAATGTCCCTAACAGAGACACTTTCACAAATCTGAATATATACCTGAACCAATAGTGTCTTGAAATCCTTAAACTCTGGACTCGCTATAAATAGCTTGAAGATAGTTTCTATCACACTTTGTCATTCACAGTACTTTTTTTAAAATCAAATGCCAAACTAGAACCAGAAAATAATATTCTCTGCAAACTTGTCAGCTAAAAATGTGAAGCACATCCTTCCACCCTT
This sequence comes from Diabrotica undecimpunctata, assembly GCF_040954645.1. Taxonomy (NCBI): domain Eukaryota; kingdom Metazoa; phylum Arthropoda; class Insecta; order Coleoptera; family Chrysomelidae; genus Diabrotica; species Diabrotica undecimpunctata. The sequence goes on along the minus strand of NC_092803.1, from coordinate 96,301,825 downwards.
AAAACGTAGACGCTTGAACTCTATGCTTCTGCTGCCTAATATACCTTGATAGTATAAGGGACACCAACACATACTTAACACGTAGATTTAGTTATAAATTAGTCAGCCAAATTCAGCAAATATTAAGACTCACATCCATACATAAGCTCTACAATATCGTAGCTATCAATCCACCTAATATCCGAAAATAAGTAGCTAGAGAGCAAAAGAAACAAAGTCCAGATTCGTAACATCCACTCCACGAATATCAGCCCATTTTATGACTAAAATCAAGGAAAAAATGGCTATATCAACAAATCTGCAAGATATACAAACAAAAATAAGCTGCTCCTCGCCATCTGATCCCTCGAAAGGAACTTCCTTATGGTAGTTATCTTTCTTAAATCTGCCAGGAGGACTCTGGCCTGCAAACACCGGTTAACTTGTGTGCATGTGGGGTGGTACAAGACTTATTACACTTTCTTAGTAAACTTTACCATTCGAATCGCTCTTTTCTGAAGGGACAAGGTTTATTTATGTGAACTGAACGTGTAAAGTACAGTCAGTAAGCTATTACTTATAAAGATCATTGCAAATTTGACACTAACTCCACTTATATTGATTACATATTACCCCTAAATAGGAGATAAAACATTCAGAAATATGTAATATTGGTGAAGTTGTATAATTCGTGTTAGATAAATTAATCAGTCTTCCCTTTTTTGTGCACTACTACCCATTTTAACAAAAAATATCTATTTTAGCACATAAATATTTATTTTGAGATAACCTTCTATCCAGAATTATATGTAGTACACAGATAAAAAAATAAAATAATAAAATAGAAGAAATAAAATAATAAAAAGCTGTATATAAGATACCTATCATAAAACAATGGATGAAATAAAAGAAGTTCTTATTAACCGGATTCTTAAATAAAACGTATAAAGACATACTCACGTTAACAAAATATATTAGATAATTTTCGCATATGAAAAAACACATCCAACTTGGTAATGAAATCCTTTTGTATCTATAAATCTATTTTTAGAAAAGCACGTACCTACCAAAAATAGGTATTTGGTAGTACACATATCTGTTACATACTGTAATGCGTATGAATGATAACAAAAGTAAGGAGTCCATATGAACCGTTTAGAATATCCGCTGGAAATAAACGGCTTAATCCCATAGTTGCCAAACTATCAGAGCTTTCTTAAACCTATATACTTATGGTTCCAATATACACGGAAAAAGATCTGAACGACCCCTATAATATATACACGTGAACTAAGCGATATACATTCATGATACAGGGGTACTTAGGGGCTCCACAAAATTTTTAAAAATTATGAAACTATACATGTTGACGAATCGACAGAGCCAATATTATGGAATGGTCAAGTGAGCTCCGTATATCGGTGGCTCCGTATATATATATATATATATATATATATATATATATATATATATATATATATATATATATATATATATATATATATATATATATATATATATATATATATATATATATATATATATATATATATATATCTACGGCATAAAGTGGACTCTGCCCATGTTAAAATTCAGGTTCAAGTGAGCTCAGTGGTCAAGTGGACACCAATATACGGAGCTCACTTGACCATTCCATAATAGTGGTTCTGTCGATTCGTCAACATGTAGAGTTTAATAATTTATAAAAATTTTTTGGAGCTTATAAGTACCCCTATATAATAAATGTATATCGTTAAGTTCGTGTGTATGTATTATAGGGGTCGTTCAGATCTTCTTCATTGTATATTTGAACCATTAGTTTATCTGTTTAAGTAAGCTCTGAGAGTTTGGCAACTGTGCGATCCGTATATTTTCAACGTATACCCTAAACGGTTTATATGGGCTCCTTATTTTTATCTACTCTTTGTAGACAGTGTAATGTCATAAGCATTACACTGTGTAACAGAGGATATCCGATTACCTGGTATTACTACGGACTAATAGAACAGAACTGGTTCTTTAAAAAACAGGTATACAGATACAAAAGAACTTGGGCTTATTATTTAATGGAATGGTCACTTGAATAGAAAATTTAATTTTCTCTGTATTTTTAAAAACGCTATTTTTTTATTTATTATAATTTTATTAGTTCAATGCCGAAGTCGATGTTTTCTTAATTACAGAAATTGCGTAATATATTTTGTTTACGTAAGTGTGTCTTTGTACGTTTTATGTAAGCATCCGATTAAGAAAAACTGCTTTTATTTCATCCAATGTTCTGCGATATCTTGTATAAAGTTTTTTATTATTTTAGTTCTGGTCTTATTTGTGTAGTACATATGATATCTCGATAGAACGTTATCTCAAAATAAATATGGTTAAGTGCTACAATAGATATTTTTGTGTTAAAATGGGTAGTAGTGTATACAACAAGAAAGAATAGTTAATTTGTAGGGCGGAAGGACGTGCGCCTTATTTTTAGCTAAAAAGCTTGCGAAGAATACTAATTCTGGTCCTCAATTTACCTTTTAGTTTTAAACAATGATCTGTGAATGACCACGTGCGATACAAACTATTTTCAAGAAATTTATAGGAAGTCTATAGTTCAACGATTTCATGACATTACTGGATGTTCAGTTTTGTGAAACGTCTATGTTAGGGAAATTGAAGGAGCACACATGAGTTTTTCAGGGGTTTTGGCTGAAAATTGATTCATAGTTTATTTTTATTGTGCAATAATAGGTGTATCATCTATATAATAGAAGTCCTAGTATCTACTGGTATAAGTTGATCGTTTGTGTAAATGTTATACAGTGTAGGTGTCTTTATGCTACCCCAAGCAAGACCGTTCTTCATCTGCTATTCTTACAATACCATTGAGTGATATGAAAAATATTCTGTTGTGTAGGCATACGCAGATAATACAAATGGGTTAGTTATCTAAGGGGATCTCATATAGTTTTTGTAGATATATCCTGTAATTTAAGGGTTCGTAAGCGGCATTTATATTGAAAACTACCACCCCTGATACCCGATATTTTTCGTACCCATCTTTGCTGTGTTGGGTAAGATTTTATATTTGTGATGTACATAATCTTTACTATCTACAGCCACTTTCGTCTTTTAATTTGAGTTTTTTTTTCTAATATCGATGAAATAATATTATTGATCTTGTGTAAAAATATTTTGAATAGCTGACAAAATAAATATATTCGCCGATAATTTTTGTGGCCGTTGGAGTTTTTGCTAAGGTTAAGCAAGGTAACAACTTTGGCTTGTCTATAGACTTTGGGTATCTGCATAATTTAAATATAGTTGTTCATCATCCGGATAATCCATTGTAGTGTTTTTGTTCCAGATTTCGTAATTAGCTTTGTGCTCTGATCCTCAATGTCGTAGTTGCATTATTTTTCATTTAATATGTAGATGGTGGATCCAAGCTCAACTTCGTTGAAAGGTTCTCTCAGCTGACTGGTTTTGCCTTAAGTTTTTCTTTGCTTCTTTTCCGACAAAGATAGCATGTCTATATCTATAATATGGTTTTCAGCAATCAGCTTAATACCAAATACCCTAGGTTAGGCCCTATATGTGTCGTCTGCACTAGAAATATGCCAGATTCGTGTTTAGCGCATATGTCTGATAAGTTTAAGTAAAGTAAAGTTTCTTTATCTCTAGATATGCCCTTAACAGTTATAGACATAGTTATAAGAATAGTTGGTCCTAAAAAGGATCAATTTGACAAAATCATATTAAAGGGGTGACTGAAGAATTAGCCGATTAATTAAGTAATCATTATCCGGGGTATGCCCGATTGCGGTAGTCTTATTAGTACTTTAATCTTCGTAAAGGCTCGTTCTTTGAACCCCATAAGTAATGCCTAATCTTTTACTTTTTATTAAAAATTTAAATTTTACATGCTGTGTATTACTTTTTGACGATATTTCCAATCAGATTTGTGTAGTAATAATTTTAGGTATTGAAGAGCCTCTTTGTGGAAAATAAATAAGTTTGTGATAACGGTCACAACTCATATATAGATAATAAGAAAATAAACAGTTAAAATAAGTGTAAAAAATTTCAACTACATTCATCAGCGCCATTGTTCAAGTGATGAGTTTATCACAGATATCAAAGGTCACATTTTAATTCAAGGTTTTATTTACGTATTTTTAATATAAAAAAATTAGGAAAATACATGTTTATGCCTTTATTTTTTATAATCTATTCTATCTTCTTTCTAGAGTACAGTCTTTTTTGAACGACTGTGTTATTTTTTCAATTGGGCACTTGTCCAATGCTATGACAAACACTTTGTCCTCTGCTATTCTACATTAATATGATCGATTCATTATTTTCTCTTTTTTGCAGCTATTTTAATGTTGTTTATCCTGTGTATCTTCTGTATATTTTTATTTCTTCTATGTATTGAAACTTAAATTTTGGTTATTATTAAGATTCTCTTAACGTGTTATTGTCTTGTTTCTGCGGTACGAATATATGTGTATCATGATAGGTTGTAATGCATATTTCATTTATTGTAATTAAAGTGCTCTTTGTTTTTGCCAATTGCTTCCTCACTTCCCCAGCGATAGGTCTTTTTTTCCTCATCAACAACATCATCCTCGCTCGATACAGCTATTCTAAGATATTTAGAATTTACTAAATGTTTTATCATTTGGTTTTTATCTCAAATTTGCACCTATGATGAAATGTTTATATTATTTTGTATCTGATGCTTTCATATTAAACTGGAATAAAATACTTGGTAGATAATCTTTATTCGTTTTGAGTACACTTTTTTTTTAGAACCTAGTAGATAAAATAATAAATATTTGGCTGTTCAGTGTTTTTCAAGTATGTAAAACATAAACAGACTTACATATTAGATTATACATTTAATAAGAATGTCTAATATCTAAATTTAAGATTTTATATCTCAAAATATGTGATAGCAAATTGCTATATGAAAGTACGAGGCAATATTCTTATGCTGTGAGCTTTGCTACTCTATTGCTTTTATGGACGTCTCCTCTATTTTTATTCGCAATTCTTTAATTTTTTTAACGCATAAGCAATTTTTAATTTGTTGTCAATATTTTTGAGGTGTGTTTTAATGAAATTGACATTAATAATTAGGATATACAGTATTTTTTCTAATACACCTGGAACGATTGAGTGAATAGGTGAACTATCAAATAGGAGACCATTAGTGTGGAATTAGAACAACTTAATAAATCGTTGATCAATTATTCACTATTAGGCAATTAATGAGAAATGTTGGGAATACAGAAAAAACATTAAACTAGTTTTTTATAGATTTTATATAAATCATAAGAATAAAACTATAGAATACTATGGCAGAACAAGGCTTACCTAAGAAATTAATTTATTTAACAAGGAGTAATTTACAAGTAAAATATGATTTCACTAAAAACTGGACAAAGTGCTTTAAAAAAGTTGAACGAATTAGCGTAGGTAACAGCTGTTTTGAAACCTAAATATTATGAGACAAATTGGGGATATTGTATTACATAAACTAAACCGCTTGTCTACAAAAATTATCAGGAAAATATGATACGATAGGAACGACTAATGACTTTACAACTAATTGCCATATAAATATCACTTTACGCAAATGGGATGATTTTGTATAATATAAGACAATTCATATATTATAAATTATACCTATATAGATACAAATAGTAAAATAAAATTACAACTATTATATAATATAGTAAATACTTAAAACATGCTTTTCAATTCGCAGTAAAAGATTTAATAGAGTTCAGCACACAAGATAAATTCGTAACAAAATTCATATACCAGTAAACGGTACTCGATACAGCAGAAAAGTGATTTTGGCAATAAATATGTAGGTTGTACTTTACCCCATTGGAATCATAGCACCCGCTATGGAAAATGGTGTCTTCTTTAACATACAGCAACCACAAATGTGAAATCAGGAAAGATTAATGTGAAGTTAGGAACATTATATACTTAATGAAAAATGTTATGGGAAATGAAATGGGAATAAAAAAACATTAAGCTAGTTATTTATAGATTTTAAACAAACATATGATATAATTATAAGATTGTAACTAAAATGCTATGGAAGAACTAGGCATACCTAATGAAATAACTGTCAACTTACTTTCAAATGTACAGTTACCTCAAACAGGAAGATGCCGTATCTCCAATCGTGTTTACGATCGTTTTGGAGAGCATCGCCCGGAAAGCTAATACAGAAAATCTCACAGTTTAATAATCAAGGTCCTCAGATTATACGGACTTTCGACGATGAGTTTAATATAGTAGCGAGTATAATTATTAGTAACAAAAAAACATTAATACATTCAATAGGAAAAGCGCAGAAAACGATCCTCCAAATCAACGATAATAAAAAAAAATATGGCTATCATTAGAAGAGCACTACGAAACAGAATAGGACATAATATTTTAATAGACCAGTACAACTTTGAAATGGTTTATCACTCTAAATATTTGGGATTTAAGAGCACTTTTAACAAAAACACTACAAAAGAGAATAACAACAGAATACAAGCTGGCAGTGCTAAGTTTTAAGCAAAAAAATTAAATCCAATCTTTATATTCCTGTTTGACCTTAGCATTAGTTCCCGGTCGTAAAACATCTCTGGGGCTTTTCTTGTGAGTTTTACTTACATTGTTTTATATATCCTGATTTTAGTAGTTTGTATTACACTTCTGGATTTAAACTTTCAAACCTTTCAAAATTATATGGGTCTATTGTTACGTTATATGCCCTATTCTACATTGTCTCTTTTGTCTTTTAATGAACATTTATCTGGTTTTCTCGTTACTGACTATTATACCGCTTTTTGCTAGTAATAGCATTACTCTGTAGTATTCTAATATTTAATCGATGGATTAAATCCGGTTAGCGGATAGATATTCTTTACTTTCTTGGAGAAATTATATTCTAACACACAAAAAACCTATTAAATTGCCAAAACCTTCCTTGCATATTATATATACTTATAAGGGGCAGCAGCAATATCAGTACCATAATAACGCATATAGTCCTGGACTGGCTAGTCGTTGGATAATAGAAAGCATGAATGTAGCAATTTTAATGGCTTGCTAAAATCGGGGAGCAGAGATATCAGTACCAAGTTAATAACTATCGGAATTGTTGCTTGACCGGCAAAATATTAAATACCAGAAGGTATAACGGAAGCAGTCTCACTGCGACCTCGATGGAGAAGGTAAAGCGAAACAACTTCATTATTAATAAAAAACATTATATTTTCTAGTAAAATCATCACGATTCTACAGTAAGACAAATTTTCTAATGTTGGTAATCAAAAGATCATGTACGTACCACCGGATTCCCTATTTCGGTATCCAGCAAACTCCTTGTAATAACGATACAGGAAACAAAACACCAGAGATATAAATAAATAAACCAGAGATCTAATAAAATACAGATTCTCGATTCAAATAAATAAAAAATGAACGAACAGCTTACCAAAATAGAAATAACGTCCTTTTAACATGTAATCCATTAACGGTCCAAGATACAAAGTAGCTCCTAGCATAATGCTTATGATATAGATTTCATAAGAAACTCTCTCCCGTTCGTAAACGACGTCTTCAACAAATTCCAGAGAGCATAAGAAAAGTTTCACTTAAAATCAACGAGGTGAAAACCAAATACAAGCAAATACACAGAAGAGACCAATTCAATAAATCTAGATAAAACATTAAAGTCAACAATTACGTTTTTTAAAGTATGGAAGACTTTAAATATATTGGATCAATAATCACAGTTAATAATAAAGCCACTGAAGAAATAAAGAGCATAATACAAACTTCAGACCTATTTTAATATAGTGATGCGAATTATGAAGAATGACTAAAACAAATAAGGTCTTATTACTATACTGCTACAAATCCGTATAGATTAAGAACAGATACTGAATAAAGAAAGCTCTTATAAGTCCAGGAGAATTAATTTTATTGACTAAGTTAGATCGGACACAAAATCGGATATCTTAAAAAATTAATATTTCATTTGATTGCAGATTCGTAGAAGACCGATCAACGTGGAGAAAAGTTGTAGTTAGCGAAGACTCACCCAGTGTTGTAGCTCTATGTAATGACAATGGCGATAAAAAGAAAGGGCAAATAAAAAAAGCAACAAAAATGGACCAATGGTGCAGAGCTGCTTAAAAATCTTGATTGGAAATAATTAATATTGTATATTTATAGGTCATTTCCAGAGCCAATGTGGTAATTGTGCGTAAAATAAAACTTTTTAGACTAAATCTGCTACAGGACGGTGTGACCCAAATACATCCAAAGCTAAAAACTATCGATGTTTGTATGAAAGATGAAAATTTTGTTTTTAAATGCTAATTACAATAAAATGGTAAATTTATCGCTACGGGACATACCGATGTCGCGGTGTCTACCTGCGAATTTTTTATAATCTCTTAAAAGAATATTGGCACGCACACATAATCACATAATTGTGGACGGTATCTTCCACATAAATACTAAGAAGGTTGTCGTTGTTATCTAAGACTAAGTTTGACAATTTACAGGAGAACCATGTTGAAGTTCTATTACTCAGGACTCCCACATGAAGAACATTTAGCTGATAGTTGTGCTCCTAAATCGCATAAGAGTGCTATAGCTCACAAAATGGGTTCAATTATATTGCAATTATTTAAATTTTTCGTGATAAAATGAAGTGATTCATTGTTGTTTTGAAAAAGTAAGTTGTTTTTTTATTTTTGTATTCCTATCATTATATAAATGTACCTGATATTGTAATACCAACAACATTTTTCATAATATATTCTGAAATGAGCTTTCTCTTACTGATAACTAACAAATATAATTATGTAGGTATTTAGATTTTTATCTTGTTCTTACTATAGTGCTAAAACACAAATGTAGTCATAGTCTACTGTATTTTTTTCATAGGTTTCATAGTTTTTAACTGTGTGATAGCCTATGTGTCTATAATAACTTGCGCATAGAAAATAATAGAATTTTGTACCTCATAATTTATGTTTATTATCCTTTATTGTTTTGGAACATCTAAAAGTATAGCAATTCATTTTAATTGTTAAACAAAAGAGAAAATAAAAACACTTTTTGTGGTGTGCAACTTAACCTTACACAAAATCGTACACAAATAGTCAAATGGTAGTAAAAGTTTCCGATATAGGCAGACGGCAGAGGCATCGCCGCGTACGATGTCCATACTATGACATGTTTTTCATACGGTTTTCGGATCGATTTTTTCAAAACATCAAATATAACTTATTTTTGCCTTTCTTTATTTAGGCTAACGGATACTGTTTTTTTCTTCAGCGTTTCTTCTTAATCTACATTAATGTTATATTTACAATTCTTTCTGGAACGAGCTGTAATTTTTCTCAAATATCCGTATTGTTTGGTTTAGGCGCCTTACGGTTTAGCATGCTGTGTCAGATGCTCTTTAAAGTCTCTTTCAATATTAATATCGTTTGAGAAATTTTTCCCAGATACTTATATTTCGTTACTTAATCTACCATTTGAAGTTCAATCTTCTTTTAATATTAGTTTAAATGGTCCAGTAGTGTGTTCGAACAGTTCAGTTATAAGCAAAATTAGGTGTTGTTGTACACCTAATTCTTTTAGTATCAGTCATTAGTGTATCCATTTGACTATGTCGAACGCTTTACGATAATCTATAAAACAAATCTATAGTGGGATATTAAATTCCCTAGACTTTTATAATTTTTTTGGACTTTTATATTAATAGCTTTAAAATTTAATGTTTAGTGAAAATCTCTACGCGACTTTAATGCATTAAATATTTGAATTAAAAATCGACATATCTATTGAAATTAGACAGTAAAAAATTATGTCATTAAAGATTGATTTATAAATTATTGTAGTTTAAATTCAACTACGCTATGAAACAAATATTGTATGTCATAAACTGCAGTAATCGAAAAATTACAAAGACCTTCCTGTTGTACAGAGTTTTCTTTAATTAATAGGGTAACAAACATTATAATCCTACCGAAGGGGCTTCTACTTTCATAAACTGCTACACGATTAATCTATCCGATCTACGTACATTTATGGACTAAATGTTTCAGTGCCAATGCATTTTAACAAAAAATACTAATTAATAAAAATGAAAACCTAACTTTTCCAAGTTTATAATAGACACTTTCTTATTTTTGAAAATATATAAAGCAAGTAATATAAATTACCGCCTTGTTTATTAAAACTAAAAAGTAAAATAAAGTTATGTGTCGGTTAACAATTTATATTTAACTTCATTAGCCAAATAGTCCTGAAATTACTCCATGACTTAATTGATGGATATTTAAATAAATTTCAAGTTCCAAAATGTACCTGCTGTAAAATTTGAAAATCTACTACTAATACAATTATTGGCAACATCACAGGAGTTTAGAAATGTACGCAAAAGGGTAAATACGGATCCCAAAAATGGTTTATCCTGTTGTGGAGTCCACTTAATCCTACATGTTGGTCGGAGTCTACATAAAGCGCTACTCAGATAATAGTATACACGGTGTATATTTTACTGGAGTTAGTATAATACCGTTTTAGAACGGAGTTTACATTAACCGCTAGATGTATATATATATATATATATATATATATATATATATATATATATATATATATATATATATCTACGGCATAAAGTGGACTCCGCCCATGTTAAAATTCAGGTTCAATTGAGCTCCGTGGTCAAGTGGATACCGATATACGGAGCTCACTTGACCATTCCATAATATTGGTTCTGTCGATTCATCAACATGTAGAGTTTAATAATTTATAAAAAATTTTTGGAGCCCGTAAATACCCCTGTATCATAAATGTTTATCGTTTTGTTCACGTGTATATATTATAGGGGTCGTACAGATCTTCTTCAATGTATATTTGAACCATACGTTTATCGGTTTAAGTAAGCTCTGAGAGTTTGGCAACTGTGCGATTATACCGTATATTTTCAACATATACCCTGAACGGTTCATATGGGCTCCTTATTTTTATCTACTGTTCGTAGACAGTGTAATCTAATACGCATTACACTGAGTAACAGAGGATATCTTATTACCTGGTATAACTACGTACCTACTAAAATGTAACTGGTTCTTTAAAAAGAGGTATATAGATACAAAAGGATTTGGGCTTATTATTTAATGGAATATTCGCTTGCATGGGAAATTTTATTTTTTCTGCATTTTTAAAAATGTTGTTCTTTTATTTAATATAATTTTATTAGTTCAATGCCCAACTCGATGTTTTTTTTAATTACAGAAATTTCGTAATATATTTTGTTTACGTGAGTATGTCTTTGTACGTTTTATGTAAGCATCCGATTAATAAAAATTAATTTTATTTCATCCAATCTTCTGCGATATCTTGCATAAAGCTTTTTTTTATTTTAGTTCTGGTCTTATTTGTGTACTACATATGATATCTCCATAAACGGTTATCTCAAAATAAATATGGTTAAGAGCTACAATAGATATTTTTTTGTTAAAATTGATAGTAGTGTGCACAAAAAGAAAGAATGGTTAATTTGTCTAACAAGGTATATTCGGCAGCAGATGCATATAGTGCAAGCGTCTATGTTTTAAGGGCCGAAGGATGTGCACCTCATTTTTAGCTGACAAGCTTGCGAGCAATATTATTTCTGGTCCTCAATTTACCTTTTAGTTTTAAACAATAGTCTGTGACTGACCCCGTGCGATACAAACTATTTTCAAGGAATTTTTAGGGAGTCTACGTTCAACAATTTCATGATATTATTGGATGTTCAGTTTTGTGAAAGCGTCTATGTTAGGGAAATTGAAGAAGCACACACGAGCGTTTCAGGGGTTTTGGCTGAAAATTGATTCATAGTTTATTTTTATTCTGCAATAATAGGTGTATCGTCTATATAATAGAAGTCCTAGTATCTACCGTTATGGATCGTTCGTTTGTGTAAATGTTATACAGTGTAGGTGCCTTTATGCTACCCCAAGCAAGACCGTTCTTCATCTGCTATTCTTACCATTGAGTGATACAAAAAATATTCTCTTGTGTAGGCGTACGCAGACAATATAAGTGAGTTTGTTATCTAAGGGGATATCATATAGTTTTTGAAAACATATTTTGTAAGTTAAGGTGTCGTAGGCGGCATTTAGATTGAAAATAACCACCACTAATACCCGATATTTTTCGTACCCATCTTTAATTTAGTATTTGTGATGTACATCACTTTGAATAGCTGACAAAATAAAGATATTGGCCGATAGTTTTTGTGGTCGTTGGAGTTTTTGCCAGGTTTAAGCAAGGTAACAACTTTGGCTTGTCTCTAGACTTTGGGTATCTCCTAATTTGAATACAGTTGTTCATCATCTGGATAAGCCATTGTAGTGTTTTTGGTCCAGATTTAGTAATAAGCTTTGTGCTCCAATCCTCAATGTCGGTATTTGTATTATTTTTCATTAAATATGTAGATGGTGGATCCAAGCTCAAAATCGTTAAGGGGTTCTCTCAGCTGACTGGTTTTGTCCTTTCTTACTTTGAGTTATTCTTTGCTTTTTTTCCGATAGAAATAGTATGTCTATATCTATAATGTGGTTTTCAGCGATCAGCTATATACCAAATACCCTAGGTTAGGCCCTATATGTGTTTCCTGTATTAGAAATTAGTCAGATTTGTGTTTAGCTCATATGTCTGATAAGTTTAAGTAAAGTAAAGTTTCCTGATTTTTAGATATACCCTTTATAACAGTTATAGACATATGTTATTAGAATAGTTCTGTGGCTAGAAGGCAAAAGGGGATAACTCTCATTTGGAAGTTTTTCAGTACAGACATTTTTAGTTCATATGGTCTTTTTGTTGCCTTATAGACGTAATATTAGTAACGTTTCTATATTTCTAGATCCGACTTACATTCTGTTAGATATATTTAAGTGGTTTTTCTTAAATTAATATCTATGTGTCCAATATTTTGATAAATTAAAAAAAATATTTTAGGATATTTATTATTTTTAATTATTTCAAGAAAGCATAAGGAGACAAGTCAAGTTATAGTTGAAATGCACATAAAATCATCTTGGTAAAGGGGGTTATGTAGATTTATACCCTTATGCTCGGTAGTAACTTGGCTAACATTATATGTGCACTGTAGTGTTAACTGCAGTTATTTCTACTTACAACGGGCAACCACAATAAAGCAAGAGAAAATATTTTGTTCTGGATATAGCATTGACAGAACAAGAAATAAAACGTAAATTTTTTCAAAAAGTTTATTAAACATGGAGGTTTTTACAGCAATCTGATAATACGTTTACAAATTAACAATTGATCAAGATGATACTTAGAAAGAGAATTAAAGGCGCATTTTAAACACAAAATAAAAACATATATTCTATATAATACGAACAGAATAGCTTTCGCAAGAAGAAAAAAAAATTTTGATGAACACAAATATTTTTCGGAAGCTGTTTCTTTAAAATAATAAATTACACAAATATTTGTTTTAGAATATTTTATTAAAAATCGTCATCACTAAAATAATTATCTATGTCTGGATCTGTGTCAGCTGTATTATCCAGACCTTGTGAATTTCGTGGGATTTGGGCCGATACCGATCGTCCGATGGACGATAACATTCTTTTGTACTCTCATCAACTAACTCAATAAGGTCTGAAAGATCGCTTACTTTTTTTTCACTTATTTGTCTTGGCTTATCATACAAATTATCTAAAGTAATGTTCTTGATATCGATGGGTGTATCTTTTTTTTTGTCTTCTAAAATTTATTTCTTGAAATGGCTGATATTCCTGAAGCGATGTTTTAAAATTAATAATGCCAAATTCCTTGGTGTATCTTAGCCATTTTATATTTCTCCAGCAAATTTCAGTCGTATTGTCTCTCTTCTTTCTCTTTATTAACATTTCTTTTAGCAGAAAGCATTGCAAAAGGTAAATTAGCAAAACTCTTAAATAAACAAGAAGCAATTTCGTTGGCACGTAAAACACGGTATTAGTTTGTAAGTAAGGAGTAGGAAAAACCTGTTTTAAGTCAAATACAAATATTTTTTGACTTTTGCTGTTTATACATTTTAATTTGTCTAATCTCGTTGACTCGTAAGCAGTTTCAGCTTCTATATGATGATCTGCTAATAAATTCTCATGATTTTTCCTTGCATCAGCTGTCTTATTGATATTAATATGATTGTGAAAAATATCACAATTGTTACAGGCCTCGTTGCTTGGTTTGTTAAACTTTAAGCCTAATTTATCGATTGTTTGAGAGTAAACTTTGTAAGAAACCGGTTCAGATGTTATGTCCTGGGTATACATTTAATACATCTTAGCTTTTGTTAATTCTGCTACTAGATACTTTTTACTAGTATGTTTTCGTGAGTAGTGAGACTCATAGGCAGGAAATTTTGATATGTGGCTATAGACGAGTTCCATTCTAGATTCGGAAATTTTGTTTTTTGGTTCATGCCTGCCTCTGCCATCAGCCATAGGAATACCACAGTTGGATGACATTTTCTTTTTTGTAACAGTTTCTATAAATTTATTACTTTCTTCAAAAATAGCACAAAAAGATACCTTGCAGCATTGGATTCTTCCTCCTTGCATTTCTGTAAAATATGTAAAACACTTTTCCCTATTTTTTGAAGGTTTATCAGTATCACTGCTGTTAGTAGTAATCTTCCTGTCAGAAATTTGAACTAATGAGGCAATACAACTTACCCTTCTATCGTAGTTGCCCATTCCCCAGTAATTTTGAAACAGAGATAATCTATGTTCATCAAATATTTTTTCTTTACACTTTCTTCTACAATCTCGCAGTGACCGTGACTGCCTAGCTTTATTGCGTTTCCTTTGTTTGTTTCATATCCTTTACCCGTATTTCGTAAAACCTGTATATTTTTTCTTTTTCCCACCTTTCGTTTCAATATTTTGTGCATTGGTTGGCCATGTTCTTCATTGTTTTCAAAATTTGGTTCATTTGAGCCATTTTTCTCCTGTTCGATGTCAGAATCACTATGGTGGTCTTCTTGAATGTGATCATAGGCCGGGTCTTTTACGCTGTCGTCTGAGTCAAAATCTTGCTGTACATTTTCTTTTACTAAAAAAAAATATGGAATGTAGTGATCAATAATCAACAATTATACCACACGTGGAGGAATAATAATTGTTATTTCGGGCTGCCATCGTAGTGAACGTTCCTTGATAAAATTTGCGTGTGCTCTCTTCACAATCCAGACAAGTACTGACAAGAAACTGATACGAAAATAATTTGCGTGGACACCGCATTCTTGCAAAAGGGGATAACTTTGTATATCCCAGCAATACTTTCATATATATTTCTTCTATCACATTTCGGCAAAAGGGTATATCTTGATTTAATGCCTTTTACTAGCACACATTTCGAATAATTCTCAAGTTAACATGACTTAAATCGTTTTGCTTCTCAGTTAATTTCATAATGTTAGAAAATATGTGCACATATACCATTTTACTAGTAATTACTATTTTGCTCTCCAGAAGATATCTTGAGTTATATCCTTAAAACAGTCGTAACGATTAAATTGTAGCCAAGTTACCCCTTTTTGATAAATAATAAACTAGTTTTTTATAGATTTTATATAAATCATAAGAATAAAACTATAGAATACTATGGCAGAACAAGGCTTACCTAAGAAATTAATTTATTTAACAAGGAGTAATTTACAAGTAAAATATGATTTCACTAAAAACTGGACAAAGTGCTTTAAAAAAGTTGAACGAATTAGCGTAGGTAACAGCTGTTTTGAAACCTAAATATTATGAGACAAATTGGGGATATTGTATTACATAAACTAAACCGCTTGTCTACAAAAATTATCAGGAAAATATGATACGATAGGAACGACTAATGACTTTACAACTAATTGCCATATAAATATCACTTTACGCAAATGGGATGATTTTGTATAATATAAGACAATTCATATATTATAAATTATACCTATATAGATACAAATAGTAAAATAAAATTACAACTATTATATAATATAGTAAATACTTAAAACATGCTTTTCAATTCGCAGTAAAAGATTTAATAGAGTTCAGCACACAAGATAAATTCGTAACAAAATTCATATACCAGTAAACGGTACTCGATACAGCAGAAAAGTGATTTTGGCAATAAATATGTAGGTTGTACTTTACCCCATTGGAATCATAGCACCCGCTATGGAAAATGGTGTCTTCTTTAACATACAGCAACCACAAATGTGAAATCAGGAAAGATTAATGTGAAGTTAGGAACATTATATACTTAATGAAAAATGTTATGGGAAATGAAATGGGAATAAAAAAACATTAAGCTAGTTATTTATAGATTTTAAACAAACATATGATATAATTATAAGATTGTAACTAAAATGCTATGGAAGAACTAGGCATACCTAATGAAATAACTGTCAACTTACTTTCAAATGTACAGTTACCTCAAACAGGAAGATGCCGTATCTCCAATCGTGTTTACGATCGTTTTGGAGAGCATCGCCCGGAAAGCTAATACAGAAAATCTCACAGTTTAATAATCAAGGTCCTCAGATTATACGGACTTTCGACGATGAGTTTAATATAGTAGCGAGTATAATTATTAGTAACAAAAAAACATTAATACATTCAATAGGAAAAGCGCAGAAAACGATCCTCCAAATCAACGATAATAAAAAAAAATATGGCTATCATTAGAAGAGCACTACGAAACAGAATAGGACATAATATTTTAATAGACCAGTACAACTTTGAAATGGTTTATCACTCTAAATATTTGGGATTTAAGAGCACTTTTAACAAAAACACTACAAAAGAGAATAACAACAGAATACAAGCTGGCAGTGCTAAGTTTTAAGCAAAAAAATTAAATCCAATCTTTATATTCCTGTTTGACCTTAGCATTAGTTCCCGGTCGTAAAACATCTCTGGGGCTTTTCTTGTGAGTTTTACTTACATTGTTTTATATATCCTGATTTTAGTAGTTTGTATTACACTTCTGGATTTAAACTTTCAAACCTTTCAAAATTATATGGGTCTATTGTTACGTTATATGCCCTATTCTACATTGTCTCTTTTGTCTTTTAATGAACATTTATCTGGTTTTCTCGTTACTGACTATTATACCGCTTTTTGCTAGTAATAGCATTACTCTGTAGTATTCTAATATTTAATCGATGGATTAAATCCGGTTAGCGGATAGATATTCTTTACTTTCTTGGAGAAATTATATTCTAACACACAAAAAACCTATTAAATTGCCAAAACCTTCCTTGCATATTATATATACTTATAAGGGGCAGCAGCAATATCAGTACCATAATAACGCATATAGTCCTGGACTGGCTAGTCGTTGGATAATAGAAAGCATGAATGTAGCAATTTTAATGGCTTGCTAAAATCGGGGAGCAGAGATATCAGTACCAAGTTAATAACTATCGGAATTGTTGCTTGACCGGCAAAATATTAAATACCAGAAGGTATAACGGAAGCAGTCTCACTGCGACCTCGATGGAGAAGGTAAAGCGAAACAACTTCATTATTAATAAAAAACATTATATTTTCTAGTAAAATCATCACGATTCTACAGTAAGACAAATTTTCTAATGTTGGTAATCAAAAGATCATGTACGTACCACCGGATTCCCTATTTCGGTATCCAGCAAACTCCTTGTAATAACGATACAGGAAACAAAACACCAGAGATATAAATAAATAAACCAGAGATCTAATAAAATACAGATTCTCGATTCAAATAAATAAAAAATGAACGAACAGCTTACCAAAATAGAAATAACGTCCTTTTAACATGTAATCCATTAACGGTCCAAGATACAAAGTAGCTCCTAGCATAATGCTTATGATATAGATTTCATAAGAAACTCTCTCCCGTTCGTAAACGACGTCTTCAACAAATTCCAGAGAGCATAAGAAAAGTTTCACTTAAAATCAACGAGGTGAAAACCAAATACAAGCAAATACACAGAAGAGACCAATTCAATAAATCTAGATAAAACATTAAAGTCAACAATTACGTTTTTTAAAGTATGGAAGACTTTAAATATATTGGATCAATAATCACAGTTAATAATAAAGCCACTGAAGAAATAAAGAGCATAATACAAACTTCAGACCTATTTTAATATAGTGATGCGAATTATGAAGAATGACTAAAACAAATAAGGTCTTATTACTATACTGCTACAAATCCGTATAGATTAAGAACAGATACTGAATAAAGAAAGCTCTTATAAGTCCAGGAGAATTAATTTTATTGACTAAGTTAGATCGGACACAAAATCGGATATCTTAAAAAATTAATATTTCATTTGATTGCAGATTCGTAGAAGACCGATCAACGTGGAGAAAAGTTGTAGTTAGCGAAGACTCACCCAGTGTTGTAGCTCTATGTAATGACAATGGCGATAAAAAGAAAGGGCAAATAAAAAAAGCAACAAAAATGGACCAATGGTGCAGAGCTGCTTAAAAATCTTGATTGGAAATAATTAATATTGTATATTTATAGGTCATTTCCAGAGCCAATGTGGTAATTGTGCGTAAAATAAAACTTTTTAGACTAAATCTGCTACAGGACGGTGTGACCCAAATACATCCAAAGCTAAAAACTATCGATGTTTGTATGAAAGATGAAAATTTTGTTTTTAAATGCTAATTACAATAAAATGGTAAATTTATCGCTACGGGACATACCGATGTCGCGGTGTCTACCTGCGAATTTTTTATAATCTCTTAAAAGAATATTGGCACGCACACATAATCACATAATTGTGGACGGTATCTTCCACATAAATACTAAGAAGGTTGTCGTTGTTATCTAAGACTAAGTTTGACAATTTACAGGAGAACCATGTTGAAGTTCTATTACTCAGGACTCCCACATGAAGAACATTTAGCTGATAGTTGTGCTCCTAAATCGCATAAGAGTGCTATAGCTCACAAAATGGGTTCAATTATATTGCAATTATTTAAATTTTTCGTGATAAAATGAAGTGATTCATTGTTGTTTTGAAAAAGTAAGTTGTTTTTTTATTTTTGTATTCCTATCATTATATAAATGTACCTGATATTGTAATACCAACAACATTTTTCATAATATATTCTGAAATGAGCTTTCTCTTACTGATAACTAACAAATATAATTATGTAGGTATTTAGATTTTTATCTTGTTCTTACTATAGTGCTAAAACACAAATGTAGTCATAGTCTACTGTATTTTTTTCATAGGTTTCATAGTTTTTAACTGTGTGATAGCCTATGTGTCTATAATAACTTGCGCATAGAAAATAATAGAATTTTGTACCTCATAATTTATGTTTATTATCCTTTATTGTTTTGGAACATCTAAAAGTATAGCAATTCATTTTAATTGTTAAACAAAAGAGAAAATAAAAACACTTTTTGTGGTGTGCAACTTAACCTTACACAAAATCGTACACAAATAGTCAAATGGTAGTAAAAGTTTCCGATATAGGCAGACGGCAGAGGCATCGCCGCGTACGATGTCCATACTATGACATGTTTTTCATACGGTTTTCGGATCGATTTTTTCAAAACATCAAATATAACTTATTTTTGCCTTTCTTTATTTAGGCTAACGGATACTGTTTTTTTCTTCAGCGTTTCTTCTTAATCTACATTAATGTTATATTTACAATTCTTTCTGGAACGAGCTGTAATTTTTCTCAAATATCCGTATTGTTTGGTTTAGGCGCCTTACGGTTTAGCATGCTGTGTCAGATGCTCTTTAAAGTCTCTTTCAATATTAATATCGTTTGAGAAATTTTTCCCAGATACTTATATTTCGTTACTTAATCTACCATTTGAAGTTCAATCTTCTTTTAATATTAGTTTAAATGGTCCAGTAGTGTGTTCGAACAGTTCAGTTATAAGCAAAATTAGGTGTTGTTGTACACCTAATTCTTTTAGTATCAGTCATTAGTGTATCCATTTGACTATGTCGAACGCTTTACGATAATCTATAAAACAAATCTATAGTGGGATATTAAATTCCCTAGACTTTTATAATTTTTTTGGACTTTTATATTAATAGCTTTAAAATTTAATGTTTAGTGAAAATCTCTACGCGACTTTAATGCATTAAATATTTGAATTAAAAATCGACATATCTATTGAAATTAGACAGTAAAAAATTATGTCATTAAAGATTGATTTATAAATTATTGTAGTTTAAATTCAACTACGCTATGAAACAAATATTGTATGTCATAAACTGCAGTAATCGAAAAATTACAAAGACCTTCCTGTTGTACAGAGTTTTCTTTAATTAATAGGGTAACAAACATTATAATCCTACCGAAGGGGCTTCTACTTTCATAAACTGCTACACGATTAATCTATCCGATCTACGTACATTTATGGACTAAATGTTTCAGTGCCAATGCATTTTAACAAAAAATACTAATTAATAAAAATGAAAACCTAACTTTTCCAAGTTTATAATAGACACTTTCTTATTTTTGAAAATATATAAAGCAAGTAATATAAATTACCGCCTTGTTTATTAAAACTAAAAAGTAAAATAAAGTTATGTGTCGGTTAACAATTTATATTTAACTTCATTAGCCAAATAGTCCTGAAATTACTCCATGACTTAATTGATGGATATTTAAATAAATTTCAAGTTCCAAAATGTACCTGCTGTAAAATTTGAAAATCTACTACTAATACAATTATTGGCAACATCACAGGAGTTTAGAAATGTACGCAAAAGGGTAAATACGGATCCCAAAAATGGTTTATCCTGTTGTGGAGTCCACTTAATCCTACATGTTGGTCGGAGTCTACATAAAGCGCTACTCAGATAATAGTATACACGGTGTATATTTTACTGGAGTTAGTATAATACCGTTTTAGAACGGAGTTTACATTAACCGCTAGATGTATATATATATATATATATATATATATATATATATATATATATATATATATATATATATATATATATATATATATATATATATATATATATATATATATATATATATCTACGGCATAAAGTGGACTCCGCCCATGTTAAAATTCAGGTTCAATTGAGCTCCGTGGTCAAGTGGATACAGATATACGGAGCTCACTTGACCATTCCATAATATTGGTTCTGTCGATTCATCAACATGTAGAGTTTAATAATTTATAAAAAATTTTTGGAGCCCGTAAATACCCCTGTATCATAAATGTTTATCGTTTTGTTCACGTGTATATATTATAGGGGTCGTACAGATCTTCTTCAATGTATATTTGAACCATACGTTTATCGGTTTAAGTAAGCTCTGAGAGTTTGGCAACTGTGCGATTATACCGTATATTTTCAACATATACCCTGAACGGTTCATATGGGCTCCTTATTTTTATCTACTGTTCGTAGACAGTGTAATCTAATACGCATTACACTGAGTAACAGAGGATATCTTATTACCTGGTATAACTACGTACCTACTAAAATGTAACTGGTTCTTTAAAAAGAGGTATATAGATACAAAAGGATTTGGGCTTATTATTTAATGGAATATTCGCTTGCATGGGAAATTTTATTTTTTCTGCATTTTTAAAAATGTTGTTCTTTTATTTAATATAATTTTATTAGTTCAATGCCCAACTCGATGTTTTTTTTAATTACAGAAATTTCGTAATATATTTTGTTTACGTGAGTATGTCTTTGTACGTTTTATGTAAGCATCCGATTAATAAAAATTAATTTTATTTCATCCAATCTTCTGCGATATCTTGCATAAAGCTTTTTTTTATTTTAGTTCTGGTCTTATTTGTGTACTACATATGATATCTCCATAAACGGTTATCTCAAAATAAATATGGTTAAGAGCTACAATAGATATTTTTTTGTTAAAATTGATAGTAGTGTGCACAAAAAGAAAGAATGGTTAATTTGTCTAACAAGGTATATTCGGCAGCAGATGCATATAGTGCAAGCGTCTATGTTTTAAGGGCCGAAGGATGTGCACCTCATTTTTAGCTGACAAGCTTGCGAGCAATATTATTTCTGGTCCTCAATTTACCTTTTAGTTTTAAACAATAGTCTGTGACTGACCCCGTGCGATACAAACTATTTTCAAGGAATTTTTAGGGAGTCTACGTTCAACAATTTCATGATATTATTGGATGTTCAGTTTTGTGAAAGCGTCTATGTTAGGGAAATTGAAGAAGCACACACGAGCGTTTCAGGGGTTTTGGCTGAAAATTGATTCATAGTTTATTTTTATTCTGCAATAATAGGTGTATCGTCTATATAATAGAAGTCCTAGTATCTACCGTTATGGATCGTTCGTTTGTGTAAATGTTATACAGTGTAGGTGCCTTTATGCTACCCCAAGCAAGACCGTTCTTCATCTGCTATTCTTACCATTGAGTGATACAAAAAATATTCTCTTGTGTAGGCGTACGCAGACAATATAAGTGAGTTTGTTATCTAAGGGGATATCATATAGTTTTTGAAAACATATTTTGTAAGTTAAGGTGTCGTAGGCGGCATTTAGATTGAAAATAACCACCACTAATACCCGATATTTTTCGTACCCATCTTTAATTTAGTATTTGTGATGTACATCACTTTGAATAGCTGACAAAATAAAGATATTGGCCGATAGTTTTTGTGGTCGTTGGAGTTTTTGCCAGGTTTAAGCAAGGTAACAACTTTGGCTTGTCTCTAGACTTTGGGTATCTCCTAATTTGAATACAGTTGTTCATCATCTGGATAAGCCATTGTAGTGTTTTTGGTCCAGATTTAGTAATAAGCTTTGTGCTCCAATCCTCAATGTCGGTATTTGTATTATTTTTCATTAAATATGTAGATGGTGGATCCAAGCTCAAAATCGTTAAGGGGTTCTCTCAGCTGACTGGTTTTGTCCTTTCTTACTTTGAGTTATTCTTTGCTTTTTTTCCGATAGAAATAGTATGTCTATATCTATAATGTGGTTTTCAGCGATCAGCTATATACCAAATACCCTAGGTTAGGCCCTATATGTGTTTCCTGTATTAGAAATTAGTCAGATTTGTGTTTAGCTCATATGTCTGATAAGTTTAAGTAAAGTAAAGTTTCCTGATTTTTAGATATACCCTTTATAACAGTTATAGACATATGTTATTAGAATAGTTCTGTGGCTAGAAGGCAAAAGGGGATAACTCTCATTTGGAAGTTTTTCAGTACAGACATTTTTAGTTCATATGGTCTTTTTGTTGCCTTATAGACGTAATATTAGTAACGTTTCTATATTTCTAGATCCGACTTACATTCTGTTAGATATATTTAAGTGGTTTTTCTTAAATTAATATCTATGTGTCCAATATTTTGATAAATTAAAAAAAATATTTTAGGATATTTATTATTTTTAATTATTTCAAGAAAGCATAAGGAGACAAGTCAAGTTATAGTTGAAATGCACATAAAATCATCTTGGTAAAGGGGGTTATGTAGATTTATACCCTTATGCTCGGTAGTAACTTGGCTAACATTATATGTGCACTGTAGTGTTAACTGCAGTTATTTCTACTTACAACGGGCAACCACAATAAAGCAAGAGAAAATATTTTGTTCTGGATATAGCATTGACAGAACAAGAAATAAAACGTAAATTTTTTCAAAAAGTTTATTAAACATGGAGGTTTTTACAGCAATCTGATAATACGTTTACAAATTAACAATTGATCAAGATGATACTTAGAAAGAGAATTAAAGGCGCATTTTAAACACAAAATAAAAACATATATTCTATATAATACGAACAGAATAGCTTTCGCAAGAAGAAAAAAAAATTTTGATGAACACAAATATTTTTCGGAAGCTGTTTCTTTAAAATAATAAATTACACAAATATTTGTTTTAGAATATTTTATTAAAAATCGTCATCACTAAAATAATTATCTATGTCTGGATCTGTGTCAGCTGTATTATCCAGACCTTGTGAATTTCGTGGGATTTGGGCCGATACCGATCGTCCGATGGACGATAACATTCTTTTGTACTCTCATCAACTAACTCAATAAGGTCTGAAAGATCGCTTACTTTTTTTTCACTTATTTGTCTTGGCTTATCATACAAATTATCTAAAGTAATGTTCTTGATATCGATGGGTGTATCTTTTTTTTTGTCTTCTAAAATTTATTTCTTGAAATGGCTGATATTCCTGAAGCGATGTTTTAAAATTAATAATGCCAAATTCCTTGGTGTATCTTAGCCATTTTATATTTCTCCAGCAAATTTCAGTCGTATTGTCTCTCTTCTTTCTCTTTATTAACATTTCTTTTAGCAGAAAGCATTGCAAAAGGTAAATTAGCAAAACTCTTAAATAAACAAGAAGCAATTTCGTTGGCACGTAAAACACGGTATTAGTTTGTAAGTAAGGAGTAGGAAAAACCTGTTTTAAGTCAAATACAAATATTTTTTGACTTTTGCTGTTTATACATTTTAATTTGTCTAATCTCGTTGACTCGTAAGCAGTTTCAGCTTCTATATGATGATCTGCTAATAAATTCTCATGATTTTTCCTTGCATCAGCTGTCTTATTGATATTAATATGATTGTGAAAAATATCACAATTGTTACAGGCATCGTTGCTTGGTTTGTTAAACTTTAAGCCTAATTTATCGATTGTTTGAGAGTAAACTTTGTAAGAAACCGGTTCAGATGTTATGTCCTGGGTATACATTTAATACATCTTAGCTTTTGTTAATTCTGCTACTAGATACTTTTTACTAGTATGTTTTCGTGAGTAGTGAGACTCATAGGCAGGAAATTTTGATATGTGGCTATAGACGAGTTCCATTCTAGATTCGGAAATTTTGTTTTTTGGTTCATGCCTGCCTCTGCCATCAGCCATAGGAATACCACAGTTGGATGACATTTTCTTTTTTGTAACAGTTTCTATAAATTTATTACTTTCTTCAAAAATAGCACAAAAAGATACCTTGCAGCATTGGATTCTTCCTCCTTGCATTTCTGTAAAATATGTAAAACACTTTTCCCTATTTTTTGAAGGTTTATCAGTATCACTGCTGTTAGTAGTAATCTTCCTGTCAGAAATTTGAACTAATGAGGCAATACAACTTACCCTTCTATCGTAGTTGCCCATTCCCCAGTAATTTTGAAACAGAGATAATCTATGTTCATCAAATATTTTTTCTTTACACTTTCTTCTACAATCTCGCAGTGACCGTGACTGCCTAGCTTTATTGCGTTTCCTTTGTTTGTTTCATATCCTTTACCCGTATTTCGTAAAACCTGTATATTTTTTCTTTTTCCCACCTTTCGTTTCAATATTTTGTGCATTGGTTGGCCATGTTCTTCATTGTTTTCAAAATTTGGTTCATTTGAGCCATTTTTCTCCTGTTCGATGTCAGAATCACTATGGTGGTCTTCTTGAATGTGATCATAGGCCGGGTCTTTTACGCTGTCGTCTGAGTCAAAATCTTGCTGTACATTTTCTTTCACTAAAAAAAAATATGGAATGTAGTGATCAATAATCAACAATTATACCACACGTGGAGGAATAATAATTGTTATTTCGGGCTGCCATCGTAGTGAACGTTCCTTGATAAAATTTGCGTGTGCTCTCTTCACAATCCAGACAAGTACTGACAAGAAACTGATACGAATATAATTTGCGTGGACACCGCATTCTTGCAAAAGGGGATAACTTTGTATATCCCAGCAATACTTTCATATATATTTCTTCTATCACATTTCGGCAAAAGGGTATATCTTGATTTAATGCCTTTTACTAGCACACATTTCGAATAATTCTCAAGTTAACATGACTTAAATCGTTTTGCTTCTCAGTTAATTTCATAATGTTAGAAAATATGTGCACATATACCATTTTACTAGTAATTACTATTTTGCTCTCCAGAAGATATCTTGAGTTATATCCTTAAAACAGTCGTAACGATTAAATTGTAGCCAAGTTACCCCTTTTTGATAAATAATAACATTTTAATTAGTAAACTTTCACTTAAAACTCTTTACCAAGATTGTGCAGAAACAAAAATGCTGTCGAGTGGTATACATAACACTATTTTGCAAAAAATCGACTTATCCCCTTTTGCCTTCCAGCCACAGAGTTGGTCCTAAAAAGGACCAATTTGACAAAATCATATTAAAGGGGTGACTGAAGAATTAGCCGATTAATTAATTAATCATTACCTGGGGTATGCCGGATTGCGGTGGTCTTATTAGTACTTCAATCTTCCTAAAGGCTCGTTTTTTAAACCCCATGAGTAATGCGTTATCTTATACTTTTTATTAAAAATTTAAATTTTACATGCCGTGTATTATTTTTTTAAGATATGTCGAATCAGATTTGTATAGTAATAATTTTAGGTTCTAAAGAGCCTCTTTGTGAAAAATAAATAAGTTTGTGGTATCTGTCACAACTCATATATAGATAATAAAAAAATAAACAGGTAAAATAAGTGTAAACAATCTTAACTACATACATCGGCGCCACTGTTCAGGTGATGGGTTTATCACAGATATCAAAGGTTACATTTTAATTCAATGTTCTATTTACATATCTTCAATATTAAAAAATAGAAAAAGACATGCTTATGCTTTTATTTTTTTAAATCTATTCTATTTTCTATCTAGAGTTCCGTCTTTTTTGAACGACCTGTGTTCTTTTTTCAATTGGGCACTTGTCCAAAGCTAAGACAAATACTCTGTCCTCTGCTATTCTACATTAATATGACATTCATTATTTTCTCTAAACACTGTCCTCTCTCTATTCTACATTAACACTCTATTCTACATTAATATGACTGATTTATTTTATCTTTCTTGCAACTATTTTAATGTTTATCCTGTGTATCTTCTTCTTCTTCTACTTTTTCTTTTTATATAGACATAACTCTGTCTGTTTTTCAATGTGCCTCCAGTAAGTTGCCTTTCCATCGTTTTCGTGGTCGTCCTACTGATCGTCTTCCTATGGGTTAACTGTCTCTTGCCGTCTTTATTGTTTTATTTGTTGTCATTCTTAACCAGTTCTTGATGTTCTTCACCTTGCATCTACGTCGTATATCTGTACTTCTAGCTCTGTTCCATAGTGTCTTACCATCAATTTGTCTAAGTGTTTTCATCTCTGCTGTTTCATATCTTTTTGTCCTCTTTGTGTCAGATCTTGTTTCTGCCGCGTATGTCATTATTGGTCTGATGACTGTTTTGTAAATTCTGCCTTTCGTTTCTTTTCCGATATTTTTATTTCTTCCTAATGTTTCATTTAGGCAGCCTGTGGCTCTGTTTGCTCTATTCACTGGGTCTTTTACTTTAGTTTCGAGCTTTCTGTAGCTAGATAATGTGATGCCTAGATATTTAAGCTCTAACACTTGTTCTATTATATGACCTTCCAGCTTCAATTAACATCTTAGTAAATTTGCTGTTGTAACCATGCATTTTGTCTTTTTGGGGAAATTAACATGTTAAGTTTTCTGACGGTTATATGAAATTGGTGCAGCATATGTTGTAAATCATTTTCACTTTGAAAGAGTAGTATTGCCTCGTCTGCACAGCAGATTATTTTAATTTGTTTTTCTTCCATTTGGTATCCTTTTTTAGTTCTTATTTTTTATTATTTCATCCATAATCAGGTTGAATAATAGAGGACTCAGGTAATATCCCTGTCTTATCCCATTGTTACCTTCAATAGGGTCGGTTAGTTCTTCTTCTACTTTTACGTTTATTGTGTTGTTTTGGTATATATTTTCGATCGTTTTGATTTTTCCTAGAGGTATCTCTCTTGCGTACAATAAGGGAATAACGTTTTTTTAATTAGTGTATCTTCTGTATATCATTATTTCTTTTGTGTTTTAAAGATTAAATTTTGGATATTATTTCTTAAGATTATTTATTATCTCTTATTATCTCTTAACGTGTTTATTAATTGTCTTGTTTCATATGTATCAAGATATGTGTGTCATGATAGATTGTAATGCATATTTCATTTAATGTAATTAAAGTGCTCTTTGCGTTTGCCAATTACTTTCTCACTTCCTTAGCGATAGGTCTTTTTTTTCTCATCAATAACCTTATCCTCGCTCGATACAGCTATTTTAACCCTCGCTATTTCCGACTCTAGTATGCCCTCTGTTAATTTCAGGCAACATTTGGTTATACATTTTAATACACTCTATTAACCTATGATGAAACCTATATGGAAATGTTTAACAGTATGTCAAATGGACATGTCTGCCTTATTAGTTTGTATTTTCGATCGAGATTTATTGTTATAAATTGTGTACAATTTATATAAAAATACATAGAGGCATTATATCAGCATTTAGATATTGATTACCGTTGACATTTGTTTATTTTAGTGTGTTGTTTCAGTACTGTGCTTTGAATCCACACTGGACCATACTATTTTAAATTATTTCTTTAAGATGGATACAAAAACGTTCTACGTGAAAAGCAGTAAATATCCGAGGAATCCAAAGACTCTGACTTTGACAGTGATAATAAGAAAGTGATAATGAATTTTCCAGGTACTCAGATATCAATCGATCCAGGATCAAATAAAATGGAAAATGAAGACGATTTGTACGAAGCAAATTTAGACCAGGATACCAGTTTAGATTTAGACCAAGATGAAGATGAGGGCGATACCGATAAAACAGAAAAACACACTGAACAAAATGTGCTCAAAAAGTCAAAAATGATCGTAAAAAACATTCAGTGGAAGAGTGGTTCCCGAACAGTATTTACAATTCCAGAATGGAAAGGTAATTTACCAACATGCAAATTATTAGAACCGGAATCCCCTCTACATTATTTTAAAAAGATGATATCTACCAATATGCTGCAAAACATAGTAGAACAAAGTAATTTGTATGCACTGCAAAAGAATATAAGTAAACAATTGAATATGACACTTGCGGAATTAAACCAATTTATTGGATCTGTTCTACTGATGTCAATATATGGCTTGCCAAGGACAAGATCATTTTGGCAGAAGGAAACACGTATTGCTCAAATAGTCGATACTATATCTAGGAATCGTTGGGAAGAAATAAAAACTAAAATGCATTTGAATAATAACGAAAATATGGTCAACAATAATGATAAGGTATACAAAATTAGACCATTCATCAACGGTCTATTTTAAAATTTTCAAAGTATTCCAATGAGTGAAAAATTGTGTATTGATAAACAAATGATAGAATTCACAGAGGCACATTTTTTAAAACAATATATGAAGAACAAACCCAAAAAATGGTGATACAAGGCATTTGTTTTGTGTGATAGCAATGGTATTGTTTATAACTGGGAATTATATACAGGAACTGTTAAACATCCTCTTCATTTACCTAATGTAGACACCAGCGGTAATGTATTAATAAGATTGTGTGAGATAGTCAAATCAAACAAATACTATAAAGTATATTTTGACAACTGGTTCAATAGCATTCAGTTGCAGATTGAAATGGAAAAACGTGGACTGCAATGTTTGGGAACTGTTCTTCCAAACAAATTGCCTCATTTCCATTTTTTTGATGACAAGAATATGAAGAAACAGGGCAGAGGTACTGTAGAAGAAAAGCACGCTACAGTAGATGGTATAAAACAAACAGGGTTAAAGTGGTACGATAATAAACCGGTTCATTTGGTTAGTACATTTGTTAGTTCTGAGCCTACTTCGTTAGTCAAGAGGTGTGATAAGAAACAAAAATCAAGAATTATTGTATGCTGTCCAAATTCAGTGCAATTTTATAATAAATTTATTGGAGGTGTCGATCTTATGGATTCACTAATTGCTCTTTACTGAACAGACATAAGATCTAAAAAGTGGTATCTAAAAATATTTTTTCACCTTCTGGATTTAGCTGTTGTTAACAGCTGGTTGTTGCATCGTCGTGATTGCGATTACTTTGAAATTAAAAAGAAAAACCAGTTGCCTTTGTTACAGTTGAAGTCCCACTTATGTAGCGTACTGTTAGCAAGAACTGACCAGATCAAAAACAAAGGACATCCCAGGCTCAGTGAAATTGAGAACGAAATCGTAAAAAAACAGAGGAGAGGATCTACTGCTATTGTACCACCGAAGGAAGTTAGGCTTGACCAAACCTTCCACTGGCCAGTAATTTCTGAAAAAAAGGGAAGATGCAAAAAACCAGGATGCTGTAATACTTCTAAAGTAATGTGCGATAAATTTAAAGTTGCTTTATGTTTTACAACTACAAATATTTGTTTTTTTGAATGGCATAATAAATAAGTATATAACTTAATTCGTTAGTTTTTGCTAAACACTCCCAAAACTTTCCCCAAACGAAATTTAAAAAATCTAAAAAAGTTTACAAAAAAGTCGGGCAATAGAGGGCTAAGATATTTATATTTCACTATATGCTCTATCATTTGGTTTTCATTTCAAATTTGCACCTATGACAAAATTTATAATATCTAAGATCTGGTGCTTTCATATGAAACTGGAATAAAACACTTGTTAGATAATATTTATTCGTTTTGAGTACACTTTTTTTAGAACCTAGTATATAAAAAAATAAATATTTGTCTGTCAACAAATTTCTATATAAAAGTACGAGGCACTATTCTCATGCTGTGAGCTTGGCTGCTCTGTTACTTTTATAACGCTTTAGCTATTTTTAATTTATTGTCAATATTTTTAGGGTGTGTTTCCTTAAATGATCATTTTTAAGGTTAGTACGTTTGATTAAATGAAATTGACATTAATTTGATAGTTTCCAATTTATTAGTGCTGATGTTATATGACTAGCATCTGTTGGTACTATATATCAATTTCAACATGTGGAAGTGAAAGCACTCTCTTGTTTCAGAGTAATTTCAGTGTAAATTTTGATGAAACCAGAAATAACCCATAATATTCTCCCCGTGTGATCTTAGTATTTCCGTTGATTAAATAGTATAGGGTATCCAATATTTCAATCAACGGTATGTCAGAGTGGTTTTTATTAATTTTTATATATATTTGCAAAATGAAAAAGAAAGTTCAGTACAGGCAGTTAAACAGCTGATCTCTCAATTTAGAAGTAAGAGCAAGTACCAACTTGCTCAAAAGTATACCCATACACAAAAGGAATAATAAAATGTACTGCCCAAACTATAGCGATATAAGCTATATATAAGCTATCTCTCTATTAATAATTAGGATATACAGTATTTTTTCTAATACACCTAGAACGATTGAGTAAATAGGCGAACTATAAAGTAGGTGAATATTAGTGTGGAATTAGAAAAACTTAATAAATCGCTGATCAATTATTCACTATTGGGCAGTTAATGAGAAATGTTGGGAATACAAAAAAAAACATTAAACTAGTTATTTATAGATTTTAAACAAACACTGATATAATTATAAGAATAAAACTATGAAATACCATGGCAGAAATGAAAATTATTTTCAAATGTACATTGATTTCAAACAGTAAGATTCCATTCCAAACTCTATTTAAAAAGTAAAATCAATAAACAGATAATTATATACATAAAGATTATACAAATCCCAAATATTGGAAAACCTAAATATGCGTGGTCAAAATATTAAAAATCAAATTGCTTTATAAAAAGTGAACGAATTCTCCTAAGAGCTGTTTTGAAAACAATATATTATGAAACGAATTCGGGATATTATATTACACAAAGTAAACCGCTTGTCTACAAAAAAAAATCAAGAAAATATGATGCGACAGAAAAGACTAATGACTTTACCAATTGCCACATAAATATCAATGTAATGCAAAAATACTTATTTAGATAAACGTAAAATGTTTCACTAAACGTTAAAGAAAAATGTTACAAATAAAGGTTAAAACATGCTTTTCAATTCGCGGTAAAAGATTTAATAAAGTTCAGCACACAGTATAAATTCGTAACAAAATTCATATACCAGTAAACGGTACTCGATACAGCAGCAAAGTAATTTTGGCAACAAATATGTAGGTTGTACTTTACCCCATTGGAATCATAGTACCCGCTATGGAAAATGGTGTCTTCTTTGACATCCAGCAACCACAAATGTAAAATTAGGAAATATTAATGTGAAATTAGGAAAGTTTAATGAACCGTTGATCAAATATTCACTATTATATACTTAATGAAAAATGTTGGGAATAAAAAAAAATATTAAGCTAGTTAATTATAGATTTTCAACAAACATATGATATAATTATAAGATTGTAACTAAAATGCTATGGAAGAACTAGGCATACATTAGAAAATTAACTGCCAACTTACTTTCAAATGTCCACTGACCTCAAACAGGAAGATGTCCTGTCTCCAATCGTGTTTATCATCGTTTTGGAGAGCATCTCCCGGAAAGCAAATTCAGAAAATCTCACAGTTTAATAATTAAGGTCCTCATATTATACGGACCTTCGACGATGAGTTTAATATAGTAGCGAAAATAATTATTAGTAAGCAAAAAACATTAATACATTCAATAGAAAAAAGCGCAAAAAAAGGTCCTCCAAATCAACGATAATAAAAAAATATATGACTATCACTTTGAAATGTTTCATCAGTCTAAATATTTGGAATTTAAGAGCACTTTTAACAAAAACACTACAAAAGAGAATAACAACAGAATACAAGCTGGCAATCGCTAAGTTTTAAGCAAAAAAATTAAATCCAAAAATACATCCCGCAGTAAGAAAAATAAGAATCTACGTATGTAAGTAAAACACAAACAATGAAAAAATAAAATAAGAGCCGATTGAGCGTCGCAGAAAGAAATATATAATTCTATTATTAATAAGATCACAAATCAATACAGACTGCAAAACAATAACTTTAGCGTTGAGATTTAGTTTCTTGTACGTTGGTGCAATTTTTATATACCTGTTTGACCTTAGCATTAGTTCCCGGTCGTAAAACACTTCTGAGTGCTTTTCTAGCAATCCTGATCTAATTAATACCTGAGTTTTACTTACATTGTTTTATATATCCTGATTTTAGTAGTTCGCATTACACTTCTGGATTTAAAAGTGTTATGAGGTGATACATATATCAGTTTGCTACCTGAATTTTCCCTTTTATCTCTTATGTGACAACGTTATCTGCGATATCTAAAACACCCCAATTTTTCAAAATTATATGGGTCTATTGTTACGTTATATGCTCTATTCTACATCATCTCTTTTCTCCGTTATTAAATATCTATTTGGTTTTATCATTACTACTATTATACCGTTTTTTTGCTGGTAATAGCTTTATTCTATAGTATTCTAATATTTAATCTATGGATTAAATTCGGATAGCGAATAGATATTCTTTACTTTCTCGGAGAAATTATATTGTAACACACAAAAACCGTATTAAATTGCCAAAAACTTCCTTGCATATTCTATTTATTTATGAGGGGTAGCAGCAATATCAGTACCATAATAATGCATATAGTCCTGGACTGGCTAATCGTTGGATAATACGAAACATGGATGTAGCAGTTTTAATGGTTTGGTGGCTGCTTACTGAAATCGGGAAGCAGATATATCAGTACCAAGTTAATGACTATAGGAGTTGCGGATACATTTTCTGATAACTTAGTTCCTCCCTTTTTTTTAACATATACTATAGAAGTCTCAAGTACAGATCTCATGTAATTGTGGAAGATGCATAAGGTATTTAGACATCGTTTTTTGTAAAATGAATATTTTAGATTTTCAGATGTATTAACTTGACGTGAATTAATTTGGACTCATTTAGTTTAGGCTCTAATATGTATACTATTTGTAGGTTAAACTCCCATGCTATACTTTAGCAAAGGCCTAAGCTATGTCAAAAAAGACTAGCACAATTTTTTTTTCTAAAACGTATTTCTCAACAAGTTTCTCACTTAGTTATATCGATAATTCTGTATATTCAATTAATCATGGGATACTTTTTATCTCTGAATAAAAGTTATCGGTTTGGAATCAGCTCCCTTTTTTTATTATTGGTTTCATTAACGTACATAAATAAATACAACCTAATTTAAAGTAAAGCTGAAGTTGATTTTTAAATGCATACTTTAGATACTCTGTTTTTGTTTGCCTTATTTTTAAACCTTTTTGCTCAAGCGCCCATCTCTATTGTCTCAATCATTAATTGAATTATCTCTCCTTATCTCTTACTAATACCACATCGTTAGCATATATCAGGCACTAAGGGATATCTGCTTGACATGTTTTCGTTAATTTTTCCAACACTAATTAGAAGAGATAAGGGATTACACTGACCCCTGATGCAATACTATTCTCAAATGAAATTTATCAGTCTTACCCTCACTTGTTCTAACATTAGTTTTCCATTACTTGCCTTATGATAAAAATTTCATCCGTTGTTGATTTGCCTTGCATGAATTTAAACTGATTTCCTAATATTTCTGTTTCTTCCTGTATCCTACTATCAATTATTCTCTCCCACAGTTTCATGGTATGACAGAGTAGTTTTAGGGCTCTATAGTTTGTACAGAGTTTAACATCTACTTTGTTTTTGTATACAGGTACCAAAATGCTACTTCTCCATTCATCCTGTATTCGCCTTACTTTCAAAATTCTATTAAATAGTCCTGTTAGCCAACTTGTTCCTGATTTTCCTAATGCTGATCATATATATACAGGGATGCCATCAGGACCTATGCCTTTTCTTTTTTCATCTTATGTAGCTCTTGAATTACTTCCGCGGTCGTCATTTTGAGATGCTTTGTCAAACTCTTCGTTTAATTGGTCGTTAAAGAACTCCTTCCAGCGATTTTTTACATCCTTTCCTTGCATAAATAGTTTAATGTATTTATCTTGTATACATTTAATCTGATTAAAATCTTTGGTTTTCTTTGCTCCACTTTTAGCAATTTTGTATATGTTTTTTTCTTAGTACTCAGTTCATTGTACAGTTTTTGATACGCTGCTACCTTAGATTGTGCTATCGCTTCTTTTGCTTCCTCTTTATCTATTTGATACTTTTGATAATCTTAGTCTAATATTTTTTCTTGTCCCTCCTTATATAATTTCAGGAGATTTTATTAAATATTTTAGTTACACCCTCTTTAATAATTTTTGACACATTTCTCCAAATTTCATTTTGACCTTTTTTCATATTCCAACACATTCTTTTTTTAT
This sequence comes from Diabrotica undecimpunctata, assembly GCF_040954645.1. Classification (NCBI taxonomy): domain Eukaryota; kingdom Metazoa; phylum Arthropoda; class Insecta; order Coleoptera; family Chrysomelidae; genus Diabrotica; species Diabrotica undecimpunctata. The sequence goes on along the minus strand of NC_092803.1, from coordinate 96,266,653 downwards.
TTCTGTTCTAAATTGAACTACTTTGTCGCTTGTTAACGTCAATTAATTGTTTTTGTGACTCTCCTCGATATTTTGGTTTTATTTCATATTTTACTTGTATATCTAGTACCAGCACTTTATGCTGTTGGCTTAGTTTCACTAATTATTACTTTAGAGTCTTTACATAAGGGATTGGCTTACGATCCATATTTGGAATTAATTTTGTCTGCTTTTGAATTGGATAAGAGTTGGCTTTCTCTTTTCTAAAAGCATGTACTAACATTGGTCCAGGTATGGCCACTGTTAGTACATGCTACTGCTAATTCTAGCATATTGTCTGCCATATTATTTGCTGCAAATAGCATTATTCTATAGCATTCTAATATTTCATCTATAGATTAAATCCGTATAGTAAATAGATATTTTTTACTTTCTCGGAGAAATAATAAATTAAATTAAATTGCCAAAACCTTCCTTGCATATTTTATTTACTTATAAGGGACAGCAGCAATATTAGTACCATAATAAGGCGTATAGTCCTGGACTGGCTAATCGTTGGATAATAGGAAGCATGAGTGTAGCAGTTTTAATGTTTTCGGGACTGCTATCTGGTATCAAGGAGCATAGATATCAGTACCTAGTTATTGCATATATGAATTGTTGCTTGAACTTTATTATTACTAAACAGCACTATATAAACAGCACTATATGCACAAGAAACACTGTGTTATAAAACAGTCGAATAATATACAGATTCTCAATTCAAATATTCAAAAAATTAAAAAATAGCTTACTAAAATAGAAATCGCCTATTTAAAATGCAATCCATTAATGGCCCAATGTACCAAGCACTTCTAGCATATGGTAATGATATTGATCTCATAAGAAACTCTCCCCCGTCTGCGACATCTTCAACAAAGTGAAGAGAACACGAAAAATATTTTACTTAAAACCAACAAAATGAAAAACAAATACAAGCGAATCAACAGAAGAGAGCAATTCAATCTAGATCGTGGATAAAACAAGTGATGTTTTTATCTAAGGGGACGTCATAGAATTTTTGGAGAAATGTTCTCTAATTTAATATGTCGTAAGCGGCATTTAGATTGACAAATACTACCCCTAATACCTAATATCTTTCGTACCCGTTGTTGATTTTTGCAACAACGGGTACGTTATTACATACTTTATAAGTATTACAAATAAAAATAAATAAGCAAGAAGAATGTAAGTGTACTATATTTAAACCAAGTGACAGAAAAAAGAATATTACACATACATGTACTTTTAAATTAAAAATTATATGCCTGACAACGCAAGATACAAAAAACAATGATTTAACATTAAAAATAATCAAAGCTTGCACAAGCGATAAAGTATTTAAAACGATAAGGCCGAACATATATATGTAATTGTAATAGATATGTTGGCTAAAATTAAGTAACCATAAGACACCGAAATATTATACCTGGGTAATGACTCACTACTGATATAGTATCTGCCATAAGTGTATCCATGTGTTTATGTGTATCTAAAGTATAGTAGTATATTGAATTCCCTACATTAAAAAATCGAAATATTTAAATTAGACAGTAAAAAATTATAATTTTAAGATTGATTTATAAATTATTATAATTTAAATTTTACTGCTTGATGAAAGAAATATTGTAAGTCATACACTGTAGCAATCGAAACATCAGAACATACATTTATAATATAATAAATGTTTCAGTGCCAATGCATTAAAAAAAATACTAGTACATAAAAATGGACACTTGCCTTTTCAAAGTTTATAATAGACACTAATTTCAGTTTATCTATAATTAAAGCAAGTAATATAAATTACTACCATAAAATATTTAACTACATTAACCAAGTACGTATTTGTGAAATTTCTCGATAACTGAATTGATTGATATTTAAATTAATTTAAAGTTCCAAAACGTACCTGCTGTAAAATTTAAAAATCTACGTCTAATCAAATTATTGGCAACATCGGAGGAGTTTAGTTGTGTACGCAAAGAAATGTATACGGATCAGAAAAGTGTTTTAACCTATTACGGAGTCCATTTAATCCGACGGGTTGGTCGGAGTCCACATAAAGCGCTACCCAGATAATAATATACACGGTGTATATTCTCCTGGAGTTAGTATAATACCGTTTTAGTACGGGGCCCACATTAACCGCTAGATCTATATATATATATATATATATATATATATATATATATATATATATATATATATATAATATATATATATATAAATATATATATATATATATATATAAATATATATATATATATATATATATATATATATATATATATATATATATATATATATATATATATATATATATATATATATATATATATATATATACAAAAAAGTGCACTCGTAAGTGAATGGGATGTTTTCGGTCAATTTGGAGATAAAAAAGACAAGAGTTGTGCTACTTTATTTATTTATTGAAGACGTTTCGCCCACTGTTCAATGAGCATCATCAGTTCATCTAAAAGAGTGTTATTAGCGATACATCTAATATGAAAAACAATTAAGTAAATCATCTTACCTTTAAAAGATCTGTACCATTAAAATGCTATTATTGTGAAACATCAAAAATTAATCTACTAAATACATCAGCAAAAACACAGAAACACAGAACGCCGGAAGATTCATAAACATAAACGCTAAATTTATGGTAAAAGCATAATATATCGATGCCAAAATGAGAGTAGGATATATACAGGGTGGTCCTAAAGTAATTGTACAAACAGAAACCATAGATTCTGCACTTTAAAATATTACGATTTAAGCCAACTTGCTTTAATAAAATGTTGATATTAAGAAAGATACAGGGTGTTAAATTGGAAATTTAAAATTCTATTTTTCACTATAACTTTTACGTTTGTAAATATGTTTGGATAAAAATTAATAATTGGACGGTCTTAAGTAAGATAAATTATAATTTTATACATAAATGAATGTAACTGATAGATGGCGCCACATATGCCACAGGTGTGGCATAGATTTACGCCTAACTTTTTTGCTTTTGAAGTTACCTCTATTTTTGTTAAAAAATATTAAACATACAATATTGTTACAAAGAAAAGGTATACTTGTTGGTAAACTCAAAATTTAACCGTTTTCGAGATAATCGCATTTTATAAGTCAGCTGCCTCATAATTCTTAGTTGTGATATTTGTGCGGTAAAGCACTCAATACCTGTAGATAAGCATAATTCATAGTTTATTCTTACTAAAACAATTCAAAGATGATAAGGTTACATTACAAAATTTTTGTTATGGCTGCTAAATGTCTTATTGGAGAAAATATTCTTCATCTTCTTCTTTAGGTGCCGTATCCGTATTCAGACGTTGGCCGTCATCATGTATACAATTTCCCTTTTCTATCGCTTCTTAAATTTCTATACCTACTGGCGTTGTATTACTTTTTTCCTATTGTAAAATGCTGAAAAACCAAAATATATGGTTTATGTAAGATAGTACACCACCACATTCTAGAGAGAAGGCGTTGAGAACATAGTTAAATATACCTTTTCTGAACGTTGGATTGGACGTGGCAGTCATATTCCTTGGCAATGTGATGAGATATTGATATAATTATTTAATTTATAAAAAAACCCAAAATAATACTTATTATTCATTACGTAAATTGTTGTTTACCCATTTTTATTAGAACAAATGGAAAGTAAAGCACAGGTATGAAATAACACACGTGTCTTGTTTCATAATACTTTTGCTACAAATCTAACCTTAAAGACTCAGCATTTTTACAAAAACATCATCGTTGGCCTAATAACCGATATTGTTATAAATATAGTAAACACACAGGCAATTTAGTTCAGCATAATATTAGTTCGTTAGTTAATCATAATAGTTCATTTGTTCGATATGTAATTATAGTTACTCGTAAGCTTATATGCGTGTATATAAGTAACCAATGAATGAGATACATCACAGTTTAATACATTATTTAACCTTTGCGACATAATATACTATAAGATTTGGATATAGATTCGTCCATTATACATTATAGCCACCACGTAGCCCAGAATTTAATCCGCTTGATTTTGGTGTATGGGGAGTATTAAAACAACGTGTCTATAAGAATCCCATAAACATTCGCAACCAACTAGGGGAAGAAATAAATACTGCAGCAGTTTCTTTAGAACCAATGATGCTATTTAATATGAGATGATTTTTATGGAATATATTGACAAATAAATTAATGAAAATGGTAGACATATCGAACACTTACTTTAACAAAAAGTTTAGTTTTTAGTTTAACTATTTCTTAATTTGGTTTGTAAACAAAATGTTTTGATTATGACTTTAATTTAACATAAAATATAAAATGTAAAATCCTATTATTCTGTTTTTTGTCAAATCCTATTATTAATTATCCTGCTGATATATTTATTTTATTTAATATTTCGTTAACTATTAACTTTAGTTAATGGTATTTTATACCAAAATTTAGTTATTAATGTTTTTGTCTATTTTTCCTTCGTTGCCTGGGGTAATTGCCTTAAATCAGAAATATGCAGCTGATTTGTAAAATGCGATTATCTCGAAAACTATTGAGTTTAAAAGTTATTAACAGGTATACCTTTTTTTGTTGAAATAATGTATCTTTATTATTTTTTATCACAAATACAGGTAACTCAAAGAGCAAAAAAGTTAAGTGCAAATTGATGCCACATATGTGGCATATGTGGCGCCCTCTATCCGCTACGTCAAAGTGTGCATCAAATTATAATTTCTCATATTTGAAAGTACCCAGTTGTAAATTTTTATGCATAAATGTTTACAAACATGAAAGTTATAGCCAAAAATAAAATTTTTAATTTGCACTTTAACACCCTGTATGTTTCTTAATATCAACATTTTATTAAAGCAATTTAGCTTAAATCGTAATATTTTAAAATGTAGAATCTACTGTTTCTTTTTGTACAATTACGTAAGGACCACCCTGTATATATATATATATATATATATATATATATATATATATATATATATATATAGATATATATATATATATATATATATATATATATATATATACATATATATATATATATATATATATATATATATATATATATATATATATATATATATATATATATATCTACGGCATAAAGTGGACTCCGCCCATGTTAAAATGCAGGTTCAATTGAGCTCCGTGGTCAAGTGGATACCGATATACGGAGCTCACTTGACCATTCCATAATATTGGTTCTGTCGATTCATCAACATGTAGAGTTTAATAATTTGTAAAAATTTTTTGGAGCCCGTAAATACCCCTGTATCATAAATGTATATCGTTTAGTTCACGTGTATATATTATAGGGGTCGTTCAGATCTTCTTCATTGTATATTTCAACCATACGTTTATCGGTTTAAGTAAGCTCTGAGAGTTTGGCAACTGTGCGATTATACCGTATATTTTCAACATATACCGTGAACGGTTTATATGGGCTCCTTATTTTTATCTACTGTTTACAGACAGTGTAATGTCATACGCATTACACTGTGTAACAGAGGATATCGTATTACCTGGTATAACTACGTACTAAAAGGTAACTGGTTCTTTAAAAAACAGGTATATAGATACAAAAGGATTTGGGCTTATTATTTAATGGAATGTTCGCTTGCATAGAAAATTTTATTTTTTCTGCATTTTTAAAAATAATGTTGTTTTTTTATTTAATATAATTTTATTAGTTCAATGCTGAACTCGATGTTTTTTTTTAATTACAGAAATTTCGTAATATATTTTGTTTACGTGAGTATGTCTTTGTACGTTTTATGTAAGCATCCGATTAATAAAAACTACTTTTATTTTATCCAATCTTTTGCAATATCTTGTATAAAGCTTTTTTATTATTTTAGTTCTGCTCTTATTTGTGTACTAAATATGAAATCTCGATAGAAGGTTATCTCAAAATAAATATGTTATACAGTGTAGGTGCCTTTATGCTACACCAAGCGAGACTGTTCTTTAACTGCTATTCTTACCATTATGTGATACAAAAGTGAGTTTGTTATGTAAAGGGATATCATATAGTTTTTGGAGAAATATTCTGTAATTTAAGGTGTCGTAAGCGGCATTTAGAGTGAAAAATACCACCCCTGATACCCGATATTTTTCGTACTGGTCTTTGATTTAGTATTTGTGATGTACATAATCTTCCCTATCTATAGCCACTTTTGCCTTTTAATTTAAGTTTTTCTTCTAATATCGGTGATATCATATTAACGATCTTGTGCAAAAGTATTTTGAATAGCTGACAAAATAAAGATATTGGTCCATAGTTTTTGTAGTCGTTGGAGTTTTTGCCAGGTTTAAGCAAGTTAACAACTTTGGCTTGTCTCTAGACTTTGGGTATCTCCATAATTTGAATACAGTTGTTCATCATCCGGATCAGCCATTGTAGTCTTTTTGGTCCAGATTTCGTAATAAGCTTTGTGCTCAGATCCTCAATGTCGGTAGTTGTATTATTTTTCATAAAATATGTAGATGGTGGATTCAAGCTCAACATTGTTAAAAGGTTCTCTCAGCTGACTGGTTTTGTCCTTTCTTACTCTACAATATAAGAATAACTCTCTTCTTAGAGTTATTCTTTGCTTCTTTTTCGACAGAAATAGCATGTCTATATCTATAATGTGGTTTTAACGATCAGCTGTATACCAAATACCCTAGGTTAGGCCCTATATGTGTTTCCTGCACTAGAAATAAGTCAGATTCGTGTTTAGCTCATATGTCTGATAAGTTTAAGTAAAGTAAAGTTTCTTGATCTTTAGAAATACCCTTAACAGTTATAGACATATGTTATTAGAATAGTTGGTCCTAAAAAGGACCAATTTGATTAAATCATATTAAAGAGGTGACTGAAGAATTAGCCGATTAATTAATTAATCATTACCCGGGGTATGCCCGATTGCGGTGGCCTTATTAGTACTTCAATCTTCGTAAAGGCTCGTTCTTTGAACCACAGAAGTAATGCCTAATCTTTTACTTTTTATTAAAAATTTAAATTTTACATGCCGTGTATTACTTTTTGACGATATTTCGAATCAGATTTGTATAGTAATAATTTTAGGTATTAAAAGGCCTCTTTGTGGAAAATAAATAAGTTTGTGATATCGGTCGCAACTCATCTATAGATAATAAAAAAATAAACAGTTAAAATAAGTGTAAACAATTTCAACTACATACATCGGCGCCACTGTTTAGGTCATAGGTTTATCATAGATATCAAAGGTAACATTTTAATTCAATGTTCTATTTACGTATTTTTAATATTAAAAAAGTAGGAAAAGACATGTTTATGCTTTTATTTTTTTTTTTTAAATCTATTCTATTTTCTTTCTAGAGTTCCGTCTTTTTTTAACGACCTGTGTTATTTTTTCAATTGGGCACTTGTCCAAAGCTATGACAAATCCTCTGTCCTCTGCTATTCTATATTAATATGACTGATTCATTATTTTCTCTAAACACTGTGTCCTCTGCTATTCTACATTAATATGACTGATTCATTTTCTCTTTCTTGTAGCTATTTTAATGTTTATCCTGTGTATCTTTTTCTGCTTCTTTTTCTTTTTATATAGACATGACTCTGTCTGTTTTTCAATGTGCCTCCAGTAAGTTGCCGTTCCATCGTTTTCGTGGTCTTCCTACTGATCATTTTCCTATGGGTTAACCGTCTCTTGCCGTCTTTACTACTCTATTTGTTGTCATTCGGCTTATATGATTATTCCATTCTACTCTTCTATTTCTTAACCAGTTCTTGATGTTCTTTACCTTGCATCTACGTCGTATATCTGTACTTCTAGGTCTCTAGCACTCTCCCATAGTGTCTTACCATCAATTTTTCTAAGTGTTTTCATCTCTGCTATTTCTAACACCCTTTTTGTCCTCTCTGTGTCAGGTCTTGTTTCTGCCGCGTATGTCATTATTGGTCTGATGACTGTTTTGTAAATTCTGCCTTTCGTTTCTTTCCCGATATTTTTATTTCTTCGTATTGTTTCATTTAGGCAGCCTGGGGCTCTGTTTGCTCTATTCACTGGATCTTCCACTTCAGTTTCGAGCTTTCCGTAGCTAGATAATATGATGCCTAGATATTTAAATTCCATCACTTGTTCTATTATCTGACCTTTCAGCTTCAATTAACATCTTAGTAAATTTGCTGTTGTAACCATGCATTTTGTCTCTTTTGGGGAAATTAACATGTTAAATTTTATATGAAATTGGTGCAGGATACGTTGCAAATCATCTTCACTTTGAAAGAGTAGTATTGCAGATTATTTTAATTTGTTTTTCTTCCATTTGGAATCGTTTTTTAGTTCTTACTTTTTTATTATTTCATCCATAATCAGGTTGAACAATAAAGGACTCAGAGAATATCACTGTCTTATCCCATTGTCAGTTTCAATAGGGTCGGTTAGTTCTTCGTCTACTTTTACTTTTATTGTGTTGTTTTGGTATATATTTTCGATCGTTTTGAGTTTTCTAGAGGTATCTCTCTTCCGTACAATAAGTGGATAAAGTTTTTTAATTTATATATCTTCTGTATATCAATATTTCTTCTGTGTATTAAAAGTTAAATTTTGGTTATTATGAAGATTCTCTTAACGTGTTTATTGTCTTGTTTCTGCGGTACAAATATATATGTATCATAATAGATTATAATGCATATTTCATTTAATGTAATTAAAGTGCTCTTTGCGTTTGCCAATTACTTTCTCACTTCCTCAGCGATAGGTCTTTTTTTTCTCATCAATAACCTTATCCTCGCTCGATACAGCTATTCGAAGATATTTATATTTCACTATATGCTCTATCATTTGGTTTTTATCTCAAATTTGTACATATGAAATTTATAATATCTAATATCTGGTGCTTTCATATGAAACTGGAATAAAACACTTGGTAGATACTATTTATTCGTTTTGAGTACACTTTTTTTAGAACCTAGTACGTTAAAGAATAAATATTTGTCTGTTCAGTGTTTTCCAAGTCTGTAAAACTTAAACAGGCTTAAATATTAGATTATACATTTATTAAGAATGTTCAATATCTAAATTGAAGATTTTATATCTCAAAATATGAATAGGTTTTTACATTTTGTTTGACGTTTTTACATTTTGTTTGATCTTCGAATCGGAGTTCATTTTTCGAAAAACTATAAAATTGTGAGAACAAATTGCTATATAAAAGTACGAGGCAATATTCTCATGCTGTGAGCTTTGCTGCTCTGGTACTTTTATAACGCTTAAGATATTTTTAATTTATTGTCAACATTTTTGAGGTGTGTTTCCTTAAATGACCATGTCTAAGGTTAGTAAGTTTGATTAAATGAAATTGACATTAATTTGATAGTTTCTATTTTATTAGTACTGATGGTATAATATGACTAGCATCTGTTGGTACTATATATCAATTTCAACATGTGGAAGTGAGAGCACTCTCTTGTTAGTAATTTCAGTGTAAATTATGACGAAACCAGAAATAACCCATAATATTCTCCCCGTGTGATCTTAGTATTTTCGTTGATTGAATAGTATAGGCTAGGGTATCCAACATTTCAATCAGCGGTATGTCAGAGTGGTTTTTATTAATTTTTATATATATTTGCCAAATGAAGAAGAAAGTTCAGTACAGGCAGTTAAACGGCTGATCCGTCAATTTAGAAGTAAGAGCAAGTACCAACTTGCTGAAAAGCATACCCATACACAAAAGGAATATGTAATAAAATGTACTTCATAAACTTATATGTAGCGATATAAGCTATATATCTATTAATTATTAGTATATACAGTATTTTTTCTAATACACCTAGAACGATTAAGTAAATAGGTGAACTATAAAATAGGTGGATATTAGTGTGGAATTAGAAAAACTTAATAAATCGTTGATCAATTATTCACTATTAGGCAGTTAATGAGAAATGTTGGGAATACAAAAAAAACATTAAACTAGTTATTTATAAATTTTAAACAAACACTGATATAATCATAAGAATAAAACTATGAAATACCATGGAAGAACTAGGCTTACCTAATAAACTAATTAATTTAACAAGGAATAATCTACAAGTAAAGTCAGACTTCAAGGAAAACTGTCGACTTATTTTCAAATGTACATTGATTTCAAACAGGAAGATTCCATTCCAAACTCTATTTAAAAAGTAAAATCTAATAGTCATAACCCAAAGTGCTTTAAAAAAGGTGAACGAAATAGCGAACAGCTGTTTTGAAAACTAAATATTATGAAACGAATTGGGGATATTATATTACACAAACTAAACCGCTTGTCTACAAAAATAAAATCAAGAAAATATGATACGACAGAAAAGACTAATGACTTTACAGCTAATTGCCACATAAATATCAATGTATAACGCAAATATTAGGACGATTGTATACATATAAGACAAATAACGATAAATGTTACAAATAAAGGTTAAAACATGCTTTTCAATTCGCGGTAAAAGATTTAATAGAGTTCAGCACACAACATAAATTCGTAACAAAATTCATATACCAGTAAACGGTACTCGAGACAGCAGCAAAGTAATTTTGGCAACAAATATGTAGGTTGTACTTTACACCATTGGAATCATAGCACGCGCTATGGAAAATGGTGTTTTCTTTGACATCCAGAAACCACAAATGTAAAATTAGGAAAGATTAATGTGAAATTAGAAAAATACAATGAACCGTTGATCAAATATTCACTATTATATACTTAATTAAAAATGTTGGGAATAAGAAAAACATTAAGCTAGTTTGCAATGCTTGAGAGCATTGCCTGGAAAGCAAAATATACAGAAAATCTCACAGTTTAATAATTAAGGTCCTCATATTATAGGGACTTTTGACGATAAGTTTAACATAGTAGTGAGTATAATTATTAGTGAGAAAAAAACATTAATACATTCAATAGAAAAAATCGCAAAAAAGGGTCCTCCAAATCAACGATAATAAAAAAATATATGGCTATCATAAGAAGACTATCATAAGAAACAGAATAGGACATAATATTTCAATAGAATAGTATAAGTTTGAAATGTTTAATTGGTTTAAATATTTGGGATTTAAGAGAATTTAAAAAAAAATAAGAGAATAATAAAAGAATATAAGGTGGAAATTGAAAGTATAGTATAACTTTAGTATAACTTTGAAATGTTTCATCGGTCTAAATATTTGGGATTTAAGAGCACTTTTAACAAAAACACTACAAAAGAGAATAACAACAGAATACAAGCTGGCAATTGCTACGTTTTAAGCAAAAAATTAAATCCAAAAATACATCCCGCAGTAAGAAAAATAATATTCTACGTATGTAAGTAAAACACGAACAATGAAAAAATAAAATAAGAGCCGATTGAGCATCGAAGAAAGAAGAATTCTTAGAGAAATATATAATTCTATTATGAATCAGATCACAAATCAATACGAAGTGCAAAACAATAACTTTATCGTTGAGATTTAGTTTCTTGTACGACGGTGCAATTTTTATATACCTGTTTGACCTTAGCATTAGTGCCCGGTCGTAAAACACTTCTGACTGAGGGCAATCTTTCTAGCAATCCTGATGTAATTAATACCTGAGTTTTACTTACATTGTCTTATATATGTATATATCCTGATTTTAGTAGTATGTATTACACTTCTGGATTTAAAAGTGTTATGAGGTTATACATATATCAGTTTGCTACCTGAATTTTCCCTTTTGTCTCTTATGTGACAACGTTATCTGCGATATCTAAAACGCTCAAATTTTTTAAAATTATATGGGTCTATGGTTACGTTATATGCCCTATTTTACATCGTCTCTTTTGTCTGTTAATGAACATTTATTTGGTTTTCTCGTTACTATTATACCGTTTTTTGCTGGTAATAGCATTATTCTATAGTATTCTAATATTTAATCTATGGAATAAATCAGGATAGCGGATAGATATTCTTTACTTTCTCGGAGAAATTATATTGTAACACACAAGAACCCTATTAGATTGCCAAAAACCTCCTTGCATATTCTACTTACTTATGAGGGGCATCAGCAATATCAGTACCATAATATTGCATATATTCCTGGACTGGCTAATCGTTGGATAATAGGAAGTATGAATGTAGCAGTTTTAATGGTTTGGTGACTGCTTGCTAAAATCGGGGAGCAGAGATATCAGTACCAAGTTAATGTCTATAGGAGTTGCGGATACATTTTTTGATAACTTTTCTGAGTTTCTCCCTTTTTTTAACATATACTATAGAAGTCTTAAGTACAGTTCCCATGTATTTTGTGAAAGATGCATAAGGTATTTAGACATCGTTTTTTGTAAAATTAATGTTTTAGATTTTCAGGTGTATAAACTTGACGTTCATTAATTTGGACTCATTTAGTTTAGGTTTCCAATTTTAAGTACATATGAATTTTATTTAATAACTGTTATAATTTTTTTGCTGCTACTTTGTTGTTGTCAAATACTGTGAGTATGACAGTGTCATTTCCAACTATGACCATGTAGGTATACTATTTGCAGGTTAAACTCCCAGGCTATACTTTAGCAAAGGCCTAAGCTATGTCAAAAAAGACTAGCACAATTTTTTTTTTCTAAAACGTGTTTCTTAACAAGTTTCTCACTTAGTTACCTATATCGATAATTCTGTATATTCAATTAATCATAGGATATTTTTTATCTCTGAATAAAAATTATCGGTTTGGAATCAGCTCTTTTCTTTTATTATTGGTTTCATTAACTTAAGGTGGTTCTTAACTAGCTGTTTCTCAAACAGTTTTAACATTACTGATTTAACAAATATGAACAATTTGTTATATAATATTTTGAATAAATCGAGTAGCGAATAATTAATAAAAATAAGCGATTCATTTATTTTGAAAAATTATGTATATATGCAAGTATCACCATATTTACTGATTCTTCATCATCATTCTCTTTGCCTTTATCCCTTTACGCCTTATCCTTATATACAGAGATATCTTTCTATCTTTCGCCATATCAAGATGAATTTCTTTCATACACATATTTCTCCTATTCGTTTCCCGTCATCTCTTTTTAGGTCTTTCTCTTCTACTACTTTCTGGGACCTGGAAAACCAGAATCCTATGTATTGCATGACTCTCGTGTCGACGATCAACATGCCCTAATTATCGTAACCTATGCTTCTTCATTTTTGCATAGATGAGGTGCTGCGCCTAGACTTCTGCTAATATTTTAATTTTTAATTTAATATTTTCTTTTTAAGCCACCCATCCATCTAAGCATTGTCATTTCGTTCAAATGCATTAATTGTTCTTATTTTTTTAACTGTCCAATTACGGTTTTATATTCGTTTTATGGAATTTACCTTTCAGTTTCGTAAGAACCTTTCTATCACACAAGACATCACTTGCTTCTTTCCATTTTATCCATCCTTATTTGAGTCTACTATATCTCCATCTATTTCCCCATTGCTTTGTAACATCAAATCTAGATTCCTACCTAAAACGATTTTTTTTTTAATAATTTCACCAGTCAACATTACAACCTGATTTAAAGTGAAGTTGAAGTTAATTTTTAAATGCACACTTTAGATACTCTGTTTTTGTCTTCCTTAGTACCTTTTTGCTCAAGCGCCCATCTTCATTGTCTCAATCATTAATTGAATTCTCTCTCCTTATCTCTTACTAACACCACATCGTTAGCATACATTAGGCGCCATAGAATATCTCCTTGACATGTTTTCGTTAATTTTTCCAACACTAATTAGAAGAGATAAGGGATTAGCACTGACCCCTGATGCAATACTATTCTTAAATGAAATTTATCAGTCTTACCCTCACCTGTTCTAACATTAGTTTTCCATTACTTGCCTTATGATAAAAATTGCATCCGTTGTTGATTTGCCTTGCGTGAATTTAAATTGATTTTCTAATATTTCTATTGGTTGGTAAGTTGGCTTTCTCTCTTCTAAAAGCATTTACTAACAGTGGCCATACCTAGTGCTACTGCTAATTCCAGTATATTATCTTCTGCGTTATTTCTAGTTCCAATGCCGTATCCTCCATCTATATGTTCATTTCCTCTGTCTAATTAGCCTATATTAGCGTTGAAGTTACCTTCTATTATGAGTCATTTCTTAGTTGGAATATTTCTAATTCTACCACCTAACTGATCATAGAAAGCTTTTCTTTTATCGTCACCTATTTACACATAGCGACATGGATTATGCCTGGAGGAACAACCGCTAACCAAATTGATCATGTCTTGATAGACAAACGGGCCGCAACAAGCATAAAGATGTGAAAAGCCGAAGAGGAGCATGCTGCGGATCTGACCATCTCCTAGTACAGATAAAATACAAATGCAGAATTCAGAGAAACAGGAAAGAAAGACAGGAACAAAGAACAGAACAGCTAGATATACAAAAATTTAAACAACAAGATGTCACACAGAACTATGAAAGAGAAATAACACAAACACTGACAGCACTAGGTACCGAAGAACATTGGGAAGAAATCAAAACAAAAGTTATTGACGCAGCAAGAAAAATCATAGGCAAGAATACGAAAAATAAAAAAAGCGAATGGTTCAATGACTAGTGTAATAAGGCCATACAGAAAAGAAATGAAGAACAGAAGAAATATATGGAAAGAAGAACCAGAGAAATAAGGGAAAGTTACCAAGATTTAAGACGGAGGGCAGATAAAATATGCCGAAAAAAGAAAAGAAAATACGAAAACGGAATATACAGAAAATGGAAGAAAATGTTCAGAGCAACAATATAAGATAGGCGTACAGATATCTACGCAATTTAAGAGAAGGATATAAACCCCGAACAAATCTATGCAGAAATCAATAAGGGCAAATAACCAGTGGTCCAAAAGAAATAAAATCGGCCTTTAAAACCTATTTCCAAACTCTTTGAGGGACACAAGAAAATGAGGATCATATTGACATGCATCACAATAAGGGAGACACCGAAAATATAGAACCCCCAACGATGGAAGAGGTAAAACAGGCAATACGAGCACGAAAGATTAATAAGGCTCCAAGTATTGACAACGTCCCACCTGAGCTATATAAATTAGGTGGCGATCACCTAGTAGGACAAATGCATGTGCTCATGAACAAGATTTGGAATGATGAAAAGATCCCTAATGATTGGAAAACCGGGATTATATGCCCAATTTATAAAAAAGGGAATAAACTAAAATGCGAAAATTATCGCGGCATAACCCTCTTGTGCACGGCGTACAAAATTTTTACTTATATACTAAACAAACGACCGGTTTCTGAGAAGGAAGATCTACAACTGACCAACTATTCACAGTGAAACAAATCTTAAACAAATCGTGGGAATACGACATTGACGTCCACAACATATTCATAGATTTCAAACAAGCCTACTACTTAATTAATAGGAACAAGTTATATCAAATATTGCAGAGCTTTAACATCCCCCAAAAATACATCCGACTGGTAAAAACAACAATGGATTTGCCAATAGCAACTGTCAGAGTCCAAAATTAGCTCACTGAAAATTTTACGATAGCCCAAGGATTAAAGCAAGGAGACGGGCTTGCACCGACACTATTCAACCTGACCTTGGAATATGTGATAAGACAGCTGATTATTGGAAGAGGTAATCTCCTAACAAATAAATCAATACAGATTGCCCTATGCCGATGATATCAGCATCATGTCTTGCAGAACAGAAGAGGCGGCAGAAATATATTCACAATTAAAATCAAAGGCAAAAGAGACTGGACTAGAAATAAATATTCAAAAGACAAAAAAGTTAACACAGGCAAGAGCTAGGGGAAACAGACGCATAGTTGAATTAGAGGACGATATTGAAACGGTAGAAAGTTTCATATATTTAGGAGTTACATTAAACACGGATGGAACAGAAGAGCCAGAAATCCAAAGAAGAATAGTAAAGGTAAACAAAGCTTATTTTTCACTCGATCATGTGTTTCGCTCCAACAACACATACTGGAGATCGAAAATCAGGGTCTACAAAACTATTATCAGACCAATAGTATGTTATGGATGCGAGACATGGGTGATGACAGAAGAGACAAAAAGAAAACTGGAAGTCTTCGAAAGAAAAGTCCTAAGAAAGATATTTGGACCTATTAACGAAAACGGAATATGAAGATCCAGGTATAACCATGAACTCTACCAACTGTTCAAAGAGACACCGATCTCAGAATTCGTTAAACTTTAGAGACTTCCCTGGGCTGGTCATGTAGTAAGAATGGAGACAGAAAGATTGCCGAAAAGAGCCCTTGATAGTAAAATGCAGGGCGCAAGACCAAAAGGAAGGCCACGGAGAAGATGGGAGGATGAAGTGGCAGCGGACGCGCAAAATTTGCTGGACGTGAGAACCTGGAGAAGATCGGCGCGAGACCGACAAGGTTGGAAGCATAGTTTGGAGGAGACCAAGGCCCGATTTGGGCTGTAGCGCTATTGGAGAGAGAGAGATGTAGATGTTGGATCCAAGCTCAATATCGTTGAAAAGTTCTCTCAGCTGACTGGTTTTTTCCTCTCTCACTTTGAGTTTTTCTTTGCTTCTTTGCCGGCAAAGATAACACTTTTCTATTTATCACATGGTTTTATCTGCACTAGAAATACGTCACATTTGTGTTAGAAACATGTCTTACCTATGAGTTTTAGTGACGTAAAGTTTCATTATCTCTAGATATGCCCTCAATTTTTATAAACATAATTAGAATAGGTTGTCCTAAAAGGTTCGATTTGACAAAATCATATTGCACGGGTGATTGAATAATTAGCCAATTAATTAGGTAATCATTCTCCAGGGTACGTCCGATTGCAATGGTCTCATTAGTACTTTAATCTTCGTGAAGCCTCCTTCTTTTGACCCCTTAAGTAATGGCTTATCATTTACTTTTTATGAAAAATTTAATTTTTATATACACTATATATATATATATATATATATATATATATATATATATATATATATATATATATATATATATATATATATATATATACACTTATATTACTATTCGACGATGATATTTCGAATCAGATTTGTGTATTAATAACTGTAGGTAATAAAGAATCTCTTTATGCAGAGTAAATAAGTTTGTAATTTCAGTCACAAGTCGTTTATATGGATAATAAACAGTTAAAATAAGTGTTCAAAATTTTAACTACCTATCGGCGCTATTGATCTTGACAATGGCTACTTAGACATAGTATTTTTTAGTATGGTAATATATTCTGGATCATATTACATACGTGCCAATATGCTGTACTAATACTGTTGAGCGATATTGATATATTTAATGTATGGAGGATATATTGTTCCCATTCCTATTTACTATGCACGTGTTTAAAAATAATATTTGAAAAAAATATATTGAAGGGAAGTACTTTTACCTATGGTAGCGACAATCAAATTTATTTCTTACACTTTAACGTTTCGTGGTAAAAATGATTTTGTGTGAAAATAATGGTAATTAAATAGGTGCTTTGGAATATTTATTGAGTTCAATCTAACTGCAAGATTGGTATAATAAATTATTTATCCTTACAATATGTGATGAATTTATTTCTATTGTATTGAAATATCTGCAACTCATAAGAGTGAACAAATTACAGAAAGCGAAATTTTACTCTCTAATTATTGATTCAACACCTGATATAGATCAGCGTACAGTCATTCTTCACTATGTTCTTTTAAGTGGTATAAAAGAGGGATTTTTGAGATTTGAGACTCATCAAACTGATGGTTCGGTAGTCACTACATCTTTTTCCATTTGCTTTTTTAGGTATCGTCACAAAAATCGACAGCCGCCAATCCGTTGGTATATAGCCAGTTTCATAAATTTTATTAAACAGATGAAGGAGAGATATTTTACCTGAACTTTGGAAGCACTTTATTATTTCACTCGGTATTTCATCTGGTCCCGTCGCTTTTCGGGTCTTTGCTAATCGTATTGCTTGTTCAATTTCGTCCATAGTTATGTCAGGTCCTGTAACTACTTCGTTAATTTTAAGCTCGGGCCTTTCATCACTAAACAGTTCCTCAATATACTCTTTCCATCTGTCTATTTTATGCGAATTAGTGATAGTCAGTTTTCCGTCTCTATCAACGTTGTTATTTGCCTGTTTTTTGTTCTGACCTGTCAGTTGTTTTATTTTTTTATACATATTAAATTAATCATGTTTTCCCTGTAATTCTTCAATTTCTGAACATTTGTTTTCGAAGTATGTTTGTTTTGCAGATTTTATTTTAGTCCTTATCTCTTTATTAATTACTTTATACATTTCTACGTTTTGGTTCTTAAAATTGCGTCTTTTTTCGATCAAATTCAAAATCTCATCGTTCATCCACCGTTGCTTTTTTTGACTGCTCTCTTTTAAGTTTGGAGTTGACTTGCTTATAATCGTTTTGATTTGGTTCCAATGATCCTCGATGGATTCTTGTTGTTCATAATTATCAAAACTGCTCTCTAAATTGTTTGCAATCATCTGGCTATTGTTTCTAATAAAATCCATATACAGTTTGTTATAGGATCGTTGTTGCTTTATCCGTTTAAGTTTTAATTTTATTTCTGCTAACAACAGATTGTGATCAGATGAAACATCGGAACCAGGAAGAGTTTTTACAGACTTTACTGCATTTCTGTAACGCTCACTGATAGTTATGTAGTCAATTTGATTTCTGACGATATTACGGGGAGTGTTTGCTGGAGATTTCCATGTAAATAATCTCCGTTTAGGTAGTTTGAAAAAGGTGTTCTTTATACATAGGTTATGTTCTTTGCGGAGCACAGAGCCACCTTCTCTATCGCTCACGTTGGTAAGTCCAATCTGGCGCGTCCATGTCGCGGGAATTGGCATCTATCATTTCAGTAGGCCGGAGTGAATACATGGCTAAGTCCAGATCGGGACCCAGTTCTGTGGGGTATAACACTGACCCCTACCTAGGGATACAGGTGAAGACCACAACGGTAGGCACGGCGGAGAAGAAGATCTTCGGTGCGACGTGGATGGCGGAAGTAGCATCCCTGAATTTTAGGGATGATATAAAATCAAACCGATAGCGTCTGACCCATATTGGGCGGTTGTCAATAGCGTCTGTACCCATAATGGGCGGCTGAACTAAAAACTCGTCAACACGCAAAGCAAGCGTGACGTTTTAATTGCTATTACCCCTTTATTATGTCAGATACAAATACAAAAACGGATTTACCCCAGGTGAGTAGAAAGAAAAATTCAGAATCTCACACTGATAGACTATCAGTAGAATGCTCAGAAGTCAAGGAAATGTTGACTCACAAGATATAAACAGCATCAATAAAGAAATATCTAAAGCCATCAGACGGAATATTAGAAAATACAACAACAAGAAAATTATAAAAACTATAGAAGACAACAAAAGCATGAAAGCATTGAGGAGAAAAATGGAAAATGGCAAAAAAGAAATCTTCCAACTTAAAGCCAAAAATTGAAATATTATCTCAGATAGACCAAGCATATTACATATAGTAGAAAGTTTCTATGAAACATTATATAAAAGTCAAATTATTCCAGAGCTCATCGAACAACCAATACAAAAGGTACATAATGTAGGATCGGAGGATATACCAGATATATCACGAGAGGCAATTCAACATGCCCTCAAAAATATGAAAAATAATAGAGCTCCGGGGAAGATGGTGTAGTAATTGAGACAATTAAACTAGGAGGTCCACTTTTGATGTCCCGAATCCAAACACTTTTTAATCTATGTCTGCATAGTGAAAACATTCCAAGTACATGGAAGAATTTGGTTACAATCCTCCTCCACAAACAAGGGGATAAATTAGATCTCAAAAACTATAGGCCAATTAGTTTGCTTAACCACCTATACAAGCTCTTTACTCGAACACTGACAAACAGATTAGAAGCAAAACTCGATTTCTATCACTCAGAAGAATAGGCAGGATTTCGAGCGGGACACGGAACAAACGACCATTTGCAATACCTTAAAGCTCTAGTTGAAAAGTCTATCGAATATAACAGACCCCTTGCTTTTATCTTTGTCGACTTCCACAAAGGATTTGACACAGTCGAAGCAGTTGCTATCTTAAAAGCACTATCAGAATGCAGAATAGATCACAGGTATGCAAATATTATTCGAAATATATACGAAAATGCTACAACAACCGTTAACCTCCACTGCATAACTGAGAAGATAAAAATTGGCAGAGGGGTACGGCAGGGAGATACCTTGTCGCCAAAAATATTTATAGCAGTTGTGGAGTACGCATTTAAACGGCTAGAGTGGGAATCAAAGGGTATTAGCATCGATGGAAAGATATTCAATCATCTCAGATATGCCGATGATATTGTTCTCATAACAGACAACTTAGGAGAAGCCAGAGTTATGCTACAATAACTACAGCAAGTAACCCAGAAAGTAGATTTAAAAATAAACTATGGAAAAACAAAAATGATGACCAATCTCGTCCCCAATGAGCTAATAGAAATCGAAAAGTCGCCCATAGAACTTGTGGAAAAATATGTGTATTTGGGTTACGAAATAAGGTTAACGCGAGATAACCAAACATGCGAGCTACTTAGAAGAATAAGTCTGGGTTGGGCTGCATTCTGAAAAATGAGAGACGTATTTAAAACAAATATACCGATCCATTTAAAAAGAAAAGCTTTTAACCAGTGCGTTCTACCAGTCCTCACATACGGAGCAGAAACCTTAACTCTCACAAAAATATCAGCCGAAAAATTGAGAAGGACACAACGAAAAATGGAGAGATCAATGCTTGAAATAAGCTTAAGAAATAGAATAAGAAACGAGGAAGTTCGTAGACGAACCGGAGTGGAAGACATTATCGAACATATTACAAGGCAAAAATGGAGATGTGCAGGACATGTTGCAAGAATGAAAGATGACAGTTGGACAAAAAAATTGCTTGAGTGCAGACCACGGACTGACAAGCGAAGCCGAGGAAGATCCCCAACGCGATGGACCGACGACCTCAAAAGAATCGTGACCAATTGGATAGCAGAGGTGCAGAACAGAAGCAGATGGAAAAGTCTAGAGGAGGCCTATGTTCAACAATGGACAACTCAGGGCTGATTGATGATGATGATGATGTTCTTTGCAAAATCTGAGAAATAATCTCCTCTTTCATTTCTATCGCCCAGTCCATAATATCCAATAATGTTACTTTGTCTGCCTTTTCCTATCTTAGCATTAAGGTCACCCATCAGAATAGTAAGATCTCTAGTCTTGAGTTGGTCAGTGACGGTCTTCACATTGGCGTAGAACTTTTCAAGTTCTACCAGTTTACTTTCCGCTGTCGGTGCATACACTTGTATTAAATTTATATTTCTGGGTTTCGCGTACAACTGAATCATTATGACCCGTTCAGATACCTGGCATATCGCCCTGTCACATTTGCTAACATCCTTTGTGACTATGAATCCTACACCATTACGATGATAATTACTGTCTTCTCCTGCATAATATACTTCATGATCATCCACATGGCATTGGCCAGATCGGAGCCATCGCATTTCACTAATACCCAGAATTGATATTTGCAGTCTTCTCATCTCAGTTATGGCATTCTGTGCTTTTCCGGGTTCATATAAACTCCGCACATTGAATGTGCCTATTCTACAGCTTTTTTCAATATCAAATTTGGCCAAGCCGGACCCATTCTTCGCACCTCTACCTTATTTAAGAGGCGCCCGTACTCGGGGCCATCGTTTAATTCCTCAGCTATATTGACAAACCTGGGAAAAATAGTGTAGTAGTCATTCCCTTGGATTTCTAAACCGCTGTGTACATGCTGTTTAAGTGGTTACCACCGTACCGAGTACTGTTATGTTTTGAGCGTTCTGGCCTACATGACTCCCGCTTAATACAAATACTGAAAGACCAGCTACCGCTTACCAGGTTTGATTTTATATAAACCCTAAAACCATTGGGCTGCCACCTCCGCCCTCCAGACCGTTGTAAAGACCTTCTTCTCCGCCCTGGATGACGTTGTGGTCTTTATCCATAACCCTGGAGAAGGGACCCTTAACAGGTACTAGTTTCCTGGGCCAGGAAACACCTGGAATCTGTGGAAGGCAGGGATTGATTTACTTTCCCTGATAGGACTGTCCAAAAAGTAGTTCCTACCCGCTATCCGCGAATCTCTATATACAGCAGTTTTAATATATTAAAATGAGTGAGTTTATTATCTAAGGGGATGTCATATAGTTTTTAGAGAAATTCCCTTTAATTTAAGGTGTCGTAAGCGGTATTTAGATTTACAAATACCACCCCTGATGCCTGATATCTTTCGTACTCGTTGTTACTTTTTGCACTCACGATGACCTCTATTAACATAAGTGACCAATTTAAAAAGTGATTTATAAATTATTGTAATTTAAATTTTATTAATTTATGAAACAAATATTGCACGTCATAAACTGTAGCAATCAGAAAGTTACTAAGATCTCCCTGCTGTACAGAGTTTTCTATAATTTTATGTGGTAACAAATATTAGAGTATTACTACTTTCTTAAACTGTTACACGAAAACTCCACTCGATATACGTACATTTATATGATAAATGTTTAAGTCCGATGCATTAAAAGAAAATACTAATGCATAAAAATGGAAACTTTCCAAGTTTATAATAGACGCTTACTTAAGTTTAAAAATAATTAAAGCAAGTAATATAAATTACTACCTTGCCTATTAAACATAAAAGTAATATAAATTTATATCTCGGTTAACAATTTATATTATAAAAATTTTAACTACGTTAGCCAAGTATCTATGAAATTCCTCGATGCCTAATTTGATGAATATTAATATAAATTTCAAGTCCCACAATATACCTGCTGTAAAATTTCAAAATCTACGACTAATAAAATTATTGGCAACATTGCTGGAGCTTAGTTTTGTACCAGACAAGGTGTATACGGATCCCAAAAATGTTTTAACGTATTACGGAGCCTACTTGATCCTATGCGTTGGTCGGAGTCTACATAAAGCGCTACTTAGATAATAATATACTCGGTGTATATTCTCCTAGAGTTCGTATAACACCGTTTTAGTACGGAGCCCACATTAACCGCTAGATCTATATATATATATATATATATATATATATATATATACAGTATACTCCCTCTATAACGAACACGGTTATTACGAGGTTTCGCTTATAACGAGATACATTAGATGTCCCGTGAAATTTCTATTGAACTATAACCGTCTATAGCGAGGAAAATTTGGTTATAACGAGAGAAAATAAGATCCAAAAACGTGTTTTTTACGTTTTTGGTCGGGTCGTGGCTATAAATAAATACCTTTTCAAACAGCCTCTCAATAAACTTAACTGCAGCCCGCAATAAACTTCTTTACAATGAATAAATATAACTGTTTCACATATTTAAAAAATATGATGGAATGATACTGGACCATTTAAAGCAGTTAAAAATAACAGAGTTCTTAAAATTGCAGAAGCAATAGTTTATGATATCCTTGAAAATATGCTTTATACATTATGTAGTTGGAAAAAAATATAAGTACAGATTTTTTGTTTTAACGTATATCATTGATAATAAAAGTAAACAACTCTTTTATGTTTTAATATATTTCATTGACAATAAAAGTAAATAACTTTTTTTTCAAAAACGCCATTCAAACAATATTTATTAGCATCTTATATTGCTCCGAATGGCTTCATGGCTTCACTATAGGAAGTTAATGGTTTAGAAAACTACAGATTCATATGTATGCACAGTATTATTACTGTCTGATATAACGAGATCGGCTTATAAAGAGGTAATTAGTCTGTCATTTCAGTTCTCGTTATAGAGGGAGTCTACTATATATATATATATATATATATATATATATATATATATATATATATATATATTATATATATATAGTTTTTTCTTTTGATAATAATAATAATAATAGCTCTTGATAATAATTGTAAACACAATTGAAAGCTCGAGAATAAAAAAATAGTTAACCAATAGCCCTATTATTGACTCCAACCCATCCAAAACAGTTATATATTTGTTCCAAACGAGTCACAAGTACTTCTTTTTTCTTATTCTTATACATATATATATATATATATATATATATATATATATATACATATATATATATATATATATATATATATATATATATATATATATATATATATATATATATATATATATATATATATTGTTGAAGAACGAGAGAAAATAAGGTTTGGCGGGGACGTAAAAAAATTACACCCAGTACCGTTTGTTAAAAATTTGAAAACTAAATTGCAACATGTTAGATGTTTTGACGATTGCAAAGAAACAATTAGAAACCATCTGAAGGAAGAAGCAGCGTTATGGTATGAGAGCAAAGAGGATGAATTTAAAAATTGGACAGATTTCGAAAACAAATTCCTCAACTATTTCGGGGTGAAAAATAAACAAAGGGAAATTAATCACGAACTACAAAATGGAAAATATACTGAGGAAATGGGGATATCTGAAGAAAGATATGCATTACAGATATACAATAATTCAAAATATCTGGAATACAAATATTCTACCGAACAGCTGGTAGAAATGATCAGCAGACATTTTGAGGAAACTTTGGAGGATCATGTGATCTTAAGAAACTATCAAGATATTGATAGTTTATGCCAATTTTTACAGTTAAAAGAGGCAAAAAGAAGGCAAATGAGAAATAGAAGACAGAATGACCAATATCATAGACCGGAAAGAAGATACCAAGCAAATTATGACCAGAAAAACCGATATCCCAGAACAACAAACGAATATAGGCCGAGAAATTACAACAATTACAATAGACAACAACGTTACGATAACAGAAACGGCACACAAAACAGAACATATAAAAGGAACAATACGGACAGGGTTGCACAAAATCATCCGAATAGAAATATTAACGAACAAAGGGACGAGAGAAATAACCAAAGCTTCCAAAGACAAAACGGAAGAGAAATGAACCATGTATCCGTAGAACGAGAGGAAGAAGATGGATGCAGTGAGCCCAGACAGGATTTTTAAGAAAGCATCCACTAAAGAAACAAAAAAAACTCTTTGGTATATTTTGTCATCCGAGAGAGTTTATACAGCTGGCGGGGAACGAAAGACAAAACTATAATTCAAATTTGATATTTTTAGATGCATTTATAAAAAATAAAGCGATTAAAATTTTGATTGATTCTGGATCGGAAATATCATTAATTAATAGAAATTTAGTAAAAGAATTGAATTTGGACAGATTTGTGTATAAGATTCCTAGGGTTGCTTTAGTGAGTGCGAACAATAAAAAATTGACGACAGTAAACGAAGGTTTGGGAGTACGGATCAGAGTGGGAGAAAATTTCTATATTATGCAATGTGTGGTGATCGACGATTTAAATCATGATATGATAGCGGGAATAGATGAGTTGAGCGAAAAACACATCACGATTAATTTTTCTGAAAATAAATTGGAAATCAGAGCAGAACCAGAGCACCAAGAAGAGGGACAAGAAACAGATATGACGAAAATTGTTGAAAGGACATATGAACAGAGAACGAGAAGAAAGAAGAAAAAAAGGTTGAGACAAGAGGGAACCAGAAAAGAAAAGGCACAGAAGAATTGTCGGCAACCGACAACAAAATAGAAAAGAAACCGGAAGAAAAAGAAGTTATTATAAGAGAGATGAAAAGAGTAGAAAGGTGGTGCTCGGAATACCAAATGGAAATGCAAAATAGAAAAGAAACAGAAGAAGAACTAAAGGAGGAGGACAGGGAAGAGATAGCAATTATGGACGAAAATGCAGAATTTTGTGAAGAAATACTATGGACCGTGAACACATGTGAACAAAACGAGGATGAAAGAAAAATAATATGTGGAGAAAACATGGAAAAGGAAATAGAGAAAATTTTAGATAATTATGAAGATCTTATCAATGAAGAAAGCCGAGTTGCAAGAAATTATGAACATTCGTTTAAAGTCAAAAACTTGGAAAATTTTAAATCAAAAACATACCCAATCCCTTATAAATACAGGCAAAGCGTCGGACAGGAAATTGAGAAAATGATCAAAGACAAGGTGATAGAAAGATGTGACTTTCCATATGTCAACCCAATAGTATGCGTTAAAAAATCAAGTGGTGATTTGCGATTATGTTTAGATGCAAGGAACATTAACTCACACACAGTTGCTCAATACAAAGCGCCTTTAAACATCGAAGCCATATTTGGACGAATTACAGGATCACACATTTTTTCCAAAATCGACTTGAAACACAGTTTCTGGTTGATACCATTGGCAGAAAGTTGTCGAAATTATACAGCGTTTTCTATTGACGGATTTGTGTACCGATTTAGGGTGGTACCATTTGGACTACAGAGTGCATGCGCTGCTTTAATTCGCGCATTACACACGATTTTAAATAGGCATGGAGAATTTGTTGGACATTACATAGATGATCTATTAATTTTCTCACCGGATACAGCAAGTCATTTACGACATATTAATACGGTCTAATAATTTAGGATTGAAACTGTAATAAATCTAATAAACCACTCTAGTAAATTGTCACCACTCTAATAAATGCTGTCACCATTGAAGAAGACGTCTGTCTCAATATCCTTATCAATGCATCTACAATTCTTAGGGGATACTTATCCCTGCGAGCGGGGCAAGGCTTACTGCTCCACTAGCCTGGACTGACTGGTTCCGCCCTCGCGGATTTACAAGAGGGTAGGGAGATTTTGGAAGGAAGGGGATTAAGGACTTCTCGGTCTCAGGTCCTGCAAAGAGTGGGAGGCTATGGGCTTACGTTAGAAGCCGGACAACTGCAATAGCGAAAATGTGTATCTCTTCTAGTCTCTACCTGTAACGGCCGGGAATAACAAAAAAAAACAAATTTCGAGTTTACAATGTATTAAATAGACTGTATACTACAAAATATCAGTTATGACCAATAATGTTTCGATCAGGCGCGAAGGGAGACGAGAAGAGACAAAGCAAGGAATTAAAGGGTGGACAATTCCGGATATTAGCTATACCCTGGGTTAGTATATAGATCTTAGTTAGCTTCGCGTATTTAGGCTCTAGCTAATGAAAACGCCTCCAGTCCTACAGGGATTCGAGATCCGTCAGTTTTAAGAAGTCAAAACGGCGCGCTATCGCGAACTTTCGAATCTCCAGATACCGGCACTTCTACGTCACACTATCCCGGCGAGTTAAATACCGCGCTCACTGGCTGCGTATCGTCCGATCTCCCGTACTTCTTGCGTGGGGCGCTCTAGAGTGCCAACTTCCCACTAGTCCTCGCTGGCCCGCTTGTTCGGTTTTTTATGAGCCCGTATTCTCAATTTTCAGTCGTAGTACCAAGGTCGCATTATTGTTTTTTTGCTGACTGAGTCCCCGTGTTATTTTTCAGCGGAGGTCTACGTTTTTTTAAACGTGATTTAAACAACCCTGGTGGCCTGATATTTGAGACTCGTGTAATACATTTAAACTGGGTCGAGTTTTCAATCTTTGTTTAATGTAAAATGTTTACATTAAATATGTTAATTACTAGCTATGAATTTATTTGTTCTTTAATCAATTTGGAATATGTAATAATTACTTAAATAATTATTACTCTTTACTAGGCTAATTACCCCTTAATTTTTCCTTCTTTATTTCCTTGTTATGTTTAAATTACATTCCTCCCTTCGCAAAAAAAGAAATGGCCTGAGAGGCCTTTTCCTTTTCCAACCCATAATAATTATTCTACTTACATCTTACATTACTTATATCCTACTATACTCTTTTATATTAAGTCCCAATTATTATGTTATATTATATTGTTTCTTATAGACTATTGTGCGGTGATCAACGAATGTATCGTGCTGCCCCCGTATTGTACCTATGTGTATGATAAGTTGAGTTACTTTTGTATTAAATTCTTATTGAAATTTACAAGTGAAAACATTCTTGACTTATTACAGTGTTTTGTGACTACATTGTGTCATTTATTCTAAAATTCTAAATTCTAAAACTGTTCTTTCCGAATGTAACTCGCGTTTCTCGGCAATCGCGATTTTGCTTATGATCGTTCACTATCGGCGTATCCCTGTGGGGATATTCCGCACTTCACTCGCGTCGTTTTGGCTTCTAATGTCCGTTTTCCAATTTTCACGTACCGTATTAACTTTCTTATTAGTGTTATCTGTCTCCATTGGGTTGCTCTCGCTGGTTGGTCGTTTCTGATTGGTACTGCTTTACTTTGCCGCGTTATACTTCTGATAAATTGGTATCTGGTATGTGTTTTCTGCATCTCTTTGTCCAATGTTCATCTTCTGATTCTGGTTCTCATTGCTTGTATTCAGGTTTATATTTTGTTCTTCGTTCTTTGATTTTTGATGTCGGTGTATTACCCAGTTGGTGAGGTTTGTCCATAACCCTGCTATGATTATGTAGCTGCATCCTATTGTTTGGTATATTCTTAACCCATTCAGTAATATTTCACAAGCATATATAATTGTTCTATATATTAAATATACGCCAATTAGGCTACTGGTGATATTTCCTAATGTGGATAACCATCCCCATATTCTATTGAGGGTGGAGTGAGCGATCTCCTTTAGTTCATTTTCGTCAAATATTTTGGTTAATGTATACCCTTGATTTGTTGTCTCTAGGGCTGCTGTTCTTCTGGTGATTATGTTCTCTACTGCTTTTCTTTCTGACCTAAACGTGACTATCCTTTGTGCGTCTAGTATTTCTTGTTGAGTGTATATTCCGCCAGCTGCTTGGTTGGGTCTGGTGTCAAGCTGATCCATTGTTCTTCTACGTAGTACATCGGAGGTGTTACATAGTTGCAATCTATTTCTTTAGCGTAATCTTGGATTATTCTTGTTACTGGTGACATAAATTTTGACTGGTTTAGTAGTGAGATCGGTAGTTCATGGAAACATTTGTTTGTTCTTCGTATGGTCACTGGTTTCGGTGTGCATTGCATTATGTAAAGTACTTCTCCTAGTACTCTTCCTGTGTACCCTGGCATGTTCTTCATGAGTTGACTGACAGCGTTAGGTAGGGATGGCGCCATTAGTAATCTGTTTTTTAAAATTTCTCTCTTTGTTTGACATCGACGCAGTACTGTGTCTAAGTATAGATTCTCTATTTCTCTTTGGTAGGCTTGTTCGGTGTAAAGGAATTTGCTATTTATGTAGGTCATTAGGGCTACGTTTTGGGGAAGGAGTGGCATACTAGGATTTATTTTGTTGTTTACAAAGAAATTTATTACGATTCGGGGGTGTTCAGTTTGCCATACCTCTGTGTTACACATTATAGCCCTTTTGTGTAGCGTTAGAGCAAATATGTTTTTATCTTGTTCTACTATTACCATCTCTTCTAGGGATTGTTTATTAGTGATCTTTTCACCGTGCCCTTTATAAAGTTGTGACAATTGACCTTCACAACTGTTGTCTTTGTATTGTTCCCAGGTTATTTCGCCTATTGTAGAGTCGAAGCAATAGCCATTGATGAATGGACATGTTACTTCCTCTCGTAGGTGGATTTCTTCTGCCTGGTTGTGGTTGCTGCTTTCAGGAATAAGATAGTTAATAATGTAATCGGTTTTGAACGGTATCCGTGGTTTTCTTTGCGGTTTTTGTAACAAATCGCACTGTTATTACTGTCCGAGTAGTCGCACTCCCGTTAGCAAACTTTAGTTAGCCTTAGTACTTTCTACGCGTAAGTCCAACTCACCTTAACCTATACATACATGCATAGCTGCTTATTGCAGACAATTGTAGCGATAGCTTTACATAATTCTGACTTATAAACTAACCTACATTGTATTGCATATTAGTATGCCTTATGACCATAAACTAATAAAATAAATTGATATTTAAATATTTATTAAAGGTTATATTGATAATTGGGACTTTGCATTTTTAAACGATTACAATGTACTATATGATATTTATGTTATATATACACCCTGTAAAGTTAAGTCTTATATTTTTAATCTTCAACTTGTCATCACTTATTGTTTACAGTACCTATCATATGTATACTGAATTCTGCTTTTATCAGAAAACTATATCAAGTATCCTATTTTCAAATGTAATTCTTAAAATTCAAGATTATTCCTTAACTCTTTCCTAAAATTCCAAATAATTCCAAGATAGAGTTTATCTTTATTTCTTTATTAAACCTGTTGTTTGTACTTTACAACTGTTTATCGTAATTATGTTTTAATGCTAATTAATTATATTTTGCTGAGCGGCAAATCTTTGTTGAAGAAATTGCATACTGACCTATAATATGAACTCTTGGTATTTGAACTATATTTTCACTATACTACATTTTTAATTGTTGACGATTTCTAACTTGACCTTTAATTTTTTTTATTATTGTTTTCTACGTTGATAGGAATCCAAGTCTGTCAACTAGTTTTCGACATAGCAGTAATGGATAGCGTATAAACCCGTACTAATCCAGTCTCCTATTCTTTACTAATTAGCAGAGGCTTAGACCCTTATTAAGCTTGATTAATTTACTTATTCTTTTTCTCATTTCTTGCTTATTCTTATGATAAATAATAATCTTGTATTTCTATTTAGTGATTAGTTTTTCTACGTTAGTTTTTAACTATTTTTGTTTAATTTTCGAGCCTGCCCTATTTATATTTTCAAAGAAAATTATTTTCATTAAACTCTATTTATTTTTAACTGTGAATGAGTATATTACCTGTGTTTGGTCTTTCGTCCCTTGTTGTTAATGGCGAATTTTCGTACCTATTAACATGTGTACTTCTGTTAGGAAGGGTGACGACCATATTCCAATCCGTCGTTACATTTATACTGGATTGCAAAACCTACCCTTTCTATAGTTATTTGTTTTCCATATTTTCGGATTATGGGAGCTAACATTTTTCGTGCTAATGTGGTATGTCGGTAGAGGATTGTGTCACAGGCACAATAATTTCTTATGGGGGGTGAACAAGGTTTAGAGACACTAAATAATATGCCAGGAGATGATGTGGGGTGTTTGCAAACATTATCGAATGCACATCGGAACATTAATACGTTCCAACAAGGCAAGTATGATTCTATTCGCTTGATGATGTATGGAAATTGCTGGTAAGATATAGGGAATTTGGGTGTCTCGTCTGAGAATCTGAAACCGACGTCTACTTCGTCGTACTAAGTGTTTCGGCGTGTTTCTGCCTTCTTCAGACGCCATTCTAGCGCTCTGATTCGGCGTTTTTCCTTCCTTACTTCCTTCCGTGTATATTTTCTGTGGATTTTCTGGGGGCGGTCTCCACGCGAGCGTCCTTGCGCTGGGTGCCTTGCCCAATTTGTCTTTTTGAATTCGCAGGTCAAATTCCTGAAAATTCCTCTCTGCACATTTGCACAATACGCTATAAGCTGGCATTGTACAGCTGGAACAGCTTCCATTAACTACTTCTGTTAATATAGGAAACCAGTATGTGGTATTTACCCATCTGTTAGTAACACCACCAATAATGTGTTTGCCTCGGCAAACATTAAATTCTTGTTTTATTTCCGTGATTGTGTCGGGATCGGTGATTACATCGCCGCTGAAAATGTCGTTCGCTAATGCGTTTGACATTAGAGCTATTTCACAATAGCAGAAAACAGCCAGTGCTGTTTCTCTGAGTTGGGGGTCATTTACGAGATTGTTAGGTTTGGACATCGCTGCCTCATTGTCTAAAACGTCGCCATGAAAATTGAAGTTTTGGTCGCCTTCCATTTCAGTGTTTTATAACACTTCCGTTCCTAGAAATGATATTACTTGCTATACGGTGATAATGTGACTGTCATTGAAAGAAAGTTTATTTATAATAGAACGCGACAGATGAGCGAGATAATATGCAGAGTATATTACGTTGGTAATATATATTTTTACCTTGTACCTGTAATGATATTCTTCTATATCGGATTCCTTACTATATTAAATTTCTTGTTAAAATTTTAGCATTATTCGAGCGGCCGTCTCTTGTAATACCAAGCTTTTAACCTTTTTTGTCGTTGATTGATATTTTCATTATTGGTCTTCTGCGTCGAAAAACATTTCTGCGTTCTCATCATTCAGTGTTATTATTGTTGTCTCATTTTTATTTCTTCTTCTGTTGTATGAGTTCCATCCTTTCTTTTTCGTTTTATGGAATATGCAGCAACATTTTCTTTCGGGCCTGCTGCCTAATCTATTCCTTATCCGTTCTGATCTTTTTAGTTGGCTGATGTCTCCCTGGCTTCCTTTTCTTCTTCTCGGCGGTTTGTTAAGTGAAGTTCATGGTCCCCATAATGGCAGTGTTGCCACCTTCGAAGGGTCAACTCCTTCTTCTTCCGTTTCTTCTTTTTCTGATTCTCCTATTTTTTCTTCTTCCTCCGTGGAGTAATAAATTGTTTCATTCTCGTAATATTTCTTTAACCTATTTACGTGCACTACCTGTCTATTTTTTCCTTTTTTTGTACCCACTGCATACGTCACTGGTCCGACTTTTTCTATAATTTCAAATGGTCCTATCCATTTTTTCTGTAACTTCTTTGAAAGACCTGTCGTGCTACTTAAGTCTCTCAGATATACTTTGTCTCCTTCTTCAAATTCTCTAATTTCTGTGTTTTTATTGTATCTTTCTATCCTTGATTCTTTAGCTTTTTCTATATTCTCCTGCGCTTTTGTATATACTGTTTTTATTCTTGCTTCTAACTCTGCTGCATAATTTTCGTCTAAATCGTACCTCTTCCTCTGGGGTTGAGTTATGAGATCTAAGGGTAATATTTGTTCTGTTCCGTGTAACATATAATATGGTGTGTATCCTGTAGAAGAATGTATACTTCCTCGATAAGCCATTAATACGTACGATATCCATTGATCCCAATCTCTTTGATTATCCGCGATATAGTGCGAAAGCATGTCCTTTATAACTCTGTGCAATCTTTCAATCTGTCCGTTCGTTGTAGGTGCATAGCTAGCTGTGTATAACCTTTTAATTTTCAATATATCGCAAACTTCTTTCATAACTTGTGACATAAAATTGCTTCCTCTGTCGGTCAGTAATTTCTGAGGGGTTCCATGTCTGCATACTATTTGCTCTACGAATGCTTTTGCGACCGCTGCAGCTTTTTGATCTGGTAACGGTATAGCTTCACAATATTTCGTAAGGTGGTCCTGAAATGTAAGTAAATAACGATTTCCATTATGTGTCACTGTTAAAGGCCCTACTATGTCCATTGACGCAATTTCCCATGGTTTAGTGACTGCTGTAAATTTTTGTAATGGCACTTTTCTGAAATGCGGGGAAAAGATGAACTTTTCCTTCTGTTACAAGAATCGCATTTTTGACAATAATTTGTAACGTCCGCTCTGAGGGTTGGCCAATAAAATCTACCTGTTATTGACGTTATCGTCTTTTGTTGTCCCTTGTGGCAATGTAGCGGTGTATCGTAGAAATCTTCTAAGACTTTTCTAACTAGTATCTTGGGTATTACTAATTTCTCTGCTCCTCCTTTCTTGTCATAATGATAGAGCAGTCCTTCCGTGTCTATGTAATAATTTTCTTTACATTTTTCTTCTCCCATTTCCATTTGTTGTATAATACTTTTGCAAAAGGTGTCTCGTTGTTGTTTATTTCTTAAGTTATCTTTATCCCAGACTGGTTCCCATTGTTCTTCCTCCTTAAATGATAGAATTTTCTTTTCTTTCTTCGGCTTTACTACTTCTACTTTTATGTTTGAGTTGTAAAAAATAAATTTAGCCATTTTGCTTATTTCTTCGCAATCTAATCCGTTAAGTTGCTTCTCTGAGTATATTATCGTAATCTGATTTTCTTTATTCTGTTCACATTCATTTTTTAAGTTCCTTAGGCATTCCCTAACGTTTTGATATGATGACTCGCATTCTGGTCTTGCCTTTTCTATGATATAGTAGAGATTCTTTTCTGGTACGTTCCATTGTACTATGCTGCATATTTCATGATCTTTCGGTATCACTGGTTTTCCAAACACTTCTGTGAGTTGAATTGTTACGAGGTCCATGATAAGTCCTTCTCGTGGTATGAATATTGCTAATGGTTGATCGTCTGGTGTTGTTATCGGGTTTTCTTCTTTAATCGTACTATTTTGGATTCCTGATAAGGTATTATTTTTTTTGTACTCTAAATATTCGTCATTTGTGGTGTCTATGAAATTGTTGGTTGTGTCGTACATTCTACTGAGCGCATCTGCGTTTCCGTGCTTGCGTGTTGGTCTGTGAATGACTTCGAAATCATATTCTGCTAGAGTAAGTGCCCAACTAGGATCTTTGAGTGATAGTACCCATTTTAGTGGTCGATGATCTGTAATGATTGTGAATTTTTTTCCATGTAAGTAGCATCTGAATGTTTTCACTCCGTATATTATTGCTAATAGTTCTTTTTCCGTGGTGGAATAGTTTAGTTCGGCCTTGTTGAGTTTTCTGCTTGCGTAAGCAATCGGTTTCTCTTTTCCTTCTCTTATCTGGCTTATTATAGCTCCTACACATATATTTGATGCGTCTGTTGATAATATAAACGGTTGATTGAAATCTGGAAATATGAGTAATTTGTCGGATGTTAGAATTCCTTTTAATGTGTCGATCGCTTTTATTACTTCTTCTGATATTTTGAACTTTACGTAATTTTTCGTTAATTCTACCAAAGGGGCTGATATTTCCGTTATATTGGGGATGAATTTTCTATACCAATTTACAAGTCCTAAAAATTATCTAATTTCTTTGACATTTTTCGGTAACGGGTATTTGTGCACTGCTTCCAATGTTTCTGGATCTGGGGAAATTCCTTCCTGTGTTACTATGTGTCCCAAATATTTTACTTTTTGCAAAATAAAATTGCATTTCTTTGGTTTCAATTTTATGTTAGCGTCGCTTAATCTTTCGAAGACTTCTTCTATTTTCTTTATGTGGTCCATTTCGCCCAAATAGTTAAATAGTATAATATTATCTAGAAATACCATGCAGAATATTTCTGTGAGTCCGGCTAGTGTGGCGTTCATAAATCGCTGAAAAATTGCTGGGGCGTTCGCTAATCCAAAAGGCATTTTTGTATATTCGTAGTGTCCGTGGTATGTACTGAATCCTGTCAGTGGAATGTCTTTTTCTTCCATGTCTACCTGGTGGTAAGCGTCCGCGACGTCTATTACTGTAAATAACAATTTCTCTCCTGCTTGATATCCTTGTAGAAGGTCATTTATGTTTGGTAAGGGGTAATATTCTTTCTGTGTTACTGCTTTTCATCCTCTGTAGTCTATACACAATCTTATTTTCTCAGTTCCGTCCGGTTTCTGCTTAACAATCAATACTACTGGGGCGCTCCACTGACTGGTTGATTCTCTTATGACTTTAGCTTTTAGTAGTCTGTCTATTTCTTTCTTGAGTGCTCCTCTTTGTTGATATGGCATTCTATATGGGGTCTTGAAAACTGGTTTTGTGTCTGGTTCTAGAGTAATGCTGTGTTTGACTTTCGATGTGCTTGTAATAATCTCGTTGTCGTCCGTAAAAATGTGGTGATATTTTCTTATTACCTTTATTAATTCTTGTCTTGCTTCCCTGGATAGGTGTTCCATTTCGAATCCATCTTCAATCCATTTATTGTTTGAGACATCAAATTTGGAGATTGTTTCTGCTTTCTTTTGTTGTTGTTCTACAATACATTCTGATGCTATTCCAATCTTCTCTCCTTTTCTCAAAGTTATGCTTTGGAACGATGCGTTTATTAGTCTTATGGGAATCATTTTCTTATTATCCACTACTGCATTACCCATTCGTATGAAGTGTGGCCCATTTTTATGTGATTTACAGACTATTGTCGTACCATCTATTTGTTTTCTGATTTTCCCCATTGTGGCGACTTCGGATCGGGCCGGTATGGCTAGCTCTTCGTTCAGTACTATTGGAGACTCTTTGTTTTTTGAGAAGTATTCATGTTGGTTATCTTCATTCTTTAGATTTGTATTGTTGGTTCGTGGTTCGACGTTCTTGACCCTTTCTGATTCGTTGTTTTTGTCGAGTGGTATCTCTTCCAAGTCCACTTGTTTTTCTTCGGCTTTTTTATCTTTTCTCTTGTTTCTTCTATTTGGTCTCGTTCTTTGTTTAGGTTCCGTCTCTTCTACCTTTGACTGATCATTTTCCTGTTGTGTTTCATTGATGTGGTGTACTGTTTCTTCCTGATTGTGTTGTGCTCTTTCTAGCCGTTTTCTCTTATTATCTGTATATTGTTTCATGTCGTTTTTCCTTCTTTGCTTTGTTCTTTTGTTTGTAGAGATTCTAGTTTTTTCTGTCCTTTTCATTTTGTTCCTGCTGTTCGATGTTTTAGTGGTGGTTGGCTGCTGTTCTGGTGACACTCTTGGCATTTGGGATTCCTTTTGTGTCTCCTTTTGTTTATTTGGTTCGCTCTTTCTTGATGTATCCTGTCTGTTTGCGTTCGGTCAGTTTTTTCTGTCTTCTTTTATAACACTTTTATGTTGTTTTTCCAAAAATTCTTTTACTGTTGATAACCATTTGTTCCATTCTTGTCTTGTGGTTTTGTGATTATTGTTGTATGCTTTTACCGTCATTACTTCCATTATCTCTCCTGCATTGGAATTAATTGTCCCCATAATATTAGTGAAGGTTCGTCTTCATATGAGATGATTGCTTTGTGGCTTGCTAAAAAGTCTCTACCTAATAACATTGGTACTTCGCCTAGCGTTATGTCGCTACAGACTATGAATCTGGCTTTTGTTTTTCTGCTTTTGGGTGTTGTTTGTATATCTACATATGCTGTTCCGTATATATCTATCTCATGTCCTGTTATCCCTCGTAGCGATAGTGATTCCGTGATTTCTGGGTTTATATCTTCATCTTGTATTAGTGATTTTTTTATCAATGAGAACGCGTTGCCCGTATCTATCATGGCGAGAGTTTTCTTCCATTAATCGTGAGTGTTATTACATAGGGTTGTTTTGTTTCTATGCCGTCATCGATGTGTTCAATTTTGTGCGTGCCCCTCGTAATTTTTCCATTTTGGCCACTGGGTGAGGGCTTATTAGTGGCCATGGTTAGTTTAAATTTTGGTTGCGGTTCTTGTTATGTTGACTTTCTCGTGTTTCTTGTTTTTTTCTATCCTCGTTCCTGTCCCTGTTGCTGTTCCATCTGTTTCTATTCTTTCTTTGCGAATTGTCTCGTTGCTTGCTTGTGTAATTATTCCTTCCATATTTTTGCGTGTGTGTTTTTGTCTCTTGCCTTTTGGCTGAGTG
The DNA here is from genome assembly GCF_040954645.1 of Diabrotica undecimpunctata. Taxonomy (NCBI): domain Eukaryota; kingdom Metazoa; phylum Arthropoda; class Insecta; order Coleoptera; family Chrysomelidae; genus Diabrotica; species Diabrotica undecimpunctata. Next base: position 96,229,326 of record NC_092803.1, on the reverse strand, counting down.
TCGTTAGGTTGGCTTGTTCTTCTGTTAAGTAAGCAATTTCTTGCCCAGTGCCCTTCCTTTTTACATTCAAAGCATTCTTTTCCCGTTTTCTTAGCTAGATTGGCTCCTGTCCAGCATTCCTCTATGAAGTGTCCCTTTTTCCCACATTTGTAACATTTGACTTCTTGTGTTGCTGGTGATAATTGTTCCCTTTTCCTTGTTCTGCATTCCCTTATGAGATGCCCTGTTCTGTTACAGTAATGGCATCTTTGTTCTTCTCTTATGGATGAAACTCTGGCTGTATTCGCTCTTCCTTGTATCATCATTAGATTTATCTCCTGTAATGGTACTATTTCCTCTGCTTTTTCCAAGTCTAAGTTTGGCTCCTTTAACAGTAAGATGCCTGTTTCTTTCATTAGATCTCTTCTGAGTCCTAGTTTAAATTGGTTAAGTACCAGTTCTTTGTTTTTCTTTCTAATACCTGGTTGCTCTTCGGTTGTTGCTCCTTCCAAATCTTCTTCTAGAACTCTGGCAGCTAGTATTCGTAGTCTTGTCGTAAAATCTGATACGCTTTCGTCGTGTCTTTGGAAGCAATTTGAGAGCATCATCGTCCTCTCTCCTGGCAATTTTTTTGGTGCAAATTTTTGGATTAGCTTCGCTTTTAAATCTCCGTAGTTCAGGTTATCTAATGTTGGATCTGATTTGAAAAATTGGTACGCCGGTCCTGTTAATTTGAATTTTAATATTTGTAAGGTATCCTCTTCTTTCCATTTATCTAATTGTGCGCGCTGTTCTAGTTTCTCGAAGTATCGAATGGGATCCTTTGTATTGAAATCTGCTAGGGTAGCCACGACAACTCGTAGGGGTTGCGGTGGCCATGATATCGTTACTGGGGTAATAGGCGTTACTTGTGGCATGTTAAAAAATAATTTTTCTTTTATATATGTTTATACTTTTATACTTTCTTCAAAATATTCCTCGAGGAACAAAATATATATGGCACACTTAATTCATTAAAACAAAATTGAATTCGATATGTAAACAGTTATCTAGTAATACTCAACTTATGCTATTTTGCACTTTTACAAGCACAAGGTCGTGCACTCGACACTGTGAACTTGACCTAGTTACTTAAATTCCTTATTTTCAACTACTACGTAAATAATACCTGTGTCTTAACTGTATACTTTATATATTTAGTAGAGTATTATATGGTAACTTTTAAGAAGTAAAAAAATAAAATAAAATTAGAATTGTACATTCAATTAAAATCGACTGTTCCAGTAAAGTGTTAATAATAATAAATTTTTTTGAAAAATATTTAAATTGTCCTTCCTTTAATGTTTATAAAAGGCTTTACCTACCTTAGTAAGGCTTCTTAGGATTCTGGGTTTAAGGACGGGATTATTATGATGCTATTTCCTTTAAAAAAAAAAATCTACTTTCTACTGACAAATTTGTGCTACAGTGCAAAAGTTATTTTGTACTGAATGGAATTTTTCCAACTGATTTATTTGCTTATTCACGAAAGATTCTGCACACGAAAGGGAATTATTCACTGTATATTTCACTCTGTTGCTGTACTAGGAAAGAAAGAAAAAAAAATTGGAATGTCACTGGTGAAACCAAAATTTCAACGATGGAAGAAATTCTTATAAATGTAAAAAAACTTGCAAAAGTTTACCAAAGAAATAAAACTGAAGAAGTGACTTAATCATCCCTATTTTCCGAAATAATTTCCCCAAACCGAAACCGCTGCCACCACTCTAATAATTTAGGATTGAAACTGTAATAAATCTTATAAACCACTCTAATAAATTGTCACCACTCTTATAAATGCTGTCACCATTGTAGAAGACGTCATGGTTCGATCAGGCGCGAAGGGAGACGAGAAGAGACAAAGCAAGGAATTAAAGGGTGCACAATTCCGTATATTAGCTATACCCTGGGTTAGTATATAGATCTTAGTTACCTTCGCGATAATAGGCTCTAGCTAATGGATACGCCTCCAGTCCTACAGGGATTCGAGATCCGTCAGTTTTAAGAAGTCAAAACGGCGCCCTATCGCGAACTTTCGAATCTCCAGATACCGGCACTTCTACGTCACACTATCCCGGCGAGTTAAATAGCGCGCTCACTGGCTGCGTATCATCCGATCTCTCGTACTTCTTGCGTGGGGCGCTCTAGAGTGCCAACTTCCCACTAGTCCTCGCTGGCCCGCTTGTTCGGTTTTTTATGAGCCCGTATTCTCCATTTTCAGTCGTAGTACCAAGGTCGCGTTATTGTTTTTTTGCTGACTGAGTCCCCGTGTTATTTTAAACTGGGTCGAGTTTTCAATCTTTGTTTAATGTAAGATGTTTACATTAATTACCCCTTAATTTTTCCTTCTTTATTTCCTTGCTATGTTTACATTACAACGGTTCTCGAAGAACTTGATCAAGCGGGATTAAAATTAAATATCCAAAAGTGTCAGTTTTTCCAAAAAGAAGTACTGTATTTGGGTTTCAAATTAGACACAAAAGGAATTAGACTTGCAGAAGATCGAATTCAAGTCATCAATAATTACTTTCGACCAACCAATTTAAAAACTTTGCGAGGTTTCTTAGGAATTGTAAACTATTTTAAAAAACTAATACCAGACATAACCACAAAAAAATTCCTTTGATAGCATTACTTAAGAAAAACGTCCGGTGGAAATGGGGAACAGAGCAAAAAAGGGCTTTCAAAAATTTGAAAGTAGCTTTTTCCACAGATGTAAGAGTACACCACCCAAAATACGACCAACCGTTTATTCTTAGGACCGACACATCCATACAAAAATTCGCAGGGGTGTTATCACAAATCCAAGAAGATGTAGAAGTGCCAATATTTTTTGTTTCTCGTGTCACCAAAACATATGAGAGAAAATACAGCGTTACCGAACTAGAATTTGCTAGTGTGTTATTTTGTGTGAATAAATTACATTTTTACCTACTTGGGGCAAAATTCACAATTGAGACAGATCATGCAGCTTTGGTGCATATTATGAAAAATAGGCTGGTAAATAATAGAATTCATAGGGGTATTCTTTTACTTCAAGAGTATGATTTCGAATTTAAATATATCAAGGGAACTGAAAATATTTTGGCTGATGCTCTAACAAGAGATGAACAATTCAGCAAAGAAGACCACAAAACTCTTCACGTAGGCATGAACATAATGAGGGAAGAAGAAGGGTTATTCTCTTTGTGCGCAGATCAGGGAAAATCAGGAAGAATTGGATGAAAGAGACAGGCAAAGAGCTGAACGAGAAGATAATTTGTATTTTAAAAGGGTCGATGGCACAGAGTTATATGTAATCACGGAGCAGATGGCAAAGGAAGTTTATATAAGGTTACACGGTGACAACGGACATATTGAAAGCAGGAAGACATGGCTTATGTTCAGGGAGAACTACATCTGTCGACATGACTATAAAATAGCCAAAGAAGTGACTCGGAATTGTGTGATATGCCAGAAGTGTAAAAGTAGGAATTTCAAAAAAGAAAACGTCACAAAAAACGTCATAGTTCGGAAGAAACTTGATATTGTCGCCATTGATATGTTAAGCGATCTGATAATGACAACACAGAGGAATAAACACATCCTAGTTATGGTGGATATTTTTTCAAAATATGTCAAATTGTACCCATGTAGAACCACGAAGGGAGTCGAAATACTTCGGAAAATCGACGATTTTATAGAAACAGTGGGGAGACCAGACAACATCTTATTGGATAATGCGACATATTTTGGAAATGAACATTTTAAAGAGGAATTAAGAGAAAAAGGTGTAAATACAAAATTTATAAGCATACGCCATCCATAGAGTAACCCATCGGAGCGTTTTATACAAGAAGTCACTAAATTTCTACGAATTGCAGCTGAAGAATCCCATCGACATTGGGACAGAAAAATGTTGTATATTAAGACATATTTGAACTCTGCACCAAACACGGTTATATTTATTTATTTATATATATATATATATATATATATATATATATATATATATATATATATATATATATATATATATATATATATATATATATATATATATATTGTTATGATATGTAAAATCGAGAAAAATATTGGTTTGTTTAAAAATATTTCAAAGTTCAAAAACATTAAAATAATTCAGATAAGTAGGATAATATCCAACAAACATTTCGGAGTAGGAAAGTTATTAAATCCTTGGATTTCCTGTACTAAACAAAGTGTAAGCTTTGCATTTATTTCTTTGTTATACTTGAGTGACCCGCATAAGTTTAAGTGAAAGCCACAGACAATTGAACGGGGTTTTTCAAAATACATTAATGCAGTGATTAAAGACAATAGAAGGGATTATAGAAAGTGGTTTTTGTTAGTTTTTAAGAATTATAGAAAAATATTATTTGTAAATAAGTTTTAGGAAATTTATAAGTATAGGTAAAAATTTGTTTGTTATCGAAATGAAAAAATGGGGGAATTGTGACGAGTTGTGATTGGCGGAGATTGAAAAAGGTGGGATAAGTATGTAGAAAAAAGTTTAGCGAGATTGAGGAGAGAGAAAAGATATAGTCATCATAGAATTTCACATTTGGCGATGACAAAAACAGTAACAAGGAGTCAAAGCAAAATGCAAGAAAGGAAGGAGGATAACAGAGAAGAGGAAACAATTGTTGAAGAAGGATCGGATAATGAAGGAAATGTTACAATAGTTGAGAAAAAAAAAGAATTATCAGGAATAGAGAAATTATTAGCAATGATGCAAATACAGACACAAACAATGAATGAAACATCACTAAAAATGGATAGAAATCAACAAGAAACAAAACAAACAATGGCAGAAACAAAACAAACAATGGAAGAAAACCAACGGGAAACAAGGCAAGCAATAGAACTAAATAACAGAAATATAGAGCAGCGTCTGGAAAACTATGAACAGGAAATTAAAGGATGTGTTGAGGGGATAAAGAAAGAACTGATACAACAGATAGAAGAAATAACCCTAAAGAATGCAAAACAAGAGACAGAGATTAAAGATATCCAAAATACAATGAAGGAGATACAAAATTGCCAGAGAAAGGAACTAGAGATGCAGAGAGAAGAAATAGAAACTAAAATGAAGGATATTAAGACTGTCCAGAAAAAGGAATTAGAAAAATTAGAAACAAAATTTGAAAACGTTTTACAAGAAGACATGCGAGAAATAGAAAGAAAAATGGGGGAAATCAAAAAGGAACAAAATTCAGGGGAAAGAAGGGAAATGGTCATCCATGGAACAAGCGAGGCGAAAATACAATTTGGCGGGGATATTCGGAAAACACACCCAGTACCGTTTGTTAAAAATTTGAAAACCAAATTACAACATATTAGATATTTTGACGATTGCAAAGAAACAATTAGAAACCATTTGAAAGAAGGAGCAGCGTTATGGTATGAAAGCAAGGAAGATGAGTTTGAAAATTGGACAGATTTTGAAAATAAATTTCTCAACTATTTCTGGGGGAAAAATAAACAGAGAGAAATCAACCAAGAGCTACAGAATGGAAAATATCACGAAAAAATGGGAATATCTGAAGAAAGATATGCTTTGCAGATATATAACAATTCAAAATATCTAGAATACAAATATTCTACCGAACAGCTGGTAGAAATGATCAGCAGACATTTTGAGGAAACGTTGGAAGATCACGTGATTTTGAGAAACTATCAAGATATTGATAGTTTGTGCCAATTCCTTCAATTAAAAAAAGCGAAAAGAAAAGAAATGAGAAATAGAAGACAACATGACCAATATAATGGAGCGGAAAGAAGGTATTCATCAAATTATGACCAGAGAAACCGACATCCCAGATCAACAAACGAATATAGGCCGAGAAATTACAATAATTACAATAGACAACAAAATTACGATAACCGGAATGATACACAAAATAGAACAAATGAAAATCACAACAGGAATAGAGATGCACAAAATCCTCCGAATAGGAATACGAACGAACAAAGGGACGATAGAAATAATCAGAGATTCCAACGACAAAACAGAAGAGAGATGAATCATGTGGCAATAGAAAAGGAGGAAGAAGAAGTATTCAATGAATCCAGACAGGATTTTCAATAAGGCATCCACTAAACAAAAGTAAAAAACTCTCCGGTATATTTTGTCACCCGAGAGAGTTTATACAGTTGGCGGGAAACGAAAAACAAAATTCTAATTCCAGTCTAATTTTTTTAGATGCATTTATAAAACATAAAGCGATTAAAATTCTGATTGATTCTGGATCGGAAATTTCGTTAATCAATAAACAACTAGTAAAAGAATTAAATATGGACAGATTTGTGTATAAGATTCCGAGGGTTGCTTTAGTGGGTGCAAATAATAAAAAATTGACGACAGTAAACGAAGGTTTAGGAGTACGGATCAGAGTGGGAGACCAATTCTATATTATGCAATGTGTGGTGATCGAAGATCTAAATCATGATATGATAGCGGGAATTGATGAATTGAGTGAAAAACATATCACCATCAATTTTTCGGAAAATCAACTGGAAATCAGAGCAGAACCAGACAACATAGAAGAAGAAAAGGAAACAGATAGGAGAAAATTTTCTGAAAGGATAAATGGACAAGAAAAACATAAAGAAATCAATATGACGGTAGAGGATAAATCGAAAGCTCAAGAAAAAAATCAATCCGAAGAGGAAAAGAGAATAAAAAAAAAGAAGAAGAGTTCGAAAAGAAAGCAGGAAAAAAAGGAAGTTATAAGCAGAAAAATGGAAGGAGCCGAAACATGGTGCTCGGAATACCAGATAGAAATTAAAGATAAAGAAAAAATAGAAGAAGAAATAGCGGAAGAGGACAGAGAAGAAATGGCAATTATGGACGAGAATCCAGAATTTTGTGAAGAAGTAATACGGACAGTGAACACATGTGAACAAACTGAGGATGAAAGAAAAATAATATGTGGAGAAAACATGGAGAAGGAAATAGAGAAGATTTTAGAAAATTATGGAGATCTCATTAATGAAGAAAGCCGAGTGGCTAAAAATTATGAACATTCTTTTAAAGTTAAAAACTTAGAAAATTTTAAATCGAAAACATATCCAATCCCGTATAAATACAGGCAAAGCGTCGGACAGGAAATTGAAAATATGATCAAAGACAAGGTGATCGAAAGATGTGACTCTCCATATATCAACCCGATAGTATGCGTAAAAAAATCAAATGGTGATTTGCGATTATGTTTAGATGCAAGAAACATTAATTCGCACACAATCGCGCACTACGAAGCGCCTTTGAACATAGAAGCCATTTTTGGACGAATCACAGGATCACACATTTTCTCCAAAATCGATTTGAAACACAGTTTTTGGTTAATACCTTTGGCAGAAAAGTGTCGAAATTATACCGCTTTTTCTATCGACGGAGTGGTGTACCGATTTAGGGTAGTACCATTTGGACTACAAAGTGCATGCGCTGCTTTGGTTCGCGCATTACACACAATTTTAAATAGGCATGGAGAATTTGTTGTACTACATAGATGATTTATTAATTTTCTCACCGGATATAACAAGCCATCTACGACATATTCATACTGTTCTCGAAGAACTTGATCAAGCCGGATTAAAATTAAATATTCAAAAGTGTCAGTTTTTCCAAAAAGAGGTATTGTATTTAGGATTCAAATTAGACACAAAAGGGATTTGTCTTGCAGAAGATAGAATTGAAGTCATAAACAACTACCCTAGGCCAACCAATTTAAAAACTTTGCGGGGATTTTTAGGAATGGTAAACTATTTCAAAAAGCTGATACCAGACCTCAGTACAAAAGAAATACCGCTAATAGCATTACTTAAGAAAAATGTCAGATGGAAATGGGGAACGGAACAAGAAATCGCTTTCAAAAATTTAAAAGGAGCGTTTTCCACAGCTGTAAGAGTGCACCACCCAAGATATGAGCAACCTTTCATTCTCAGGACCGATGCTTCCATAAAAAAATTTGCAGGGGTGTTATCACAGATACAAGACGATATAGAGGTGCCAATATGTTTTGTTTCCCGTGTAACCAAAACGTATGAGAGAAAATACAGCGTTACTGAATTAGAGTTTGCCAGTGTGTTATTTTGTGTAAACAAATTACGTTTTTACCTACTTGGGGCAAGATTCACCATTGAAACGGACCACGCAGCGTTGATACACATAATGAAAAATAGGTTGGTAAATAATAGAATTCATAGGGGCATTCTTTTACTCCAAGAATATGATTTTGAATTTAAATATATCAAAGGAACGGACAATATTTTGGCTGATGCGTTGACGAGAGATGAACAATTCCGCAAAGAGGATCACAAAACTCTCCACGTAGGCATGAACATAATGAGAGAAGAAGCAGGCTTATTTTCGTTGGCCAAAATCAGGGAAAATCAGGAAGAATTGAATGAAAGAGAAAAGCAAAGGGCTGAACAAGAAAATAACCTATATTTTAAGAGGGTCGATGGTAAAGAACTCTATGTAATCACGGAGCAAATGGCAAAAGAAGTTTTTTTAAAGTTACACTGTGACAACGGACATATTGGAAGTAGAAAGGTGTGGCTTATGTTCAGGGAGAACTACATTTGTCGACAGGACTATACAATAGCCAAAGAGGTGACTCGAAATTGTGTGACATGCCAAAAGTGTAAAAGTAGGAACTTTAAAAATGAAAACGTCACAAAAAACGTCGTAGCTCGGAAGAAACTGGATATTGTTGCTATTGATATGTTGAGCGATTTGATACCAACAACTCAAAGGAATAAACACATATTAGTTATGGTGGATCTTTTCTCAAAATATGTTAAATTGTACGCATGCAGAACCACAAAAGGAATTGAAATACTTAGGAAGATAGACAATTTTATAGAAACGGTGGGAAGACCAGACAATATTTTATTGGACAATGCGACATATTTTAGGAACGAACGTTTTAAAAGGGAATTAAGAGAGAGGGGCATCGATACAAAATTTATAAGCATCCGTCATCCACAGAGCAACCCATCGGAGCGTTTTATACAAGAAGTCACAAAATTTCTACGAATTGCCGCGGAAGAACATCATCGACATTGGGACAGAAAAGTGTTTGAGATCGAGACCTATTTGAATTGTGCTCCAAATACGGTTACCAAAGAGACGCCTTTATATATAATGAAAGGAACAATGCCTACAAGACCGTGGGAAGACACCGCCCCCAAACAATACGAAGAAGTGATCGAATTGGTTCAAAGAAGATTGAGACGAAGTGGAGAGAAATATCTCCAAAGACAAGAGAGAACCCGAAGAAGAAGGCCGATCAAATTCCAGAAAGGAGATAAAGTCTTAGTGAAGGCACTGAGGGTGTCGAATTTACAAAATGGTATTTGTGCTAAATTGATGCCGATATTTGAAGGTCCATATAGGGTCAATACGGAAAATGGGGTAAATAGTTATGAATTAGCGCACATAGAGACAGGAAATATACGGGGTATTTTTAACATTCACGACATCTATCAATATCATGAATAGATTTTAATAACATAGTGAAATAATTTGATCCTAGAAAACTTTTGTCATTTTTAAAATTTAACAAAGAGTTTTCGGCAGATCAAATGGCGGGGATTTGTTATGATATGTAAAATCGAGAAAAATATTGGTTTGTTTAAAAATATTTCAAAGTTCAAAAACATTAAAATAATTCAGATAAGTAGGATAATATCCAACAAACATTTCGGAGAAGGAAAGTTATTAAATCCTTGGATTTCCTGTACTAAACAAAGTGTAAGCTTTGCATTTATTTCTTTGTTATACTTGAGTGACCCGCATAAGTTTAAGTGAAAGCCACAGACAATTGAACGGGGTTTTTCAAAATACATTAATGCAGTGATTAAAGACAATAGAAGGGATTATAGAAAGTGGTTTTTGTTAGTTTTTAAGAATTATAGAAAAATATTATTTGTAAATAAGTTTTAGGAAATTTATAAGTATAGGTAAAAATTTGTTTGTTATCGAAATGAAAAAATGGGGAAATTGTGACGAGTTGTGATTGGCGGAGATTGAAAAAGGTGGGATAAGTATGTAGAAAAAAGTTTAGCGAGATTGAGGAGAGAGAAAAGATATAGTCAGTTGATTTTCCAAGTCTGTAAGAGGAACAGTGATTGTTCTCTGGTGGTTCCAAAGAAGTAGCAAGCAGTAGTGTTGAATGTTAGTGAGTTTTTGTGGAGTTAGTGTATCTGACAGAAGCTGAAGCAGCAAAATATTGTAAGTCATATTTTCTTACTTATATTCCAAGAGTCACTGTTCAGGCCAACGAGAGATTCAGTTTATCGTAAAGAGAAGATATTCCAAGAGTCATTTTTCACTCGGGCCAACGAGAGATTCAGTTTATCGAGAGGAGAAAGGCTATCATAATTTGAATGATTTTTGCTTTTGAAGGAGATCATTAAGGACGATATACTTGCAACAATCTGTTGTAAGATTGCTGATTACATAGGGAGCGGTTGAGAGGAGATAATACAGTCTACAAGGAACAAGGATTTGGACCACTCATCATCAGAGAGAGATATTTTTGTTTTCTGCAGTTTTTTTTTTCTTTTATTGATAACACAATTTTTACACGTAATTTAGAAAGGATATAAATATTTTGATTAGGAGAGTTAGAATAGTTTGGGATTTTGAGTTTTCAATTAATATTGTTTGTACCATAAATTTTGATTGTTCACGTACGGAGAACAAAATTTTGAGAATTCTTATATGAGATTTGTTTATTGAAAACTTTTGAGTGTGAATTATTTCATTATTTTTATTTCAATATATAGTGTTAGATCATATGTGTTTTTTATTATTCCGGTATTCTCTGGACCTTACCTTTCCCATGTAATAGCATAGATATTGAAGCACGAATTTAACTCTGAGATAAAAGAATTAAAAATTGTGATAGAGTCATAATCATATCATTTAAATAATTTTAATTAATCAAAAAAATTAATTAGCTAATTATTGCTTGGCGCACCAAGACTTTAAATATCTCAATAATATATATATATATATATATATATATATATATATATATATATATATATATATATATTAAACTTAGAGCTAAGATTAATATTATTATAAAAATTAATATTAAACTCACCAGTCTTCCGGGTTGAACCGCGTCGATATCCATTTTGCCGAGCTTTCGACATCCTCTCTGATGTCTTCTTCAGGGCTTCCGAGGTCTCAGTCTCCCGAGCCCCCAGACACTACTACACTCACTAGTAACTTCTAGTTCACTCACTAGTTCACTACTACGACTGGGACCAGGGGACGGTTCATTTATACCCTCGATGGTGACGTGGCCTAGGTGGGGGTTAGGGTGGGGATTGGCGCGAGAGTTGGCGCGAACATTTCTGACAGTGGGATTTTGATTCGAAGATGGAGGGGGCGATATTTTGTTTATGAGAGGTCTCCATGTAGAAGGTAGCCGTATGGCGTCATCTCTTTTATTAAGGCAATTTGGTCTTTTTTCTATTTCTATGGCTTCTCGGATGATTCTTGGTTTATAAAAGCGGATGGGGGCTATGGTTCTGGAGTTTTCGAAATCAATTTTGTGACCTGTATGAAGATGGTGTTGCCCGAGAGCTGAAATTGAATCGGAATTGCGAACAGAAATGGAATGTTCATAAATCCTATTTTGAATTCTACGATTTGTTTGGCCTATATAGGATCGGGGACAGTCTGCACAAGGAATTTCATAAACTCCGTGCTGTTCATTTGGAATATTGTCTTTGATTGATCGGACAAGAGATGGAAGTTTTTGTTGGGGGGTAAATATTGTTTTTATTCCTCTTGGTTTAAGAATTTTGTCGATTTTGTCAGTGACACCTTTGATGTAAGGAAGAAACGCTTTCGTATGATAAGGGTCTGAGTCTTTGGATTGAGATTGAGTGGGAGATTGATGTCTGTGGATGCTCCTATTGATGTGATTTTCGCGGTAGCCGTTTTGGATGAGGGCTTGTTTTAAACAAGAAAGCTCAGCGGATCTACTTGCATCATCGGAAAGGCGTATTGATCTGGATACAAGGGGGGATACAATGTCTGGGGGCTCGGGAGACTGAGACCTCGGAAGCCCTGAAGAAGACATCAGAGAGGATGTCGAAAGCTCGGCAAAATGGATATCGACGCGGTTCAACCCGGAAGACTGGTGAGTTTAATATTAATTTTTATAATAATATTAATCTTAGCTCTAAGTTTAATTGTACTAACCGCGGAAATCTTTCCGAACATATATATATATATATATATATATATATATATATATATATATATATATATATATATATCATGAAAGGAACAATGCCTATAAGACCGTGGAAAGACACCGCCCCCAGACAATATGAACAAGTGATCGAGGTGGTTCAAAGAAGATTAAGAATAAGTGGAGAAAAATATCTCCAAAGGCAAGAGAAGAACTGAAGAAAAAGGCCGATTATTTTCCAGAGAGGGGATAAAGTTTTAGTGAGGGCACTGAGGTGTCGAATTTACAAAATGGTTTGTGTGCAAAATTGACGCCAGTATTTGAAGGTCCATATAGGGTAAATACGGAAAATGGGATAAACAGTTATGAATTAGCGCACATAGAAACAGGAAATATACGGGATATTTTTAACATTCACGACATTTATCGATATCATGAGTAAATTTCAATAACATATTGTAATAATTTGACCCTTGAAAAACTTTTGTCATTTAAAAAAAATGATAAAGAGTTTTTCGGCGAATCAAATGGCGGGGAGTGGTATTAAAAATTGAAGGGTAAAAATATTAAATGTACGATGAGATCAAAAATACTCCGAGCTGTCTGGAATTAACCAAAGGTAATCTTAGTCATAAATAATCTTTCGTATAAATATAACAAGTGAAATAGTGCGGTTACAATGACGAGAAGTTAACGATGGTTTTTCCCCATAAGCCATAAAGTGTTCCGTGAGCCGGATTTGCGCCATGAAAAGGACAATAGAAATAGTTAATAAATAAGTGATTGTTCGGAATATGTAAATACCCAGTAGAAATTAAGTGACCTTGTAGAAATAATATGAATTAGGAAAGTTTGTAGGTATTTCTGATTTTATGTGGGAGTGGTATGCAAATTTCTGATTGGCCGAGAATTTGGAAAGTGGTGATGGTTGTGTATAATGAGAGGTTGGATGAATAGATAGAGGAGATGAGAGAATCAGTTAGTTACAGTTTCTTAAAGTGAATGGTTGGTTTTCGAGTTGGTATCCAAGGGTAGTAAGTGATAAAGAATAAGTTGTGAGTTGGTGAAGTAATTGTGTCCGACGGTAGCTGATCTGGTACAAATATGTAAGTAAACTTTTCCTACTTGTATTCTACGTATCGCTGTTTATTTCGGAACGAGAGATTAAGTTTAGCGAGAGGAAAAGAGGCTGGCATCATTGGAAAGGTACGTGCATTTGAAGGAGAGCATTGAAGACACTAAATTGCAATATCTTGTTTAATATTGCCAATTACATAGGAGACTGCTGAGAACTGATAGTTCATTTTGCATAGAACAAGGAATTTGACAACTCAAGGCAGAGGAAGCGTTTCAACGGGAGAAACATTCATAATATATTAAATTTGAGAATTTTGGGTTAAAATATTATATCATATTAGTAACATGTGAATAAGTTGTCGATAGTGGAAGGAGATCAAATTTGTTCTGAGAGGGGATACGGAGCTATGGAGAGAATTGGATAATTCATACAAATTTTTCTTGGTACAATCGTTATTTAAAAATTGCATTAGGAAGGACACTGAATATTATTTGATTTGTTCATGTAGAATAATAAGCTGTATCTTAGATTGTAGTTGTGTTATATTATCCATGCATTATTGAAGGTTCACGTACGTAGAACGAATTTTGTTTGATAAACATTGTATGCTAATAATCTTAGGAGGTATTTTAATAAGTTTATTTTATTACATTATTTTCATATCATATTATGTTGTTTTATTCCGTTATTTTTTGGACCTAACCCATCAGCTGTAAAGTATAGATATTAAAGCACGAGTAAAACCTGAGATAACAAAATTGAAAGGTGTGATATAAATCATAAATCAAAAATTTTAATAATGTTCCATATATATTTTTTTGTAAAATTTTAAAATTAAAATTCTTGATATCACATTAATATATATATATATATATATATATATATATATATATATATATATATATATATATATATATATATATATATGTTATATGCATTGTACCAACTAATGTTGCTGACCACGACGATTCCCAGGGTATCAGGTTTCTACTTCCAAGTACCAGAGCCGATAAGGATCCTTACACATGCAGAGTCAGCGGGACCCAAGGTTTTTGCATGTTCCCACTGAGTCAGCAGTTTCTAATATTATAAAAGCACTTGTCGCTCTTTATATTCGTTCATTTTTCTTTAGTCTTAAGTACAGTATAATCAAATTTGTAACACGTAACTTTGTTTATTGTATTTTAAAATAAATTTAATTTTTAAAAAGTTAAAAAGGTGTTTCGTGATATAAAAAGTCGCGCAAAAGTCAGTAGGATCTGGAACGTTGGCAGAACAAGGAAGAACTAACTGACAACGGTGGATTCTAATCCTTTAATCAGAAAAAAAACCAATAATCTCCAAAAAGCAGCGGCGTCCTAACTTTGCAGTAATCTACGGAAGGAACACCAAGTGAAGCCCCTGGTAGAACAGCTGTTGAGAACAAGACGACTTAATGTTTTTGGAACTAATGTAAGTCTAATATTGAATCATTTCGAATATAATTTTTGTTTTATACCATATTATTTATACCATACTGTTCGATATTCCAATATTAATTGAATATTTTGATAGTTGCTTTAATAATTATATACCTGGCGATTATTCTGCAAATCGTCAATTTTTATTTTCATTTTATTAAACGATTATTTTTGTCGATTATTCCGCTAATCAGACACTGTCTTAGAAACATACTTTTCCGATATTTTGATTTATTATTTTGATATTTATATTTTGATTTATTATTTGATATTTCTATTTGATTGATTATTTAGTTAAACAATCCATAATCTTATATTTTTATTTTTCCTTTTTATTTTTCTATTTCGTTTATTGATTTATTGACCACCATGAACGATAACGGCAACACTCCTCGTCCTGCTTCTCGTAATGAGAACCAGCCTGAAATAGAACCTTATAAATTATGTGAAATATTTTCTATCGTACCCGAATTTGAAGGCTATCAAATATTTTTACACACATTTTTAAATGCTTGTGATTATGCCTACAATATGTCTACTCACGATCAAAAACAACTATTAGTAATTCACATAAAAAATAAATTACGTGGTAGAGCAGCACAACTTATAAGTTCAAAAAATCCATTATCGTATCTAGAAATCAAACAGCTTCTTACTTCTCATTTTGGGGACACTAGAGACCTATCTTCTTTGATACAAGATTTACAGAGAGTCAAACAACTTCCGAATGAATCGGCTCTTACATTCCTCAATCGTGTCCAAGTACTTAATGCAAAAATGCATGCCAACATACAAAAATCGAACCTCTCTGCTGTAGAGAAACAGGCCCAAATTGTTTTAATCGAATCAATGGCGCTTAATACATTATTGACCGGCCTCGATCCAAGGATCGCTCACATCATTCGTGCTAGTAATCCAAAAGACCTTCTTGAAGCTCAAGTCCGCATCAGACGAGAGTTACAATTATCCTATTTCGAAGTACAGAAAATCAATCGACCCAATCCTCCAAAACCCAATCAAAACAATCAACCCATCAGAAGACCAAACCTTCAACCACATAGATGCACGTTTTGTGGACGTATGGGCCACTCGTACAACGAATGTCGATCTCGACAATCCCAAAATAACTCGCAAAATTCCAATAATTCCCATAATTTTAACGGTTCCCGAAATTTTAATAGCAATCAAAACTTCAATAACTCTCAAAACAATGGCTTTCAGAGACAAACTTTCAGTTCAAATAATAATTTCCAAAACAATAGACTCAATGACCAACAAAGACCTCAATTCGCACCAAATCAAAATAATTCACAAGTACGCGCTTCTGTAATCCATAAGAATCCTAATTTTTCAAACGATAGGCACAGAGCTCATTTCGTTAACTATGAACCTGACTATATTAATGACTATACTTCAGCTCCAGATGAAAGCTATCAATACGAAGATTTCTCTGATAATAATTATTCACCTCCTGATTATTACCATTCATTCGATCAATCACCCGATTTAATTGATAGCCAAGACTATCAGGATTTTCTCTCAGTCCCGAACCAGAACAATGCCAGTTCAATGAACGAATCTTTGTCTCAAATACAGAATCAGATTCAAACTCTAAATTTGGACGACATGAACCCATCTCTGAACTTTCCAGAACAGAATTTTCTCTGAGCCCTCTTCTTGCTGTGAACTCTAAAAACCTGTACTATATAAAAGACGCATCGAATACATTTAAATTACTTATCGATACCGGTGCTGGTATCTCTATCTTTAAAGAAAATACCGCGAAAAATTTCAAATCACGTTTTCCCGAAAAAATTACAATACAAGGTATTACAGACCAAAAGATTTTTGTCACTGATTCAACTTTAGTCCCGTTTCAAGTAGGAAACCCCCATAAGGTGATGTATAGACATAAAAAACAAACAACTTATCACAAACTTTAAAACATTACCTCTCTACAAAGTAGAAACTGATTCGCTTAACAACGAACCCCCTAACCAAATTAAAATAGATCCCAGATCCGAGCAAATATTCAAGTTAACATGTCATCTGTCAAATACAGATGCAATTTTGCACAAAAAAGAAAAAGATAAAGTCCATATCCCCAACGCATTAGTACACGTAAATGAAAAAGGAGAATTTCTAACATCCATAGTAAATGCAAACGCAATTCCCAAAACTATCGATTTTTCCGATATCGTAATTGAACCTTATTCAAATTATCCTATTCTAAATTTCCAATCTAACGATAACTTGGTAAATTATTGTTCTGATAAAATTGACCGTACCAACAAAATCAAATCTCGACTTCGAACAGAACATCTTAACGAGGAAGAACAAGAACTTATTACAAATATTTGCTTAAATTATGAAGACATATTTTACTTAGAGGGAGACAATCTCACTTTTACCAGTGAGATTAAACATCAAATTGAGACTAATAACGCCAAACCCATTTTTACGAAATCATACAGATATCCTCAGGTCCACAAAGAGGAAGTAAAATCTCAAGTAAATAAGATGGTCAACGAAGGTATCATCCGACCCTCTACTTCTCCTTGGTCATCTCCTGTTTGGGTTGTTCCCAAAAAAATGGACTCTTCTGGAGAACAAAAATGGCGAGTAGTAATAGACTACCGCAAGCTCAATGAATGTACCATTGACGATAAATACCCTCTTCCTAATATCTCCGATCTTTTAGACCAGCTTGGAAAGTGTCAATATTTCACAACTCTTGATCTTGCCTCCGGGTTTTATCAGATCGAAATCGATCCCAATGACATTCCTAAAACAGCCTTCTCCGTTGAAAACGGACACTATGAATTTACTCGCATGCCTTTTGGACTTAAAAATGCACCGTCCACATTCCAGCGTGTCATGGACAATATTCTTATAGGTATTTTGAACGAACGATGTCTTGTCTACATGGACGACATTATAGTATACTCTCGTACCATTCACGAGCACATTTCCCGTCTTACTGAAGTTTTCAAACGTCTTCGAAAGGCTAATCTTAAAATCCAGCCTGATAAATGTGAATTTCTCAGGAAAGAGGTGGCGTATCTCAGACATCTCATTACCCAAGATGACGTCAAGCCTAACCCTTCAAAAGTCGACTGTATTAAACGATTTCCTGAACCGAAAACACCGAAAGACATAAAATCTTTCCTAGGTCTAGCCGGTTACTATCGTCGTTTTATCCCCAATTTTGCCAAACTCTCTAAACCTCTCACTAGACTACTCCAAAAAGACGTTTCTTTTAATTTCGATCCAGATTGCAGGCAAGCTTTTGAAGATTTGAAAAACGCTTTAATTTCTGACCCGATTCTGACCTATCCAAACTTTGAGGAACCATTTGTTCTCACAACAGATGCAAGTGCATTCGCCATCGGCGCTATATTATCCCAAGGCCCCATTGGAAAGGATCTACCTATAGCATATGCTTCACGTACCCTGTGTAATGCTGAAACACGATATTCGACCATTGAGCGAGAGCTTCTTGCCATCGTATGGGCTGTAAAACATTTCCGATCCTATCTGTTTGGAAGAAAATTTACCCTAGCAACTGATCACCGTCCACTTACCTGGTTATTTTCTATAAAAGACCCTGGAAGCAGACTAGCTAGATGGCGCCTCAAGCTTAAGGAATATAATTATAAAATCATTCATAAACCGGGAAAAACCAACAAAAATGCAGACGCCCTTTCTCGAAATAAAATCAGTCATTTTAAAGAATGTGCGAATTTTCATAAGAAAATATCAGTATTAGCTTCGAATGATACGGAATCTGACGAAGAGCTAAATGAAATCAATGAAGAAGAAATCACTGAACATTTTAATAGATTTGTCGAACTGTATAAAACTAAATCACTCATTGATTACTCTAAAATTGAAATATCTAACGATCAATTACTGGACAAATCGCATAAGAATATCATCACCTTTCTTAGACAAAATAAAATGGAAGAGATACATCATAAAGTATTAGACGACGTCTTTGACGAAAACGACATAGATTTTAACTTGTCAAAGATCAACATATTGGGCAGTAAAACTATCAAAAATCGGAAATATTTTATCATTCCCCTTCCTTTTGATCGCGAAACGGTAGTACAACACCTATTCTATATCGTTTATGTCGCACAAAATGAATTTAACCTATCGCAAATCTATTACGTCGAAAATCAACTAGAATTACCAATTCTAGAAATATTTTCATTTATCTTTGCCGATAAAGAAATAAAATTAAGAATTTGTCAAGATGTTATTAAAACTCCGGAACAGGATGAAATACCCCAAATAATAGATCATTATCACCATGGTAAAAGCAATCTCCATCGAGGTATAAATGAGACTATACGAAGAATAAAAGAAAAGTATAATTGGCAAGGTATCACAAAGGATGTAGAAAATTTTATAAAAAACTGCGAAATCTGTCAAAAAGTAAAGATCTGTAGAAAAAACTTAAGTAACCCGTTAGTCATCACCGAAACACCTAAAACACCATTCGAAAGAATTAACATAGATCTTTTCGAATACCCTACCAGAAATTATGCCCTAACTATCGGAGACGAGCTCACTAAGTTCACACAGGCATATCCCCTTGAAGACAAAACAGCTAAATCAGTCGTCAATAATCTTATTGTCTTTTTCCAACACTATGGTACACCATTACGCATACACTGTGACTATGGACGTGAATTCGACAATGCTTTGATGAAAGATCTTTGTGAATTGTACGAAATAAAACTAACCTTCTCGAGTGTAGGCCATCCACAATCTAACGGTTCTATTGAAAGATTTCACGCAACCCTAAGCGAAATGATAAGAGCTAATCAAGTTGAAAATCCCGACGAACATCCGTTCAATGTTTTACCTTATGCAGTTATTTGCTACAATAACACAAAAAACAAAACTCACGGATTTACACCGTATGAACTCATTTTTGGACATACTTCTTTTAGACCACCCGAAATACTTTACAACGAGAAAATCCTTATATCAAGGTACGTTAGAGACTTAAGTAATCGTATGCAATATTTCTATAAAGTGGCACGAGCCAAGACAGAAAGACAAAAAGAAAAGGCTAAAGAAAGATTCGATCAACATGTGTCACCAAACCCTCCAGAATATAAGATAGGCGATAAGGTTTACGTCAAGGAATCGCAAATTAAAGACAAAGCCCAAAATAAGTTTAATGGCCCTTTCGAAATCCAAGAAATCCACATAAATTCTACTACTTTATTAAATACCCAAACCAATAGAACAATGAAAGTGAATTTTGATAGACTAAAACCCTATCATGAGTAATTTTCTTTCAGATTCCTCGGACTGATTGTAGTCATCCACTCCCAGTATACGTTAACCCCAATCAACAACACCATTGGAATCTATTTTCATGAACAAACCAATCTCAAAATTTCAAACGACAAATGGACCCTCCTTGTATATAAAGACCTGCAACCTATCAGAGACGTTATCGACAAAAACGACAAAATCTTAGAAAATCTATTAGATACTATTGAAGAAGATGTACCTCGAATGCTGGCATTCAAATCCGAAGTCCAAACTCACATAAGTCTTCTTAAACAAATCTCTAGTTCTGTTAATCTCAAATATACAGAGATAATGGCTGATACGAAACAATACACATTCCGAGAGAAACGTGGGCTTATTAACGGAATAGGTTCGATATGGAAATCAATTACCGGAAACTTAGATTCGTCAGATGGAGAATATTTCAATGAATGTATAAATAAAATAATCCGCGATGAGTATCAAATCGAAAACCTATTAAAAAATCAAATATCGGTTACCACTTCTGTTATTAAGAACTTTAACAACACAATCCGAAAATTACAAATATATGAGGAAACATTCAACGATAATATTAAAGAAATTCGAGAGTCAATAATGGATATCTCTGACCAATTAAAATTCTATCAATCTCAAATCGATATACTAAACTTTTGTGAATTACTAATGGAAAGCTATTCATTTATCGAAGATTCTTTAAATGATATAGTAAATGCCATAACCTTTGCTCGATTAAAAATATTACATAGTTTAATTATCACCCCGTTTGACTTAATTGAATCGCTTAGGCATACATCACAATCATTACAAAAAAATAATCTTCCATTATCGATCTACACTTCAAATCTAGCTCAATATCTAGATATTATCGAATTACAAGCCTATCAACTAGACACAAAAATTGTATGCGTTTTAAATATTCCTTTAACTGATGCAGAACAATATACTTTATATCGTCTCTATCCAATACCAATACTGGATAATCGAACATTTTTTCATTCAATATTAATAACAACGCATAAATATATTGCGCGAAACGATGATTCATTATTAAAACCTTACAATAAATAGTCTTGAGTCATGCAAAACTTTGCAAGCTCGAACCAAGATCTGTTACAACACACTTCCATATCCGATCGACAGCGATGCCATATGCGAAGCCCAACTTCTCAAACGACAAGAACGTCTTCCCAGAACATGTCAGACTTCCGTAGTATTCGCCAAAGATTACAACGTCCAGAAGATCAACATGAACCTGTGGCTCATAACAGTTTCTGACCCACTGCCTATTACCATCAAATGTGAATCCAGAGACGTCAAATCAGAAATCATCCACATCAATCATGTACTCAAACTACAACCCACGTGCGTTGCCTTTATTGGAAGTACAAGAGTACACTCTCAAAAATTAATCGACGTTCATGACAATGTTATTTACAGAAGTCACCCAGTCCAAATACCATTCAACTGCTGCAAACGCTTCCCAGATAAGATCCATCTTCCCGACTTAAAACCACTAAAGCTTAGCAAAATCAATACTGAAGACCTCGAGATAGCCCATCACAAACAAATCAGTATTCTGAAGAACTCGACAAACTAATTAATGAACCATTCGTCAACAAACACCTGAGCTGGTTCACGATCCTAACAATAGTGGTCATTGTGACTCTTGTTGTTCTTTATGTCATATGTAAATGCCGATCCAAGAGAAGATATAAGATAGGAATTGGCAATACCAATGACAATGACCATCCGCCCTCTCCACCAAGACACCCAGTGACAGCCTTCGCCAGGAATTGGAGAAAGATCCTTCCAAGACGAAGACCCAGTATTCACCTAAGCGAATCCATAGACGAAGAAGAGCAGATCCAACTGAATACCATTAAACAAACAGTCTAAAAGTTGCTGCCACGCATCAACTTTCATCTAAAAGAGGGAGCTGTTATATGCATTGTACCAACTAATGTTGCTGACCACGACGATTCCCAGGGTATCAAGTTTCTACTTCCAAGTACCAGAGCCGATAAGGATCCTTACACATGCAGAGTCAGCGGGACCCAAGGTTTTTGCATGTTCCCACTGAGTCAGCAGTTTCTAATATTATAAAAGCACTTGTCGCTCTTTATATTCGTTCATTTTTCTTTAGTCTTAAGTACAGTATAATCAAATTTGTAACACGTAACTTTGTTTATTGTATTTTAAAATAAATTTAATTTTTAAAAAGTCAAAAAGGTGTTTCGTGATATAATATATATATATATATATATATATATATATATATATATATATATATATATATATATATATATATATATATATAGAGAAAAGGAGTACGACCGTCAATCCAAAATAAACTAAGGTACACTCGAAGAGTGGTGGGTTTTTCGGTCAAAGTGGAGAAATAAAAGACAAAGAAGGTGACTACTTCATCTATTTATTGAAGACGTTTCGCTTTCTGCTCAGAAAGCATCATCAGTTCATCTAAAAAGAACAATATGAAACCAAACATCCATAAAGAAGTTACAATAGAAGTGTGTTACCCTACAAAGACATGTAGCAGTCAATGATGTTAAAAATATGAAAAAGCTTACGAAACTGGACATTTAGAGTAAAGTTGTATAAATCAATTAATTGAAACTTGGTATAGTTTGCAATTTAACAAAATTAGCACAGCAAAAGAACATGTGATAAACATGCATGTATATAAAAAAGTTATAAAAACTTCAATCAATTAGATTTTAAATTTAACTTTAGGTAACATTATAAGTTATTTAAGATTAATATAGTATAAAGATAAAATGAAGTTACCAGTCTTAAGCTTACTAAGTCTTGCTGGTAAATGAATTTACAGGTTTAACACCCACGCACACAACGTGAATAGAAATGGCCTTGAGGTCAAAATGACAAAAACAGCAAGGCAAACTACCAACCTCTATATAATAGGGCGGTATATTCAAAGAATGTGATAAATTTGGTTGACAACTTGTCGTTAAGAAAACAAACAATGAAAGGAAAAGGTGGTTAAGATCACCATTTATCCTACAGTGATTGATTTGTCAACAAAGAACAAAGCATGCGAAGTCAATCAAAATATCATATATTATAATATTATGACGTGAATGGTTAGCCAGCCAACAGGTGAATATTAATACAACTTCCACAGTCCAAAGGTTCAAAACATTTAGGACCGTAATGAAAAAGATTCTATGAATCAATTTTAGTTTAAAATTTTATCAACCAAGTTCATCAAAAAGAACAATTACTTAATTATGTAAAAGTGATATTGACAAATAGTTAATTAAATGTAAGTTGATGAATCTAAGTTTAAGAAAGAATAATTTATTTTATTTTATTTTTATTTAAATTTATTATATGAAAATGTGGTAAGAAAAAACCCATTGTGGGACAAAATTTAAGTAAACAACATATCAGGCCTAATTCTGCAAAATTAATGCATGATAAATTTGGCTCAAATTACTAATGTCGGTTCTCTTATTAAGGGTATTTGGATGTTTTAATATTGAACACATTTCTAAAAACTGTCTTTTAACGAGATTACGTTCAGTGCCAAGAATTTTAACTTCATTAAAGTTTACTTCGTGCTTAGTGCTAATAGCATGTTGGGCAAGAGCACAAGTATGTTTAGATAAATTAATATCACTGCGGTGTGTCGTAAGACGTCCTCTCAGTGATCTCCCTGTCTGACCGATGTAACATGAGTCACACTCAGCACAAGGTATATGATATATTACATTAACTTGTTCCAGAAGGGACAGAGGTGTTTTAGTTTTAGAAAACAAATTCCTGGCAGTCTTAGCATTCTTAATTGCAATTTTAACCGGTACGTTGTTATGTTTGTACAGTTTAACGAGTTTCTCAGTAACTTGAGGAAAATAAGATAACGATGAGTAATGGGTAGTTGGATTCCCAAGTACAGTATTAGGCAGAATAGTGTTGTTAATTGAATTATTTGATATTATTCTAAGTTGGTCACCATTGGGTATGTCATTTAAAGAAGAACCATAGCTTTGAACGAAAAGGTATTTATTAATAAGGGAGGATGGATAGGAATTCTTAATCAGAATATTCTTAAGTAATTGAAGGGATTCCCTTCGATTAATCGGATGTGTCAGTCTATTTAGCCTGCAGCTTAAAGCTTTAATAAGGTTTAATTTATATTTAAATGGATGACAAGAGTGGTAGTTGAGAAACCTATTAGAGGCCATTGGTTTCCTGTACCAACTTGTAGTTAGGGTGTTATCTCCCATTCTAATGACACGCATGTCTAAGAAGGGAATACTATTTGTGTTGGAGTCCTCAAGTTCAACAGTGAACTGTAAGTGAGAATCAAACTCATTGAATAAAGACAAGGTGGCCTGAATCTTGTCTGGAGGTATGGCTAGTAATAAGTCATCAACATACCGTTTAATAAAAGGGATTTGGAAATCTAAAAGACCCAAACGGTCAGATACTAAATCATCCAGTACATAATTAACCAGGATGGGAGAGATTGAGGAACCCATAGGTGTTTCAAAGATTTGAAGGTAATATTTGTCGTTGAAGACCAAAAAATTAGTGTCAAATATTAATTGTAAAAGTTCTGCAAATAAATCCCAGGATACAGGACAGTTAGGTTGGATGGAGTTCCAGTGATTTCTTAAGGAGGTAATAACGCTAGAAAGAGGTAAATTAGTGAAAAGAGATACCACATCAAAACTCACTAAAATGTAGCCTTGTGGAAGTTCAAAATTATTAATAAATTCACTAAAATGAAAAGAATCAACAATATTAAAGTTGTTATTATAATTGTAACATTTAGATAAGATGTCAGTTAAAAATTTTGCAATATTAGTGTTTGGTGAATTAATGGAGGAAACAATTGGCCTCATGCTCAATGTGGGCTTATGTATTTTAGGTAGATAAAATCTGGGAGCATATCCATCATAATTATGTAAAAATTTTGCAAGTGGTTGATCTATGATCTTTATATTTTTTAAGTGTGTAATGAATTTATTTTATTTGTAAATTTAGAGCAAGGGTTGGTAGAAAGAGGTTGATAGTATCTATCATCATCTAACAACGATTGGCTGAGGTTAAGATATTGATCTCTATCCATGAGGACAGTGGCATTCCCTTTATCACTTGTAAGAACGAGAAGATTAGGGTGAGTTTTTAAAAACGATACCGTCTCCCTGTAAATCTTATCTAACTCCGATATGGGTTGTCTAGGGCGATTAGAATAGTTCAACAGAATATTATTGGAAGAAGACCTAAGAGATAAAAGGTCAGAATTGTCAGCATGTGACAAAATATTTTCCACATCTGCTAAAATTCTACTAACAGAATATTCTCTGAAAGTTGGCTGTAAGCCAAATTTGGGGCCCAAGGATATCAACTTGAGAATGTCCTGAGGAACCTCAGTACTAGATAGATTTTTAATCCACTTCGGATTAAATGGAATTTTTTTAAACTGGGGAGTGTCTAAGTTATTAAGCTTCTTACAAAGGTGTGCCATGGTTTTATGATATACAAAATTAAATTTCCTATGTAAAGATGACTCAAAAGTGTCCAACAAATTGTCAGGAAGGTGATTATCAAGAAAAGAAGTGACATTATTGATTTGAGAAATAATAAATTTAATATCAGTGTGAACCTTAGAAATATGGAATTTAGGTAATCGTGCCCTCACCTGTCTGTTTAATGCTTGGCTTCTGCGGTAAAGGGTGTCGTTGGTGGAACCTGATGTTGATGCGAGTATGTTGGAAGTGGTGTCTATGATAAATCTCGGGATCTTCTTAGTTCTCCTACACTCCAAAAGGAAAGTTCTTCTAGCTTCTGCTGTTGCTAGTTTCTCTGTTAGGTTCGTCCATCTCTTTAGCTTCTTCACTACTGGTTCTCCATGGATGCGCCTGGTGGTGGCATAAAACCCCTCTGTAACAGAAAACATCGAGAAAAACAATTATAATGACAACTTTAATATTGTTGATTCTTTTCATTTTAGTGAATTTATTAATAATTTTGAACTTCCACAAGGCTACATTTTAGTGAGTTTTGATGTGGTATCTCTTTTCACTAATTTACCTCTTTCTAGCGTTATTACCTCCTTAAGAAATCACTGGAACTCCATCCAACCTAACTGTCCTGTATCCTGGGATTTATTTGCAGAACTTTTACAATTAATATTTGACACTAATTTTTTGGTCTTCAACGACAAATATTACCTTCAAATCTTTGAAACACCTATGGGTTCCTCAATCTCTCCCATCCTGGTTAATTATGTACTGGATGATTTAGTATCTGACCGTTTGGGTCTTTTAGATTTCCAAATCCCTTTTATTAAACGGTATGTTGATGACTTAATACTAGCCATACCTCCAGACAAGATTCAGGCCACCTTGTCTTTATTCAATGAGTTTGATTCTCACTTACAGTTCACTGTTGAACTTGAGGACTCCAACACAAATAGTATTCCCTTCTTAGACATGCGTGTCATTAGAATGGGAGATAACACCCTAACTACAAGTTGGTACAGGAAACCAATGGCCTCTAATAGGTTTCTCAACTACCACTCTTGTCATCCCTTTAAATATAAATTAAACCTTATTAAAGCTTTAAGCTGCGGGCTAAATACACTGACCCATCCGAATAATCGAAGGGAATCCCTTCAATTACTTAAGAATATTCTGATTGAGAATTCCTATCCATCCTCCCTTATTAATAAATACCTTTTCGTTCAAAGCTATGGTTCTTCTTTAAATGACATACCCAATGGTGACCAACTTAGAATAATATCAAATAATTCAATTAACAACACTGTTCTGCCTAATACTGTACTTGGGAATCCAACTACCCATTACTCATCGTTACCTTATTTTCCTCAAGTTACTGAGAAACTCGTTAAACTGTACAAACATAACAACGTACCGGTTAAAATTGCAATTAAGAATGCTAAGACTGTCAGGAATTTGATTTCTAAAACTAAAACACCTCTGTCCCTTCTGGAACAAGTTAATGTAATATATCATATACCTTGTGCTGAGTGTGACTCATGTTACATCGGTCAGACAGGGAGATCACTGAGAGGACGTCTTACGACACACCGCAGTGATATTAATTTATCTAAACATACTTGTGCTCTTGCCCAACATGCTATTAGCACTAAGCACGAAGTAAACTTTAATGAAGTTAAAATTCTTGGCACTGAACGTAATCTCGTTAAAAGACAGTTTTTAGAAATGTGTTCAATATTAAAACATCCAAATACCCTTAATAAGAGAACCGACATTAGTAATTTGAGCCAAATTTATCATGCATTAATTTTGCAGAATTAGGCCTGATATGTTGTTTACTTAAATTTTGTCCCACAATGGGTTTTTTCTTATCACATTTTCATATAATAAATTTAAATAAAAATAAAATAAAATAAATTATTCTTTCTTAAACTTAGATTCATCAACTTACATTTTATTAACTATTTGTCAATATCACTTTTACATAATTAAGTAATTGTTCTTTTTGATGAACTTGCTTGATAAAATTTTAAACTGAAATTGATTCATAGAATCTTTTTCATTACCGTCCTAAATGGTTTGAACCTTTGGACTGTGGAAATTGTATAATTCTTCACCTGTTGGCTGGCTAACCAGTGACGTCATAATATTATAATATATGATATTTTGATTGACTTCGCATGCTTTGTTCTTTGTTGACAAATCAATCACTGTAGGATAAATGGTGATCTTAACCAGCTTTTCCTTTCATTGTTTGGTTTCTTAACAAGTTGTCAACCAAATTTATCACATTCTTTGAATATACCGCCCTGTTATATAGAGGTTGGTAATTTGCCTTGCTGTTCTTGTCATTTTGACCTCAAGGCCATTTCTATTCACGTTGTGTGCGTGGGTGTTAAACCTGTAAATTCATTTACCGGCGAGACTCAGTAAGCTTAAGACTGGTAACTTCATTTTATCTTTATACTATATTAATCTTAAATAACTTATAATGTTACCTAAAGTTAAATTTAAAATCTAATTGATTAAATAAATTGTTGGAAGTGCTTTCTCATGATCTTTCTAGTTCTTTACACTTTAAAATAAACCTTAATGTTTTTTACTTCAGTTTTTATAATAACTTTTTTATATACATGTATGTTTATCACATGTTCTTTTGCTGTGCTAATTTTGTTAAATTGCAAACTATACCAAGTTTCAATTAATTGATTTATACAACTTTACTCTAAATGTCCAGTTTCGTAAGCTTTTTCATATTTTTAACATCATTGACTGCTACATGTCTTTGTAAGGTAACACACTTTTGTTGTAACTTCTCTATGGATGTTTGGTTTCATATTGTTCTTTTTAGATGAACTGATGATGCTTTCTGGGCAGAAAGCGAAACGTCTTCAATAAATAGATGAAGTAGCCACCTTCTTTGTCTTTTATTTCTCCACTTTGACCGAAAAACCCACCACTCTTCGAGTGTACCTTAGTTTATATATATATATATATATATATATATACATCCCGCTATCATTTAGAGCTCTTTTCACGTTGCAGTAATTTAGCATCACCAAGAAATGCTATCATTTTCTATTTATAAGTCGTGTATGTTCGTTTAGTGCACCTTTATAGGCTTGGCACCGTTGTCGGTTTTTCAATAATCCGATTTTTTTATATATTAAATTTTTTACATCAAACCATCATTGTAACCTCGGGAGGTAAAATTACTGTATTTGGTACCATTTTAAAGCCAATAGATGTTGCCACTGTTAATACTTAAAATTATATTTGAAAACATAAAAATATCGATCGCTTTGGGTCAAGTTCAAATAATAAAGACATTGAATCTACCTGCCTGCCGGCTGGTTTCAGCCGGCTGGGGTCAACTAACAGGTTTTTTTTATACGAGTATCAACGTTTAGTTGTTATATCTATTTAATTTAGATATTTTTTCCCAGAGAGTTGTGTAGGGCAATATTTTACATATTTCAATTTTCAAGCTGTTTAATCGAAGCTATCAGTGAATAGTTTAAAATAAATATTAGGTTTTTATGGGATTGTCAAAAATATTGGTCGAGATTGTGATGAGAATTACATTTTTAATTATTTAATGTTTGAAATTTTGATTTCTATTCAGGAAATCGTTCTCAAAAAACGTTTTTTGTACAAAATGTGAATACACATTTTTACATAATTTGTACAATAAACAAGGTTAAATATTGGAAATCGTATCGTTAAATATTAGTTAATTAAAAATGTAATTTTCATCCAATATTGACAAATAATTGTGGCTTAATCACATAAAAAAATAATATTTGACTTTGACCATGCCATAAGAAAGTAGTTCACGGAACCTCGCTAAATAGTTTAAAAAAATCTTATACAGAAATTTAAATTCTAAATAGTATGAGGGGTAGCCGACGAAAAATTCGTAAAGACGTACAGTTGATTTTGCTTTGTTTTTGTAAACAATCTTAAAGGGCAAAAAAAAAATTATTTTTTGCTTATAAAACGTTTTGTATACATTCTAAAAAAAAAATTCAAATAAAAGTTGTAGACCATAAAAAGTTTTTTATGTAGAGAAATACCAAATTTAAATACATAAATAATTGAGATAATTCCAAAAAACCGTAAACTGTAAGATATTATGTTTGTAGTAATTTATAAATATTAATAACTTTGTTTTTTGCCTATCGACAGGTAATATAGCTACTTGAAATTATGGCAATTGATGAGTTATTAAAGTGTGCTAAATATCAAGCAGATAAAAAAATATTTTACAATTTATTCAATTTGTTTATTACAGAGAGCGATTATTTAAACAACTGTACTTGTCCAAACAGTATGACTCTACAAGTATTTTGTAAGTTGCAATCGATTCTTTGCACTTTCAGTTTTAGGGTATATTAAAAAAACTTTTAACATATTATTAAATTTTTTATTAAAAACCAGTTTGAATAGGGGACTTTTTAGTTTTTAGACCACTTCACGTTTTTTTAGTTTCTTTGACAAGTAAGGATTGTCTATTCGGTTATTTCTTAATATGGGCTATGAGCAATTTTCTAGTCATGTCAACACTATTATAGAAGTTACCCATACTTTTCCAGTAGTCATTCAGACGGTTCATCTTAATTGTCCCTATATGGAACATAAGCCCGAAAAAAGTCTTAAATTCTGTTTGTGCTGTCTCTTTCCAAAACGCAATCCTCGATTTTTCTGAACGACTTTGTGCAAATATTTCATCAGAGTCAATCAGAGTCACTTCCACCATTCATTTAATCTACATCGTCCTCGCCAGATGCTTCTAACAATGATTGTAATTCAGCAGTGGTCAATCTACGTTTATGTTCACATTTAGCTTTTTTAGATGTCGAAGGCATATTATTTACATCCATTTTTTTATAAATACTATAACTCACTTTTACGGAGGTAATTAACAATAAAAACGTTCTACTAGATACTATCAACTTACGACTTCCAATACTATAAGGTCACTTGAGGCACAATACGCTTTTACTCAATAATAGTTCCTGTATAAATAAAATTGTTTTTTAATGTGATTCATTGAAGCACACTAGACATATTGCAGTTTTGCCATCACATTCTTCAGAGTATGTTTTAACTTTTTTAACTTTTCTATCGGCCTTTCTACTAGTCATGCTTCTTCTTAAAATTTTGTAACATCTTGTACACTTTCTTCTCTTTGTATTATCTACATCGCTTTGCCTGAGATGGTATTTTTGGGTGTAAATTGTCGTGAGGGTTACAACAGTTCTTTATTTGCAAATGCCTTCGCGAAATCCAGTCTGAACTCAAGGATAGGTTGTCACTTTTTTTACGTTTTCTATTATTTAGCAACTATTATTGACTACTGCGGTATTAAATGAGGTATTAAATATTAATTCCACTGCCACTTTCCGGTACCACTTCAGAATTTTGCTTATTGGGCTTTGGTAAGAAGCCACTTGATCACTAAAATCAACACTCTTTTTCACCAAGTTATAATCGAGAATAGTTTGTGGTTTTAGTACTTGTGTATACTTTTTCTTTTCATTTGATTAAACCAAGGTACAACTATTATGTTTAAATGATGTAAGGAATAAAACTGGTCTTTTGTCGACCCATTTTATTACTCGTAAAATCAATAATGGGGTTAAGTTTCATCGTGAGTAACTGGTTGGAACTTTTTTAATCGAGATTTTGGTTTTACATGTTTTTATCTGCACATAAATAATTCCTTTCTTGAACAATGATTTCAATTCATCGACCAATATTCTAAAATAAGGTGTTATTACGTCGTCCGGTATATTATAAACTGGTTCTCTTTCACAAGCATTGAAAATATGGTTTACATTCTATATTTAGAAAAATCTTTTGCTGCAAGTCTTGTTCAAACTAAACTAAATTAATACACAAAACAAATTAATCTACATATTTTTTTTTATAGAAATACACATTCCTGTCGGATTTTTATCAGTGCGGCATGAGTCACTGGTGTCTCGTATATCCGGACCTCTTATCGCATTACAAACATAATTCTCAATTAGCAGTGCGGTACAAGATACATTTTGGTCGTATAATCTTAAAGCCGTAATAAGACCATAAGACCGTATATTATAAATAAATATATCCCTATAAGAATTATCTTGAAAGATGAAAAAAATACAATAAAAAAGTGCAATATTACAGTTAAAAACAAAAGTTTTCAGTGTTCTATTGCTTGAATATTATTATCTGGTATTCTGAAAATGTTGATTTTTTCCTGGTCTGATGTTCCTCAACTAACGTCATCTTTCTTAATTGGTGGGTTGTGTTGTTCAGGTCTCTTTAAGTGTTTTTGTTGCTATCCATACTGAATGATCTTCTTTAGACAATGTACTAATGTAGTGTTCAAATGTGGCATTGCGTGCATCATGTAGCGCTGATCTTAATTGTCTGATTAGTCGATTATATTTGTGTTCGTCATTAAGATTTCGGCTTCTTGGTCATCTACCTCTGGCTCTTCATTTTTCGACTATTAGTTGTATAATATAATTCGGACTGTTATTTGTGTTTTCTTGATTTGAATATATCCTTATAAAATAGTAGAAGATGAAAACGGCAGCATATTCATCCATAAAAAAAGGAAACGCGATAAAGATATCTGAAACAACTGTTTTATGTTATAAGAGATGAAATAGTCCGAAATTACCAAAACAGTTGAACAGGGCACTATAAAGAGGAAATGAAACAGCTTGATTGGGGAAAAGAAGTAAACTTAGACCAAATACCAGCAGGAATTATTCAACTGAGGAAAAAAATTTAATGGATAACAATATTCATTCCATTTACAGAAAAGAAGGTGACCCGCAAAAATTTTAAGAACTTCTTTAATAGCCTCCAGTCAACAATTTCCTAATCATGTTTAAAAAATGTACGGAATGCACTGTATATACTACCCCAAGTCGTCAACATACTTGTTGTTGCAGTTATGTATTACGATCAACTTAAAGGTTATGCACGACTCCCCTTGTATAGGTACACAGGCATGCACCCGTGCGGGAGAAAAAAGATTTGTCATACCGTTACATTATGTCACATTTTAACCTTTTCGCTGCGGAGCGACTGAGAGGATCTGCATCCCGTCGCTGCGGCGCTAATAGACGTCTCCCGCAGTGAAGCAAATATTTTTGGTTTTTAGGTTACAGTTGACTTAATTTTCGGAATTCTATGATTTTTTTTACTGTATTATTTTATATATTTATATATTTATATATTTATATATATATATATATATATATATATATATATATATATATATATATATATATATATATATATAAACTAACGGAAACTAAACATTTCACTTTACCATAAATATGAAAAATAAAGGATTACAGGCTCGAAAAAAAAAACTAAATAACCCAAAAATCAATTTTAATAACAAAAAAATGGCACAAGAAAAATTTAAACTAATGATTTTTTCTCAAACAAATACAAATACAAAATAATTTTAAACTTATCTGACATTACAGATTTCGTAGAGTATAATATTTTTCAAAACAAGGTGTCACGCACAACCCGACTTCGCATGGTTCGCACATGTAAACGGTTTCTTTCCGCAATTTATTTTTGCTACAAACAAAACATCTTTTTCTGCTTGTCGAGTGGTTTTGGTTTCTTAAGGCAATTTTTGTTGGGAAATGTCTACCAGTTAAACGATATGGAGCTGGATTTTCTGCTCTTCTTGGCCTGTATACGAAGTCATCTAAATTTAATTCAATCATTTGCGAAATCAAATTCAACTGAAATTTGGCTACTGGCATCTTCTTTTTTGTGGCATCTTGGAATAAGATATGACTATTTAGCAGTGTCATATCCATTATATGGAAAAAGACCTTTTTGTACCACTTGGTGGATCTTCTAACACTTTCAATTGAGCTGAGCAGCATGTCTGTTCTATCATTTTTTCCGGTATCTACTACATGTTTGTCATGTGCTGTACTAAGCATGAATACGTCTCGTTTATCACACCACTTAATAGCAATTAGTTGGTTTTTAGCAGTACGAAATACAGACTCACCCTTTTTTAACTGTTCCTCCATTTTTGGCATTTGTTTTCTACTTTTACGCACAGTCCCGCAAGCGTTAGTGCAACGATCATGTAACCCTAAAAACAGATCAGGACTGCTGTACCAATTATCTACAAATAATATATGACCTTTGTCCAAATAGGGGTCAAGAAGAGTTTGAACTACACCTCCAGATTTTCCGAAACTAGAATTCACAGTTTTTGTTGTTGCTTCAGTATAAATCACAAAATCTAATATATACCCAGTAGATGAGTCGCACAAGACAAAAAATTTCACACCGAATCGATGCCGCTTTGAGGGTATGTATTGCTTGAAAAAAAGACGCCCCTTATATAGCATTAGACTTTCATCAATGCATAATTCTTTGTATGGGGTAAACGATTCTGTAAATTTGACTCTCATATGATTCAAAATTCTTCGAATTTTATGTAATGTATCATCATTCCTTGCCAAATTATTATCCAAAAAATGCATCATACTAAGTATTGCTAAAAATCGGTCTCGTGCCATTGTTTTCTTGAAAGCAGGTGTTTCAATCAAACAATTCGTTGACAAGTACTCTTGTATTTAAAGTTTTTTCACCCGTGTCATCAGGAAGTTTAGGGCAAAAAAACGATGAATTTCCTTTGCATCTGTGTCTTTCCATTCCTTCAATCTGGAACGTGGCCCAAGCTCTTTCCTGTCAACAACGTATTTATGAAATTTATTAGTTTCAGTGACTATGAAACTAGTTATATCCTCTCCAAAAAATACTTACCATTCGTACTCGGAACAGTTATCAAAATGATCTGGAATATTATGACCAGAATTACTAGAATCAAAAGGAAATATACGCGGCTGAATGTTTACGCTTTCCCATTTCAGGTTTTCGTCGATTCTATCAGCACGATTCTCTTCCTTTTGCTCGTCACACACGTCAGTCTCATTTTGATCGTCTACCTCGTCTATAGTAGAACTCGATAGATGCTCATTTATAACCTCCTGTTCAATTTCTTCAGCTGAATCATCAGATATATCACTTTCAAATAAAAACTCATCGTCTGAGTCACTTTGTGTCACAATTTCTTCCAATTCCGCCATCGAATAATATTTACCCGTTTTAGGTGGCGGCGGCATGATGTAATACTTATTTTCAGTATTTATGATTTCAAACACAACGTAATTTTCTAAGCGACAATATTCACTTTACTGCAACAACGCATTCGCAATACTAAACACCTTCTCAGTTCCTCCCACCCATCCCGCTCTAGACACCTTCACAGTTGCTCCCACCCATCCCGCTCTAGGCACTTTAGGTAGGTGGTTCACGCCCTTCCAATTAGAAAACATCTAATGACATTATATTTTGGTTATACGCAAATAATCGCTAACCGCAGCGAAGCGGTTAGCCCTCTTGCATATATGCGTTTCCCGCACATCTTGTGCACTAATGAAATTACGCAAATATGCGGTTCCCGCAGTCAAAGGGTTAACGTTGAATATTTTATGGTCCCCTTTGGGTTATAAAACGAATGATCGACTTTTTTTCGCACAGATCCCGCCTATGTAACTTTACAAAGCGAGTCGTTTGCTGGGTATTAAAGAACCGTCTATGGCCATCATATAATTTTACGCTAATATTTCACGTTCTACGACGCATCCCACGTATTACACACTGTCTGGTTTAGTTTTCTGTCATTCTATTTGTTAAATCCTATTTTATTCTCGTCACAGCTTCAAGGAGCAGTAAATGTGTGCAGTGAACGGGAGGCATATGTTTAACAGTGAACGTTGAAAATTTTTCGAGTTTATCATATCTTCTTCTTTGAGTGCCTCTCATATCGGAGATTGGATATCACTAGGGCGATTCTAATATTATTTACTGCTGTTTTGAATAATTCGTTAGTGGTACAGCCAAACCACTCTCTTGTTTTCTGCGTCCTCGGATTTTTCCTTGCATTATATTTTGTAGGAATGTGTACTTTTGTCCTCACATCAGGTCGCCCAAGTATTCAAGTTTTCTCTTTTTTATATTCAGTATAACTTCTGGATCGTTATTTATTTTGCGTATTACCTCTTCATTTGTAATTTTATCCACCCAACTTATTTTTAGTATACGGCGGTAGCACCACATCTCAAAGCTTTCAAGATTTTTAACATTCTTCTGTTTAAGAGTCCATGCCTCAACACCGTAAAGCAAAGTACTGAATATACTACTAAGTAGTTAATCAAAAGTGGACGTATGCAAAGAGATGTACGACGTAATCGTATGGTATTCGCTAAATCCTGTCACGTAATATGCCACAGACCTCTGTGCGTTAATTCGTTTTATTGCTGCCAGTTTAAGGTGTTATTAGATGCCGCCATGTTTAATTTCTCTCCACCATCGTATTATCTCCGTTAAATCCTATCATTTTAGGCTCCATATGTCATGATTAGACCTATAGGACCGGAGATACGCAACTAAGGCTCTTTTGACATAACATATATAGGAGCAAAGATATATACCTAAGGTCCTTTTGACGTGTTGATGTATATGATTTCTACGTCGTGGTATTCTATTGGTTAAATGGTACCATTTGAGGTATTGTACGTCACGATTGGACTAATAGAATCGAAGATTCGTAACTAAGGCCCTTTTGCCAGGCTACTCTATTTAATTTTTATATCTCATTATATTTTATTAGTTAAATTCTACCAATTGAGGTACGAAACGTCACGATTGGACTAATAGAACCGCAGATACATAACTAAGGCCCTTTTGACAAGCTGATGTATTTTATTTTTCTATCTTATTGTATTCGATTGGTTAAATCCTATCATTTGAGGTACTGTACGTCACGATTGCACCACTAAAAACGAAGATACGTAACTAAGGCCCTTTTGACGTGATGCTGTATTTGATTTCTATGTGATTGTATTCTATTGGTTAAGTGCTACCATTTGAGGTATCGTACGTCACGATTGGACTAATAGGACCGAAGATATATAACTAAGGCCATTTTGACATGCTACTTTATTTAATTTTTATACCCCATTGTATTTTATTTGTTAAATTCTTTCATTTGAGGTACTGCACGTCATGATTAGACTAATAGAACTAAAGATACACAACTAAGGCCCTTTTGACATTGTTCTGCATTTGATTTTTCTATCCCATTGTATTCTTTATGGTAAATCCTATCATTAGAGGTACTATACGTCACGATTGGACTAATAGGACCGAAGATATGTGACTACGGCCCTTTTGACATGTTGCTGTATTTAATTTTTTTATTTTATTGTTTTTAATTGGTTAAATGCTGTCATTTGAGATACTGTACGTCACAATTGGACTTATAGAAACTAAGATATATAAATACGGCCTTTTTGACATGCTGCTATATTTGATTTTTCTGTCTTATTGTATTTTATTGGTTAAATCCTATCATCTGAGGGGCTGTACGTCGCGACTGGACCAATTGGAGCGAAGATACAATAGGTAGTTGCAATATATCATAACCCGTTACTTTTAACCAAACATGATGCCAGAATGATTTGTGGATGAAAAATATATATATTATCTTAAATTTACTATTTTGTTGTGGGTAATATTATATTTAACAACGATGCCAAATTTCTAATGCTAAAATGATTGATAATGAAAGTGGGATATACATTTTCATGTATATAATGGCAGCGAGTAAACGGTAAAACCCTGAACTAAATATATATAATATTTTCACTGTACCATGATTTTAGACTCAAACATTTTCTGGAATAAACTTATATAACTCAGTAAGGGATAAAAAGAGAAAGCGGATATTTTAAAATACCAACACGGTATCAAAACTCTAATCAATGAGATGGTTAAAATTCTTGTAACAAGTACAGGAAAAAAGTTATTAAGGTCTTGTAAAGTAGCGTCGATATACAGATGCTACTTTGCAACACGATGCTAAATTGATGGTAAAATCATAATGTATCGATGCGAAAATGATAGTAGGATGTATATATATATATATATATATATATATATATATATATATATATATATATATATATATATATATATATATATATATATATCCTACTCTCATTTTGGCATCGATACATTATGCTTTTGCCATAAATTTAGCATCGTCTTGCAAAGTAGCATCTGTATATTGACGCTATTTTATAATACCTTAATGAATTTTTTATCTCAATACCGTGATGGTACTTTAAAATATCCGCTTTCTTTTTGTATCCCTTACTGAGTTATATAAGTTTATTCCAGAAATTGTTTGAGTCATAAATGATGGTACAGTGAAAATATTATATATATTTAGTTCAGGCTTTTACCGTTTAGCTGCCGCTATATACATGAAAATGTATATCCCACCTTCATTATTAATCATTTTAGCAGCAGAAATTTGGCATCGCTGTTGAATATAATATTACCCATAACGAAATAGTCAATTTGAGGATATATATATATATATATATATATATATATATATATATATATATATATATATATATATATATATATATATATATATATATATATATATACATCCCACTATCGTTTTAAGCTCTTTTCACGTTGCAGTCATTTAGCATCACCAAGAAATGCTATCATTTTCTATTTATAAGTCGTGTATGTTCGTTTAGTGCACCTTTGTAGGCTTGGCACCGTTGTCGGTTTTTCAATAATCCGATTTTTTTATAAATTAAATTTTTTACATCAAACCATCATTTTAACATTGGGAGGTAAAATTACTGTATTTGGTATCATTTTAAAGCCAATAGATGTTGCCAGTGTTAATACTTAAATAATATTTGAAAACATAAAAATATCGATCGGTTTTGGGTCAAGTTCAAATGAAGACATTGAAACTACCTGCCGACCGGCTGGGGTCAACCAACTAGTTTTTTTATATCAACGTTTAGTTGTTATATTTATTCAATTTAGATATTTTTTCCCAGAGAGTTGTGTAGAGGAATATTTTACATATTTCAATTTCCAAGCTGTTTAATCGAAGCTATCAGTGAATAGTTTAAGATAAATATTAGATTTTTATGGGATTAGGTCAAAAATATTGGTTGTAATTGGGATGAGAATCACATTTTTAATTATTTAATGTTTAACATTTTGATTTCAATTCAGGAAATCGTTCTCAAAAAACGTTTTTTGTACAAAATGTGTATACACATTTTTACATAATTTGTACAATAAACAAGGTTAAATATTGGAAATCGTATCGTTAAATATTTGTTAATTAAAAATGTAATTTTCATCTCAATATCGATCAATAATTGTGGCATAATCACATAAAAAAATAATATTTGACTTTGACCATGCCATAAGAAAGTAGTTAACGGAACCTCGCTAAATAGTTTTAAAAAATCTTACAGAAATTTAAATTCTAAATAGTATGAGGGATAGCCGACGAAAAATTCGTAAAGACGTACAGTTGATTTTGCTTTGTTTTCTTAAACAATCTTAAAAGGCAAAATAAAAAATTTTGCTTATAAAACGTTTTGTATACATTCTAAAGAAAAATAATTTAAATAAAAGTTGTAGACCATAAAAAGTTTTCTATGTAGAGAAATACCAAATTTAAATACATAAATATTTGAGATAATTCCAAAAAACCATAAACTCTAAGATATTATATGTTTGTAGTAATTTATAAATGTTAATAACTTTGTTTTGTGACTAACGACAGATAATATAGCTACTTGAAATCATGGCAATTGATGAGTTATTAAAGTGTGCTAAATATCAAGCAGATCAAAAAATATTTTACAATTTATTCAATTTGTTTATCACAGAAAGCCATTATTTAAACAACTGTACTTGTCCAAACTCGTATGACTATAAGTATTTTGTAACTTGCAATCGATTCTTTGCGCTTTCAGTTTTAGGGTATATTAAAAAAACTTTTAACATATTAAATTTTTTATTAAAAACCAGTTTGAATAGGGGACTTTTTAGTTTTTAGACCACTTAACGTTTTTTTAGTTTCTTTGACAAGTGAGGATTCGGTTATTTCTTCATATGGGCTATGAACAATTGTGTAGTCAAGTCAACACTATTATAGTTACCTATACTTTTCCAGTAGTCATGCAGACGGTTCATTTTAATTGTCCCCATATGGAACATAAGCTCGAAAAAAGTCTTAAATTCTGTTTGTGTTGTCTCTTTCCAAAACGCAATCCTCGATTTTTCTGAACGACTTTGTGCAAGTATTTTGTCAGTCACTTCCACCATTCATTTAATCCACATCGTCCTCGCCCGATGCTTCTAACAATTATTGTAATTCAGCAGTGGTCAATCTACGTTTATGTTCACATCTACCTTTTTTAGATGTCGAAGGCATATTATTTACATTCATTTCTTTATAAATACTATAACTCACTTTTACGGAGGTAATTAACAATAAAAACGTTCTACTGGAAACTATCAACTTACGACTTCCAATACTATAAGGCCACTTGAGCCACAATACGTTTTTACTCAATAATAGTTCCTGTATAAGTAAAATTGTTTTTTAATGTGCTTCATTGAAGCACACTAGATATATTTCAGTTTTGCCATCACATTCTTCAGAGTATGTTTTAGCTTTTTTAACTTTTCTATCGGCCTTTCTACTAGTAATGCTTCTTCTTAAAACTTTGTAACATCTTGTACACTTTCTTCTCTTTGTATTATCTACATAGCTTTGCCTTAGATGGTATTTTTGGGTGTAACTGGTCATGAGGGTTACAACATTTCTTTATTTGTAAATGCCTTCGCGAACTCCAGTCTGAACTCAAGGATAGGTTGTCGCTTTTTTTACGGTTTCTATTATTTAGCAACTAAGCATTGACTACTGCGGTATTAAATATTAATTCCATTGCCACTTTCCGGTACCACTTCAGAATTTTGCGTATTGGGCTTTGGTAAGAAGCCACTTGATCACTAAAATTAACACTCTTTTTCACCAAGTTATAATCGAGAATAATTTGTGGTTTTAGTACTTGTGTATAATTTTTCTTTTTATTTGATTAAACCAAGATACAACTATTATGTTTAAATGTTGCAAGGATTAAAACTGGTCTTTTGTCGACCCATTTTATCACTCGTAAAATCAATAATGGGGTTAAATTTCATCGAGAGTAACTGGTTGCAACTTTTTTAATCGAGATTTTAGTTTTACATGTTTTTAGAGTAAAACATCTGCACATGAATAATTCGTTTCTTGAACAATGATTTCAATTCATCGACCAATATTCTAAAATAAGGTGTTATTACGTCGTCCAGAATATTATAAACTGGTTCTCTTTCATAAAGCATTGGAAATATGGTTTACACTCTATATTTAGAAAAAACTTTTACTGCAACTCTTGTTCGACCTAAACTAAATTAATACACAAAACAAATTAATCTATTTTTTTTATAGAAATGCAGATATGCAAATGCAATAAATATATTCCTAAAAGAATTATCTTGAAACATGAAATAAATACACTAAAAAAGTGCAATATTAAGTGTTATTTAAAAAATGGTATGTCATTCACGACGGGCGTACAGTTAAAAACAAAAGTTTTCAGTGTTCTATTGCTTGATTATTATTATCTGGTATTCTGAAAATGTTGACATTTTTTCCTGGTCTGATCTTCCTCAACTAACGTCATCTTTCTTAATTTGTGGGTTGTGTTGTTCAGGTCTCTTTAAGTGTTTTTGTTGGTATCCATACTGAATGATCTTCTTTAGACAATGTACTAATGTAGTGTTCAAATGTGGCATTGCGTGCGTCATGTAGCGCTGATCTTAATTGTCTGATTAGTCGATTATATTTGTGTTCGTCATTAAGATTTCGGCTTCTTGGTCATCTAACTCTTGCTCTTCATTTTTCGACTATTAGTTGTATAATATAATTCGGAGTGTTACTTGTGTTTTCTTGATTTGGAATTGTTAATCGTGTAGCTCCATATGAAATAGTAAAAGATGAAAACGGCAGCATATTCATGCATAAAAAAATGAAACGCGATAAAGATATCTGAAACAACTGTTTTATGTTATAAGAGATGAAATAGTCCGAAATTGCCAGGTGAACAGGGTACTATAAAAAGGAAGTAGAATTAGCTATGAAACAGCTTAAATGGGGAAAAGAAGTAAGCTTAGACCAAATACCAGCAGGATTTATTCAACTGGGGAAAAAATTAAACGGATAACAATATTCACTCCATTTACAGAAAAGGGGGTGACCCGCAAAAATTTTAAGAACTTCTTTAATAGCCTCCAGTCAACAATTTCCTAATCATGTTTAAAAAACGTACGGAATGCACTGTATATACAAACCCAAGTTGTCAACATAGTTGTTGTTGCAGTTATGTATTACGATCAACTTAAAGGTTATGCACGACTCCCCTTGCATAGGTACACAGGCATGCACCCGTGCGGGAGAAAAAAGATTTGTCATAACGTTACATTATGTCACATTTTAACGTTGAATATTTTATGATCCCCTTTGGATTATAAAACGAATGATCGACTTTTTCTCGCACAGATCCCGCCTATGTAACTTTACAAAGCGAGTCGTTTGCTGGGTATTAAAGAAACGTCTATGGCCATCATATAATTTGACGCTATTTCACGTTCTACGACGCATTCCACGTTTGACACACTGTCTTGTTTAGTTTTCTGTCATTTTATTTGTTAAATCCTATCTCATTCTCGTCACAGCGTCAAGGAGCAGTAAATGTGTGCAGTGAACGGGAGGAATATGTTTAACAGCGAACGTTGGAGATTTTTCGAGTCTTTCATATTTTCGTCTTTGAGTGCCTCTCCTATCGGAGATTGGATATCATTAGGGCGATTCTAATTTTATTTACTGCTGTTTTGAATAAATCACTCATCACTAACTCATCAGGTGGCCAAAGTGTTTAAGTTTTCTCTTTTTTATATTCAGTATAACTTCTGGATCGTTATGTATTCTACGTATTACCCCTTCATTTGTAATTTTATCCACTCAACTTATTTTACACCGTAAAGCTAAGTACTGAATACATACTAAGTAGTTAACTAAAAGTGGACGTATGCAAAGAGATGTATGACGTAATCGTATGGTATTCGCTAAATCCTGTCACGTAATATGCCACATACCTCTGTGCGTAAATTCGTTTTATTGCTGCCAGTTTAAGGTGTTATTAGATGCAGCCATGTTGAATTTCTCTCCACTATCGTATTATCTTCGTTAAATCCTATCATTTTAGGCTCCATATATCCTGATTAGACCTATAGGACCCGAGATACGCAACTAAGGCTCTTTTGACATAACATATATAGGAGCAAAGATATATACCTAAGGTCTTTTTGACGTGTTGATGTATTTGATTTCTACGTCGTAGTATTCTATTGGTTAAATGTTACCATTTGAGGTACTGTACGTCACGATTGGACTAATAGGACCGCAGATACATAACTAAGGCCCTTTTGATAAGCTGATGTATTTTGTTTTTCTATCTTATTGTATTCGATTGGTTAAATCGTATCATTTGAGGTACTGTACGTCACGATTGGGCTAATAAAAACGAAGATACGTAACTAAGGCCCTTTTAATATTTTGCTGTATTTGATTTCTATCTCATTGTATTCTATTAGTTAAATTCTATCATTTAAGGTATCGTACGTCACGATTGGACTAATAGGACCGAAGATACATAACTAAGGCCATTTTGACATGCTACTTTATTTAATTTTTATACCTCATTGTATTTTATTTGTTAAATCCTTTCATTTGAGATACTGTACGTCATGATTGGACTAATAGAACTAAAGATACACAACTAAGGCCCTTTTGACATTGTTTTGTATTTGATTTTTGTATCCCATTGTATTCTCTATGTTAAACCCTATCATTAGAGGTACTATACGTCACGATTGAACTAATAGGACCGAAGATACGTGACTACGGCCCTTTTGACATGTTGCTGTATTTAATTTTTTTATTTCATTGTTTTCAATTCGTTAAATCCTGTCATTTGAGATACTGTACGTCACGATTGGACTTATAGAAACGAAGATATATAATTAAGGCCTTTTTGACATGCTGCTATATTTGATTTTTCTGTCTTATTGTATTTTATTGGTTAAATCCTACCATTTGAGGGGCTGTACGT
The DNA here is from genome assembly GCF_040954645.1 of Diabrotica undecimpunctata. NCBI lineage: Eukaryota > Metazoa > Arthropoda > Insecta > Coleoptera > Chrysomelidae > Diabrotica > Diabrotica undecimpunctata. The sequence goes on along the minus strand of NC_092803.1, from coordinate 96,185,553 downwards.
AGCGACTGGACCAATTGGAGCGAAGATACCATAGGTAGTTGCAATATATCATATCCCGTTACTTTTAACCAACCAGGATGCCAGAATGATTTGTGGATGAAAAGAATATATATATATATATATATATATATATATATATATATATATATATATATATATATATTCTTAAATTTACTATTTCATTGTGGGTAATATTATATTCAACAGCGATGCCAAATTTCTGATGCGAAATTGATTGATAATGAAAGTGGGATATACATTTTCATGTATATAATGGCAGCGAGTAAACGGTAAAACCCTGAACTAAATATATATAATATTTTCACTGTACCATCATTTTAGACTCAAACATTTTCTGGAATAAACTTGTATAACTCAGTAAGGGATAAAAAGAGAAAGCGGATATTTTAAAATATCAACACGGTATCAACACTCTAATCAATGAGATGGTTAAAATTCTTGTAACAAGTACAGGAAAAAAGTTATTAAGGTCTTGTAAAGTAGCGTCGATATACAGATGCTACTTTGCAAGACGATGCTAAATTGATGGTAAAAGCATAATGTATCGATGCGAAAATGATAGTATGATATATATATATATATATATATATATATATATATATATATATATATATATATATATATATATATATCTATTTGTGCATTATAAAAGCTTTAGGTGGCATTTCGCTTAGCGATCAAGCACTAAAGGCCTGTAGACACAGCTGTTTTGTGACAGTTCCTAATCAGAACATACACAAACCTGTGTATTTCTTACGATACGTTATATTCCAACACGAATCGTTAGAACAAAGATGGTAGACACCCGTACCACCTCCAGATCCAACTCCCAGGATCGAAGGAAGACCGCAGAGCCAGATGTGGGCCATTCTAACCCCATCGACGCCTCTCGGCAACATGGCGCCCAACTACATAGAAACGAACCCACGACCCAAGCTCAGCCAGCAGGCCAACCATCCACGAGCCATGAGCATCAACCAAACCCGGACACATGGATGAACACCCTGCTACAAGCCCTGACGGCCCTCTCTACCGCTCAACCAGCATCCACAACAGCCAGCAAGCCCAAAATATGGACCTCAAAACCCCCTAGATTCGAAGGACGAGAGACAGAGATTCCGAAACAATTCCTAGACAAAGCCGAAGCCTTCCTAAACCATTACGAAGTAGACGAAAACGACTGGGTGGACTATCCCGTACACCCGTACCACCTCCAGATCCAACTCCCAGGATCGAAGGAAGACCGCAGAGCCAGATGTGGGCCATTCTAATCCCATCGACGCCTCTCGGCAACATCGCTGTCGTACGGCCGTAGCGTCCTCCTGGTTTTCAGGGGTTTCTGGACGATCTACAACTGCCGCTCTCGAAGAGGATCTCAAGTTTCGAGAGTCCATCTTCGTATTTAAGGAGTTGATTGAGATACCGGCCGCTACGGGCAAGAAGTTCCGCCGAGCCTTTGTGGTAGGTGAGGAGACACCGGCAATCAGAATTCTCTAACAGTTCGAGCTTTCTTACAGACAAAATATTCTTACACTGAATTAATATGTATTAGAATTCTGATGCGTGGTGTATAACTCAAGTTCCACAAAGATGTCGGCCTTCTCGCTTCGTGTAGCCGCGTTCCCTCTCCTCGAGAGAGGTACAAGAATGCCGGCAATTTCGACTCTTCCTGCTGCCAGTCGCTTCGTATAGCTAGCTACCTTTTTGTTAACAGTAATTCATATAGTTACTATTTACATAAGGTTTTGGAGACGAAGTGGTATTGCAGCTCAACCTGATCGGAAAAGCAATTACAAGTCCCCGTCGGGGCTTTTATTCGCTCTTTACCGTGACAGGCCCAAATAACGCTGTGGTCAGTTCGACACGATTTGAGATAGTTCTAAGAAAAATGTCTTTTCTATCTCAGAAAGTCGTGTTCTACTGTCAGGAAGCGTTTTGTAATCGACACGCCGGTTCTCGTACACTTGATGATTTAACTTCTAAATTGAATAACCATTATTAGGTATTATTCTTCAATTTTTGACGTCTTCGACGATAGCAGGATATTGGTTAATTAATAGAACTCAAAGGTAGCTTGGTAGCGCACCGAACCAACAAGGTCTTATGGGGCTAGTAGTGTATGACGACTGGATCCCGTTCGGAAGATGTGCTGCTCTTTTATACACATCATGTTTGAGAATTTTCAGCACACTTCCGCCGAGAGGCCAATGACAGCGCAGTTAATAACGAGCGCTGGGGTTGGCCAGCCAAAGTAACAATCTTTGTCGTGATTGGTTACCTTGGCGACATCGCTGTTCTCGTACGCTCGCATTAACTGACCAATCAGCGTACGGGAAACATCTCCAAACTGTTGCCATTATCAAAAATGCACAAATATCAATAAACAATAGCAAACAATATGGTAAAATAATAAGGCAGATTCTAGGTGGATGACTGGCACCGAACCTAGAGTCTTAAAATACGAGGGTGAGCTCGAACTGCCCGACTACAGAAAATCCACCTTCTTTTATACAAGAAAAATCCTTTGTTTTAAGGGATTATGACGTATGAAAGTGGACTTCCCGTAAAATCGACCAATGGTAAATTTTAAATTGCTCAAAAGTTGGAATAACCCCTATTCCAACCAACGTGTCTGGAGATGTTTCCCGTACGCTGATTGGCCAGTTAATGCGAGCGCACTAGAACACCCCCCCCCCTTTGAAGACTCTAGGTGCCGGTTAACTTTATTGAATGTAATTTTTACAAGGTTCTTCACAAATACAGAAAATTTTTACAATTTGTATGTGTAATTCAATTTTCTTCAATTTCTTCCCTGGGTGGAGGAGCAGGCCTTATATCGTCCACATGGATGGTCCTGTTGATGTCCTGGTCCCGATGCACTTCGTATGTATGGTCACCTAGTACTCTCAGGATGGTGTGTGGACCCGTCCATGTGGCTCCGAAGTTCCCTTTGCTGTGGTTCCTCACGAGTACCTGCTCTCTTGGGATGAATTTTCTGGCTGGCGGGGCGTTTGGGTTGTCCGGGAACAGATTTCGGGCGTACACTGTAGCCTTCTGGACCGCTTGCTCGACCCTCTCTTGGCGTCTGGCTGCAGTGTTAGCTTCCCTCCGTTCCCGTTCTGTTTCTTCCGATCTTCGGAGTAGGTATCCAAGTAGAAGCTCGGCAGGTGTTTCCTGGGTTGCTTCGTTCCTCCTTGTCCTTAAGCTAAAGATGATATCCGGAATGTAAGTGTCCCATCTTGGATCATCGGCTGACTTGCACCTGGCCCGGAGTACTTTCTTCAGTTCCTGGACGCGTCTTTCCACCGGATTGGCCCTCTGGTGGTATATGGGCCTGAACTCTGCTCGGATGTTATTTCGTCTCAGGAACCTTTCCCAGGCGTCGGTGCGAAATTGGGATCCATTGTCTGTGATGATGACACTTGGTTTTCCCCATCGGCTGCATATGTCTTCTTGGAGGAACGTAATCACCTGCCGGCTTTTTGCGGTTTGGACGCATCTATATTCTACCCAGTTACTAAGGCAATCCGTGGCTAATAGGACAAATCTGTTTCCGGTGCCTTGGGCTGCTGGGTATGGTCCAAGTACGTCAAATGCAACCATGGGTTACTGGGTTCTCTGGGGACGACAGGGGCTGCTGGTTGCCTAGCTGCTGCCTTGGTTGTGGCACAAGTGAGACAGGATCTGACATGGTTTCTGACATCCTTCGTAAGGGTAGGCCAGTAGTAAATGTTTTTGATTGATCGGATGGTCTCATCTTGCCCTGGATGATTTGCCTCGTCTGAGTAGTGGTAGAATCGAATAACCTCCATGCGATAGGGTAGGGGTACGACTGGTACGTTATGGCCCGACTTTATTTTGTAGTAGATAGCGTCGTCTATTACTACGAACTCTTTGAGAAGGTCTTCTTCAGCTTGGCCCCTTGGTCCCCTGGCGTTGACTTTCTGCCATCTCCTGTTGAATCTTCTCATTCCGTAGTGGGTAGTGTGTCCCCTTTTGATTCTTGCCTGGAGTGGTAGATCTCATAAGTCGTCTAGGATTGGATGATTCTCTCCTTCTTCTACGTCTTCCAGCATGCAGATTAGTGGGAAGGAGTCGTCGTCTTGCTGGTCTGGTATGTGCTGTATGGTGAAGTTAAACTCCTGGAGTAATAAGGCCCATCTTGAAAGTTTGGCTTTGTCCTCTTTGTATTTGTTTAGCCAAAGGAGAGCTTGGCTGTCTGTGTATAGATTGAAATGTTAATCTTAAAGGAAGTGTTTGTACTTTCTCAGTGCCCAAACCAGCGCGAGACATTCCTTTTCGTTAATATGGTAACGTCTCTCTGTTGGCTTCAGTTTGGTGGAGGCGTAGGCGATCACTTCTTTGTTTTCTGGTGTTCCTTGGAATAATACTGCACCCATCCCGATTTAGGAGGCATCCGTTTGTAGGCTAAATGGTCTGGAGGCATCTGGTCTGTATAATTGCAGGTCTCCTTCGATTGCTTGTTTGATCTTCTTGAATTCTTCTTCCGCTGTGTCGTTCCACTTCAAGCGTCTTTTGTTCCCTGTCGTGAGGTTCGTTAGAGGTGTGATTATTTCAGCGAATCGGGGGATGCCGATGCTCAACACCCCTCAAACACACAGAGACCGGACAGGCAAAACAACCATCAACCACCTAGACGATCGGAAACCATAAGAAACTGGCGAAACAGGAACCCTCACAACCGACAAACCAACTAAACCCTGTTGACGAAATGGTGCCCCAACTGAATCCCATCCAACAACAGTCGAAGATAGCAGGACTACACAATCTTGACGGAAGGATCAACAACCACCGAGTAAAGATACTAATCGATACTGGAGCTTCTGGGAACTTTATCCACCAGAGGTTGATCCAAAGAGGGGGCCTGCAGATTCGACCAGGAACGATTCAGCTGGCGTGTACGGACAGCTCGTCCCAAAGTTTGGGGACTGCAGACGTCGAAGTTTTTATGGACAACTTCTTCACAACCGTAAGATGTACTGTACTGGAGAAACTCAATCACGATGTTGTGCTTGGAATGCCATAGCTGGAACAAGAGGAAGCGAACGTTTTCGACTTTTTTGACGTTTTCGACGAGCGTCTACGCCAGCGAACGACCAAAGCTACCGAAATGGAGATACAAGTGACCGACAGCCGACCAATCAATATAAAACCATACAAGTATTCCACCGAGAAGAAAAATATCATGTTCAAAGAAGTGAGGGAAATGCTAACCGCAGGAGTCATCAGACCTAGCAAATCACCGTACAACAGCCCTGTGGTGATTGTCTCGAAGAAAGATGGCACCCCTCGCTTCTGCGTGGATTATAGAAAACTTAATGGAATCACGATTGATGAAGCCTCAAGTATGCCGCCGATACACGACAGCATAAAAGAAATAGGCACGGCCCAGATCTTCTCCACACTGGACTTGAAAAGCGGATTTTAGCAAGTTCCACTCCACAAGGACTCCAGCCCCAAAACCGCCTTTAGCCTACCTGACGGATCTGCATACGAATTCTCGGTGATGCCCTTTGGACTCAAAAATGGCCCAGCAGTGTTCCAAAAGCTAGTAACCAGCGTCTTCGCCGGATACATTGACGAGTTCATTAAAGTATATATGGACGATATTATAATTTACTCGAAAGATTGGACACAACACAAGAAACACTTGTACCTTGTACTGGAAAGATTGAGGACACACGGACTATGGGCATCACTGAAGAAATGCAGATTCGCCACCGACGAATTGGAATACCTAGGCCATAAAGTGACATCCAACAACACACAACCTCTTGAAAAACATGTAGAAAAAAATTAGAGGATTCACCACACCCAATACCATGAAGCAGCTACGGAGTTTCATCGGGACGGCTAACTAGCTACGAGATTTTATCCCTCGATTCGCAGAAGTCATCACACCGCTGACCAATCTCACCGCAGGCAACAAGCGACGATTAAAATGGGATCCAGCAGCAGACGATGCATTTAACAAAATCAAAACAGCAATCGAGGGAAAATTCCAATTACATAGACCAGATACCACCCGACCATTCAGCCTCCAGACGGATGCCTCAGACATTGGTATGGGAGCCGTACTCTTCCAGGGAACTCCAGAGAAGAAAGAGGTCATCGCCTACGCTTCAACCAAATTGAAACCCGCAGAAAAGCGTTATCACATCAACGAGAAGAAGTGCCTAGCACTGGTATGGGCACTCAAGAAGTACAAACAGTTCCTCCAGGACCAGCATTTTACCCTCTACACGGACAGCCAAGCACTCCTATGGTTAAACCGTTTCAAAGAGGACAAAGCCAAGCTATCCAGATGGGCCTTACTCCTACAAGAGTTCAACTTCTCCATAAAGCACATACCAGGAAAAGAACATGAACTACCGGACCATCTCTCCAGAAACTCTGACACCGAGAGGGAGGAAGAAGACGAGGACCTGGATGAAGAAGTGAAACGTTTGAGCTGGCCAACAAACACAACAGAGAACACAGGCGATGATCCATTCCCACTACTATGCATGCTGGAGGACGTGGAAGAAGGCCAAAATGACCCGATATGGGATGACATAACGGACCTGCCACTACAAGAAAGAATCCGCAGAAGTCACACACTCTACCCAGGAATGTTACGACTCAAACGACGATGGCACAGAATCACAGAAAGAGGACCCAGGAGCAAAGCAGAAACTCACTTCCTCCGTGAATTCACCATAGTAGATGACGCAGCCTACTACGTGTCAGACCTGAATCGCAGAGCATTGGTCGTTGCAGAGCATTGCTCTCCTACAGTAGAGATGTAATCAAGACATACCACGACTCCGAAGAGGCGAACCACCCAGGGCAGGACGAGACCATCCGGGCCATTAATCAGCACTATTATTGGCCAACCTTATCCAAAGATGTCCGGAACTACGTCCGATCCTGCAGTCATTAGAAGCCGACCAGTGCGAAGGTGTTTTCAAGGTACTGTTATCATTTTTTTAAAAACTCGTGTAATGAGGTGAAAGTGATTGTGAAACCACACAAATATTTGCAGTTAAATATACGGACATAAACAGTAAGAAATTTATCTTCCTAAAAGTAGTTTTTGATAGAATTTTTAGTCAATATTTTGTATTTATACGTCCTAACCTACAATTGTAACACCAATTAAGATAATAATAACAACAACGAGAATTCTTAATTACTGTATAAATACAGATTTTAGATTAATAAGTCTTATGAGCCAAATGCTTAAAATTCTATTAAAAATACTTCACAATAGGGTATACAAAAGGTGTGAAAAAGAAGTTGGATACGATCAATTTGGATTCAGAGCCGGAATGGGGACCAGAGAGGCCTTGTTTTCATTACAAGTACTGCTGCAGAAGTGTTACGACCAACAAAAGGATGTCTTTCTATGTTTTGTAGACTTTGAAAAGGCATTTGATCGCGTAAACCATAATAAAATGTTAAATTCCTTGCAGAGCATCAACTTGGATAGCAAAGATCTCCGACTAATTAAGAACTTATATTGGAGGCAGAGTGCCAAGATTAGGATCGACGATCATACATCTAGAAATATTAGTATAAATAAAGGAGTAAGGCAAGGATGCATACTGTCCCCTATGCTGTTCAATCTTTACTCGGAACTACTATTCAAGCAAGCCTTGGAAAACCTTTCCACAGGAATAAAAATTAATGGAGAACCAATATCTAGCATAAGATATGCAGATGACACTGTCCTACTGGCTGATACAGACACAAACTTACAGAGGGTTATAGACCACCTTAAGGATGCTTGTCGAGAGTTTGGAATGAAGATCAACGAAAAAAAAAACAAAAGTAATGGTGATCCAAAGAAAACAGAATATCCCCTTACCTATAAAAATAAATGGGAATATTTTAGAACAGGTAAACCAATACAAATACCTTGGCTGTTGGATTAATTGCAAGCTGGACCCAGAACAAGAAATTAAAGCGAGAATTGCTCAAGCTAGGGATAGTTTCTTTAAGATGCGCGTTCTATTCTGCGATACACATATAAATATTAAATTGAGATTAAAACTTGTAAAATGTTTTATCTGGTCTGTTCTTCTCTACGGAGTCGAAACATGGACTTTAAAAATAAAGAGCCTGAATAGAATCGAGGCATTTGAAATGTGGGTATACCGTAGAATTTTAAAAATTCCTTGGACAGCACGAAAAACAAATGAAGAAGTACTAGCGAGACTCAATTTAGAAAAAGAACTATTGAGAACAGTCAAAAGAAGAAAAACCAGTTATTTAGGGCATTTGTTGCGCAACGAGAAATACTACATCCCTCAGTTGATAATAAAAGGCAAAATAGAAGGAAAGCGAGGAATTGGAAGAAAAAAATTGTCCTGGTTACGTAATATCAGAAACTGGACAGGACCTGGATTTGAGGAACTCTTAAGAACAGCTGAAGATAGACAAACGTTTGCCACCATAACCGCTAACCTCCATTGATGGAGACGGCACTTGAAGAAGAAGTATAAATACATAGGCGTATCTTCAACGGTTTTTATCATGCCTTCGACTTCGAATATGATTTGTTCCTGCTGTAGTAAATCGTATAAATCGAATTTAATGATAAAATGTTCCGTTTGCAATAGAATTTTTAGACATACCTGTGTGAATGTTAGTAATGTAGAACTGGAATTGTTTAATGATAATCATAAAGGATTCGATTGGGCCTGCATGAGTTGTAGGCAGGTTGGGAACCAAATAAAAGATCTGAAAGCATTAATTTTAACTTTACAAACTGATATTCAAGCACTTAAAAATGAAAACCAATCAATGAAGAATTCTTCAACCATGTTGGTTATGGAAGAAGTCATTCAGGAAATAAATGAGCGTAGAAAACGCAAAAGCAATGCTGTTTTATTTGGTGTACCTGAGCAAAATACTCAGCTCCCTCTTAATAGTCGCAATGATAATGATACACAGGAAGTCCAAACAATAATTCAAAGTATGAATACTAGCGTGAATGTCAATGAACTCAAAATATTTAGGCTTGGACAACCAGCACTAGGTAAAAATCGTCCGATCAAGATTACACTTAAAGATGAAAATGACGTCTCAGCATTAATAAGACAAGCCAAGGTTCTGAAAACTGGTATCTACAGCCATGTGTCAATTTCATATGACCGTACGAAAAAAGAAATTGCATACTACAAACAATTAAAGGAAGAATTAGATGCTAAGAACGCTGAAAATACAGGACAATTTAGAATTAAATACTTGGATGGCATCCCAAAAATTGTTCCTTTAAACAGATAGGTCCCAACAGTTTTACAAGCCAAGATCTTCAGGTGTGCGTGGTTTGAATTCCAAAGTAATTGATTTTTACTCTAGTGTTAGTGAATGTGAATTTGATGTCATTGCTCTAACTAAGACTTGGCTCAACTCTGATGTTATTAGTTCGGAATTGTTTAATGATGACTATCAGGTTTTTAGAAAAGATCGAAATTTCGATGTAGTTAATAAATCGACTGGTGGAGGTGTACTGTTGGCACTTAAGTCAAATTTTGAGTGTGTTGTTGTTGATGTCTCAACATTTGATTTACATTTTCCACTAGTTGATTTGTTGGTTGTGGAGTGTCGCACAGGAAATAAAAAGTTTTATGTTTCAGTATTATATATTCCTGACAAATTAAAGTTGAAAGATTTTGAATATTTTTTTGAAATGTTAGAGCAACTTGAATTATTTAATGACACTGTTATTCTCCTGGGCGACCTTAACATTCCAAAGTATATTGATCAAAATAGATCTGATGTGAAGACATCGGCAGTGCTAGACTTCATGTGTTTGTTTAATTTAAATCAGTGTAATCAGGTGGGAAATAGTTTAAATCGATTGTTAGACTTAGTTATATCATCAGATACATGTCATGTAAGTCGCGATAATGCACCACTTGTTCAAGAAGATTTACATCATCCAGCATTAATGATAAATATTAATGATTTTCAGAAAAAGGAAACCAGTTTTGTGACTCATTCTAAAACTAAAAGATATAATTTTAAAAAAGCAAATTTTCCTTTACTGTACTAAGAATTTCTTAATTGTGACTGGAATTTTTTAGATATGTCTGATAATAATAATAGCGTTTATAATAATAATAGCGTTTATTGTCCAACAGAATCCATTTATAGGACAAAATACAATACTAAAGTTAAATGATATATTAATAATTCATAAGTACTAATTAAATAACACATTTATCGAGTATTTTACCTTAACATAAAGAAACTACTCAATCACCTAGGTAGATCTCAGCCATCCTAGTTAGCTGCTTTAAACTGCAGTGAAATATATCGCAGTAAGCACTTAAGGAATTATAATAGTTGCACATGAGAAATAGAGGAGAATTTAACATAAGATTAGTTCTAGCTTGTGTATTTCTGAACGTAATCGAATTTCTCACTGGATAAGATGGAACGTTAAAATTTAATTGTCGAAGAATATCAGGGCAGTCAATGAGATTATGTAGTAGCTTGTACAGGAATATTAGGGAGGCATTAATTCGTCTAGATTCTAATGATACTACGTCCAAACCGCTACACAACTCACTATTGCTGATGCCCCTCTTGGGATATATGCCGTTAATTTTGAAAGACAAAAATTTTAAAAATTTACGCTGCACCTGCTCTATAATTTGGATATGTATATCATAAAAAGGTGACCAAATGACAGAGGCATATTCTAGTTTACAGCGTACAAAAGTGTAATAAAGTAATTTAATTGCCTTAGTATTAGTGAGATTTCGACTATTTCTAATTATGAATCCATAAGATTTAAGTGCTTCTTTAACCTTTAAATTTACATGTTCAACAAAGGTGAGTTTATAATCAAATGTAACTCCAAGGTCTTTAATTTTATTTAAACGTTCAAGTTCATTGCCGTTGATAATATAAGGATGGTATAAATTAGACTGTTTCCTAGAATAACTAACTACTCTGCACTTATTGGCATTAAGATTCAAATGATTTGCATTACACCATTCATGTACACGACTCAGTTCACTCTGCAAAAAATGACAATCATTAAGGTCGCTTATCAATGAATAAATCTTTAAATCATCGGCATAACATAAACATGGTGCAGAAATTGATTCACACAGATCGTTAATAAATAACAAGAACAATAATGGACCTAGATTAGAACCTTGTGGAACCCCTGAAGAAGCTAGGTACTTTTCCGATTTGTAACCATTATAAGTAACAAACTGCGTTCTATTTGACAAGTAAGACCTCATAAAAGTCACGGCATCCTCAGAAAGACCAAAGAGACACAATTTAGAAAGTAATACGCCGTGATGAATTCTGTCGAACGCCTTCGTAAAGTCAGTATATATGACGTCAACTTGACTTCTATTATCTAGGGCCGCTGAGATATATTGTGTGACCATTAATAAGTTTGTCACAGTGGACCGGTTGGAGACAAAACCATGTTGATATTGAGACAGCTGGTTACGAGTGCGTGAGTAAATACGATTATACAAAACTATTTCAAAGACTTTCGATAGATTGCAAATAATGGAAATTGGTCTGTAGTTTTCTACCTGACCCTTTTCACCAGTTTTGAATATTGGGCACACTTTTGACTCCTTCCAGAGACTCGGATATTCCTTGTTAAGAAGACATAAATTAAAAATTTTTAATAGTGGCATAGTTAAGATAATTAATATTAATAAGATTAAGATTAATAAAATTATCTCAGACTCTAAAATGGGATAAAAATTTAAGTAATCTGCGTTAATTGAGGAAGAGTTAACCTTAAAATTAATATCTGATGACAAAAAAACACTCTTGAAAAATTCTGCAAACATATTCACAATATTTTGTGGGTCGGAGGTAGTAATATCATTATATTTCATCACACCAGGAATTCTGGAACTATTATTTTTCGAATTTACGTACGACCAAAACTTCTTGGGGTTGATGGATAAAGCAATTTGGATATTCTCGACATATACATTGTAGGCCAAACTGATTTTTGATTTGACAAGGTGTCTTAACCGTTGAAACTCAAGCAAATCACACTGATTTTTGAATCGTTTAAACTTTTTTCTAAACTTTGCTTTTAATTTGATGTTGTGAATGATATCAGCATCGAACCAGGGTGGGTATTTATGGCTAAAGTTTTTGTAAACTGGAATATACTTATTAAACACAGAAAAAATCTTATCATAAAAGTTATTTAAAGTTTGATTAACGTCATAAGAAGTATCCAGAGAGTTCCAATCCGTTTCATACAGTTCTCGATATAAAGCAGGAAAATTTGCTTTTTTAAAGTTGTAAGTTAATTGCTCCAAACCATACATAAATTTAGGCTCTTTTACAAATATATCCGTAAATGTTATTAGAAGAGCTGGGTGATGAGAGTCTTCATAGACCAAAGGTGAGTCATCATGCTTCACTTCACAACTGAAATGCGATAAGACCAAATCTAGCAGTCTACCCAAGTGATTAACAACATTGTTAAATTGTCTAAGGCCAGTAGAGCCCGCAAAACTTAAAACTACAGAAGTTTTGAAATCAGACATATCATTATCTATAAACCTTGAAACATTGAAATCGCCTAGTACTATGCAGTCATTATTTAAGTAATCAAATTGCCCTAAGCAATCGAGAAAATATTCAAAGTCTACCAAACTTAACCTATCAGGTAAATAAACAACAACTATATAAAAATATTTGTAACTAATCCGGCACTTGACAATAATAAGATCAATAAGTGGAAATTGTGCGTCGGGAGCCGTAATGTCCAACATTTCAGATGTTATGAAATCTTTTAACGCGAGCACTACACCACCACCCTTCACCTTGTCCACCTCATGGAATTTTCGGTCTTTTCTGTATACGACATAATTATTCGGAAAGAGTTCCATACTCGAAACATCACTGCGTAACCACGTTTCACTTAATGCTATGATGTCGAATTCACAATCACTAACGTTGGCATTAAACAATGAAATTTTACTATTAAGGCCTCGTACATTTTGGTATTAACATGTAATTTTAACGTGTTGGGATTTACTTGATCTGAAATTGCTGGACACATTTAGTTTAAAGAGCTCTCAGTTTTACTGACTATGGTAGGTCTACCCCTTACATACTTAATGATCAGATTCTGTTCTCCATTGTCTGTTCGACGTTTCAGTTCTGTCCGGAGTTCATTTAGGTATTGTCTCTGTCGAGGTGTTTTATCGTCAGAAATTGAAATAGCAGAGAAAGTAGATGTGGCTAATTTATTCTTGATACGCAAAATAGACTTAGCCTGCGCGGGTGTTGAAAAGGTCACTTTCATTAGACGGGCCTTATTAGATCGTTTACCAATTCTGTGTACATGTCTTGCAGAAATCGGATTTGCATTACCACCTTGTATTGTAGTTAAAATATCATTTACTTTATTATTATCTTCCATAGCAGAATTAGTTTCTGGGACGTTATACAAAATGATATTGTGCGATCGATTAATACGGTCCATGGCTTCTTCGATTATCTCTTCCTGATGTTCGGATTGTATTGTAGGATTAATATTAGCTATTTTCCTTTCCAGCTCCTGCATTTAAGTTTCCACAAGATTCGTTAAAAATTGCTTTAATTGAACAAACTTGTCCTCTCCGTTGCTACAAGGATTACATAGTACTTTGATATTTTTACTACGCATTCGTGTAATCCGACTGACATCCTCGCCCTGTAAGCCAATGCGTGAAGTATGCAAAGAATTCATACATCCCGAACATTTTATAATTTGAGTGTTTATGGTAGATTGCTTACAGTTTATACACACAGGCATAATTAATTATTTTTCGTCCAATTTTCGATTTAAACCAAATCAATTAAATAGCAATTATACTTTGTAGGTAGATAATCGATATTCGACAAATGATAAATTAAACCAGTTTTTTTTTGCCTGTGTGCTGATATGAACGGCAATATAACCAATTGTTGCATATATCCGGATTCACAAAGGATGACCAATAAAAATAGGTACTCACGGTTGTGGATCTTGTGGTAATAAACACTTTGTGAAAATTTCACTAAAAACTGACTTGTATAACTCAATTAAATTAATGTTTAATGTGAGGCACAAATGTTTTTCGACTTTTATGTATAAATACTTATAAATGATAATGATGATGATGATGTAAATACAGTCCTAGAATTATTTTATGCTAAGATATATGAATTATTTGATATGTGTGTACCAATATACAGAAATTATAAACATCAATATCCTACATGGTACAATGCGGAAATAATTAGAATGATAAAATTGAAATCAAAAAATATCACAAATTATAAGAAAACAGGTAATATACTTTATATGCATGAATTTAAAAGGTTGCGAAAAATAATTAAACAAATGATTAAAGCTCAATATAACGTTTATCTTGAAAAAATTCAGAATAGTATTTCTAACCAATCTAATAATTTCTGGGCATATGTTCATGCAAAGAATAAAACTTCTAGAATCCCAGGTGAAATGTGTTACAATGGCGATACATTTAATAATCCTCGCGATATAATCCATGCTTTTAAGATGTTTTTTGAAAAAGTTTATTTACCTGTCGACAACAATGTATTAAATAATCAAGAATGTAGTGATATCTACTTACCCACTATTAATTTTAACGAATTTCAAGAAAACGAAATTTTAGTAGCCTTTAAAAGAATTAAAAATAAAATGACGTCCGGACCGGATAATATTCCAGCATTTTTAGTGAAAGATTGTTCTCGGGTATTTATAAAGCCACTTCAAAAAATTTTTAACTTATCAATAAAAACGGGAACTTATCCCGAGTTATGGAAAAATGCGAAAATATGCCCTGTATTCAAAAACGGATCGAAATCTGATGTATCCAATTACAGACCGGTATCTTTGTTATCCAATTTTTCAAAGGTTTTCGAAGTAACTCTATATAACCGTATTTACCCTTCTGTTAGGGGATGGATATCACCTTATCAACATGGCTTTATAGATAAACGTTCTACTGTATCAAACTTGGCTGTAATAACTCAATATATTTCAGATGTTTTGGATGTACAAGGTCAAGTAGATGTGATATATACTGATTTTTCTAAAGCGTTTGATAAGGTTGATCACAAATACCTTCTCTTTAAATTATCAAATTTGGGATTTACTGGAAACATTTTAAAGTTACTGGAAAGCTATTTAATAGGTAGGAACCAATTTGTATCCTATAATGGTTTCATATCAGAATTAATCTGTACTACATCCGGTGTTCCACAGGGATCAAATTTAGGTCCATTGTTGTTCCTATTATATATCAATGATTTATTTTTAGATATCAATAACAGAAAATTGTGTTTTGCGGATGATCTTAAAATATACTGTGAAATTAAAACAATTGCTAACTGTATAGATTTACAGAACGATCTAAATTATATAGATCCTTGGTGTGTAAAAAACAAACTTTTTCTTAATGTCAATAAGTGTAAAGTAGTAAGTTACTCTAGAAGAGAAAAGAAGGTTGATTTTAATTATCTAATTCAGGGGTCAGATCTTGAAAAATGTAATAGCATTAAAGATTTAGAAGTTATATTTGATTCAAAATTAACCTTTAACAACCATATTGAGCAGAAAGTATCCGATGCTATGAAAATGTACGGTTTTATCATCAGAAACTGTAGAAATTTTAGCGATATAAGACCGATTAAACTGCTGTATCTATCGCTGGTGCGAACAAAACTAGAATATTGTAGCTTAATTTGGTATCCCATTTATAAATGTTATATGCAACAGATTGAAAAGGTACAACGGAAACTTTTAAAATATTTAGCTTTTAAGGTTGATGGAGTATATCCTGTCCATGGTTATGATTACGATTTGTTATATAACAGGTTTAATATTGTAAGTTTAGAGTTAAGAAGAATTATATTTTCGGTTTCATTGTTATATAAGTTGTTACACAACTGTATTGACTGCAGTGATATATTAGGTCAAATTAGACGTAATGTGGCAAGAATTACTTCCAGGTCGACTATAGTGTTTACTTGTCCACGTGCGAGAACAAATATGTTACTGAAGTCACCCATTTATATTATGTGCAATAATTATAACAAAATATGCAACCATTGTGATATTTTCTCGTGCTCAATTAATCATCTGGTTGATACCGCACTGGTTTATGGAGTACATTAGATTGTTAATTTTTTTGTGTATTTTTTTTTATTTCTTATATACGTAGTGATTTGTTTAATTATATTGTTCTCACTCTTTATTTTGTTTTTCACCTACTAATGATTGGATACTAATTAAAAATGTATCTTAAATTTTTACCCTAGAAATGGGAAACTGTTGGGTAATAAAGCTATTATTTATTTATTTATTTATTTATTTAACATGTGCCACGACTAAGGCCGCCGCACGACAACCAGCAGCCCCCATCATACCAAGGGAACCCAACAACCCATGGGAAAGGGTTGCCTTCGATGTCCTAGGACCATACCCAGTTGCCCGTGGAACAAAGAACCGTTTCATTCTACTAGCCACGGACTGCCTAAGCAACTGGGTAGAATTCAGATGTGTTCCAGTAGCCAAAAGCCGGCAGGTGATAGCTTTTCTACAGGAGGAGGTTTGCAGTCGCTGGGGGAAACCAAGCACCTTGATCACAGACAACGGGCCCCAATTCCGGACAGACGCCTGGGAAAGATTCCTGCAACGTAACCACATCACAGGAGAATTTAGCCCAATTTACCACCAGAGAGCAAATCCAGTGGAACGCCGTGTCCAGGAGCTAAAAAAAGGCCTACGGACCCGATGTACCTCAGCCGACGATCCAAGATGGACTACGTACGTGCCAGACATCATTTTCAGCATGCGGACCCGAATGAATGAAGCGACACAGGAGACACCTGCCGAGTTACTACTGGGATACCTGCCAAGACGATCCGAAGAAACAGAGAGAGAAAGAAGAGACGCCAATACCGCAGCCAGACGTCAGGAAAGAGTGACGCAAGCAGTACAAAAAGCCACGGTATACGCCAAAAACCTGTTCCCGGATAATCCAAATGCACCTCCCACAAGGAAATACATCCCAGGGGAACAAGTCTTAGTACGCAACCACGTAAAAGGAAATTTTGGAGCCACATGGACGGGGCCACATACCATCCTGAGGGTCCTGGGGAACCAGACCTGCGAGGTACACCGGGACTAGGACATAAACCGGACCATCCATGTGGACGACATCCGACCTGCTTCTCCGCCTAGGGACGAACCAGCAGACCAAGACTAAAGAAAACAGAAGAAATGAAATATTTTTTAAAACAATGTAAAATCTTTGTAAAAAATATGTCTGTTTTATAAATAAAATTTGCACCACCTAGAGTCTTCGAAAGGGGGGGATGTTCTCGTACGCTCGCAATAACTGACCAATCAGCGTACGGGAAACATCTCCAAACACGGGAAAAATTGTTCATTGGTTGGAATAAGGATTATTCCAACTTTTGAGCAATTTAAAATTTCCCATTTGTCGATTTTACGGAAAGTTTACTTTCATACGTCATAATCCCTCAAGACAAAGGATTTTCGTGTATAAAAGAAGGTGGATTTTCTGAAGTCGGCCAGTTCGAGCTCACCCTCGTATTTTAAGACTCTAGGTTCGGTGCTAGTTACCCACCTAGAATCTGCCTTTTATTTACCATTTTTGCTATTTGATTTATATTGATATTTTGTGCATTTTGATATATATATATATATATATATATATATATATATATATATATATATATACATATATATATATATATATATATATATATATATATATATATATATATACAGTAGAATATACACCGTGTATCATTATCTAAGTAGCGCTTTATGTAGACTCCGACCAACATGTAGGATTAAGTGGACTCCACAACAGGATAAACCATTTTTGGGATCCGTATTTACCATTTTACGTACGCTTCTAAACTCCTGAGATGTTGCCAATAATTGTTTTAGTAGTAGATTTTCAAATTTTACAGCAGGTACATTTTGGAACTTGAAATTTATTTAAATATCCATCAATTTAGTCATGGAAGAATTTCAGGATTATTTAGCTGATGTAGTTAAATATAAATTGTTAACCGACACATAACTTTATTTTACTTTTTAGTTTTAATAAACAAGGCGGTAATTTATATTACTTATTTTATATATTTTTAAACATAAGAAAGTGTCTATTATAAACTTGGAAAAGTTAAATTTCCATTTTTATTAGCATTTTTTTATTATTAAGTAGTATTAATTATTTAGGCATTGTCACTAAAACATTTAGATCATAAATTTACGTACATCGGATAGAGTAATCGTGTAACAGTTTATGAAAGTAGAAGCCCCTTCGGTAGGATTATAATGTTTGTTACCCTATTAATTAAAGAAAACTCTGTACAATAATGAGGTCTTTGTAATTTTTTGATTACTGCAGTTTATGACACACAATATTTGTTTCATAGCGTAGTTGAATTTAAACTACAATAATTTAAAAATCAATCTTTAATAATATACTTTTTTACTGTCTAATTTCAATAGATATATCGATTTTTAATTAAAATATTTAATGCATTAAAGTCACGTAGAGATTTTCACTAAACATTTAATTTTAAAGCTATTATTATAAAAGTCCAAAAAAGTATAAAAGTCTAGGCAATTCAATATTCCACTATGGATTTGTTTTATAGATTATCGTAAAGCGTTCGACAGAGTCAAATGGATACACTTATGACTGATACTAAAAGAATTAGGTGTACAACAACACCTAATTTTGCGTATAACTGAACTGTATGAACACACTACTGGACCATTTAAACTAACATTAAAAGAAGATTGAAAATCAAAACGAAATATGTATAAGCATCTGGGAAAAATTTCTCAAACGATATTAATATTAAAAGGGACTTTAAAGAGCCAAAGCACGCTAAACCGTAAGGCGACTAAACCACACAAAATGGTTATTTGAGAAAAATTATAGCTCGTTCCAGAAAGAATTGTGAAGTAAATGATTTGAAAATTATGAACGGATTCTACAAACACAAAAATATACATAAGTACACATGGACTCAAGAGACAAGAAAACTAAGATCCATTATTGACTACATTATCATGAACCACAAAAGCTCCATCAAAGTGAAAGACACCAGAGTGAAAAGAGGGGCAGAGTGTGGAACAGATCACAAACTTGTGGTGGCATGGATGGAATTCCCCTATATCTGGACAAAACAAAAACATACATTGATTGTTACAACGGGAATGACAATAAACGAAAAGAGGCTCAAATTACATCTATTGCAGGAAGAATCAATAAAAGATTTATACAAAAGAAGACTAGACCAAAAACTAGAAGAATTCAGATATGACACGTTAGATGAAATGCATGAACACATAAAAACCTGCCTGATTTCAGCGGCCTTAGAAGCTCTTGGAGAAGACGACCAAAGGAACACCCATCAGAATATCAAATTAAGGGAAGACACATTGAAATGCATAAAAGAAAAGAAAAAACTACACATAAAATACCTAAACACCAAAAAACAGGAAGACTTAGACCTATATAGAGCGAAAAACAGAGAGGTAAAGAAAATAGTAACAAATGAAAAGAACGAACGATGGGAACAAGCATGCACAGAGATAGAACGACATATCGGAGGAACGAGAAATTCAGAATCATGGCGAATATTAAAAGCACTTCAACGAAATAAGACAGAGAAAACCCAGATCGGCAAAATTAGTGAAAACGAGTGGCAAGAATACTACGTAGAACTACTTACAGAAAACCCTCCCCAATTTCAGGAAGAGAATATAGAACATGCAGGAAATGGGGCATACGACCAGATAGAAATAAGCCTGGCAGAAGTTAAGAGAGCAATCAAGACATTGAAGAACAAAAAAGCCAAAGGGCCCGGAGGAATACCAAACGAACTAATTAAAAACGGAACGGAAAAGTTATTCCGCATGCTACATAGAATGTTCGAAAGAGGACTAAATGGAGAAGAAATATCTGCGGAATGGACACAAGCATACATCACATCCATACATAAGAAAGGAAACAGGAAAAAATGTGAAAACTATAGAGGAATTAGTATAATATCGTCGGTAGGTAGACTTTACGGGAAAATTATTAAGGAAAAACTAGAAACTGAAATAATAGGAAAAATTGGAGAAGACCAAGCAGGGTTCACAGTAGGAAAATCATGTCTAGATCATACGTACACATTAGAACAACTGATAGAGAAGAAAATGGCAAAAGTTAGACCGGTCCATCTCGCCTTTGTTGATCTAAAGAAAGCATATGACTCAATACCTAGAGTCAAACTATGGGAAGCAATGAATGATCTCGGAATCCGACAAACACTAATAAAAGCAGTTAAAGCACTATACAAAGAAAACAAAGTAGCTATTAAATGTGGAAATAAAGCCTACAATCCATTTAAGACGACAAAAGGACTTCTACAAGGCTGTGCTACGTCCCCTACTCTGTTTAAAATATTCTTGGAAAAGACACTCAAACCATGGAGGAGAAAGTGCGAAGGAATGGGCATACCAGTAAGAGACGAATACCTATACACCTTAAGTTTTGCCGACGATCAAGTAGTCATCGCACAAGATGAAGAAGATCTCAGCTTTATGCTCAGAAAACTAGAAGAAGAATATAAAAACAACGGAATGGAAATAAACTTAGAGAAAACCGAATACCTAACAACAGAAAACAAGGATATGAGAAACCTAGAGATAGACGAGGGAAGACAAATAAATGAAACAGATAAATTCAAGTATTTAGGAACCATAATATCGAACCAGGGAACAACAGAAGAAGATATAAACAACAGACTCAGACAAACAAGAAACTGTATAAGACAACTAAACTCAGTGTTGTGGGATAAGAACATTACGATAAAGACAAAAAAGAGAATATATAATACCCTGACAAGAAGTATCCTGACATATGGGTCCGAAAACTGGACAATAAACAAGAGAAATAGACGTAGAATAAGAGCAGTAGAAATGGAGTTCCTGAGGAGAAGCTGTAGACTTACAAAAAGAGACAGAATTGAAAACGCAGAGATTAAGCGGAGAATGGGAGTGCAATCAGACATAATCGACTATATAGAAAAGAAGAGACTATCCTGGTACGGCCACGTCAGAAGAGCGGACAGAGGACGTGTTACCGATTAAAAATAGGAGAGCTAATTGTTGCACATTAAAAGAGAAAAGCCTGAGATGGTGAAGCCAATATTAGGAATTATGTAAGATTTATGGTTGAATAAAATTTAAAATTAATTAATTATTATTTTAATAAGGTTAAATAAAGGGAATGTAACCAACACAAAAGAAAATATAAAATTTACTTAAAGTACTACAATAGAATAGGCTTAGCTCAAGATAATGAGAGTAGTCCTCAGAGAGGAGGTTGGCACGTTTGCTTGCCTGTAGTAACCTAAGGTTAGATCAATCCTAAGATGATCTTGAGATGGGCGCCAGGGTGAATTTTAAATATCACACCAATTTGGGGTATACCTATGTAGTTATATATATTAACTGAACAATAAAAGATGATAGGAAACAAATAAAAATCAGAAATGCTTTATACACTATATTCCAATCTTATGTACTATCCCAACCCTTATACTTATATACACTAACCAATTATTACAATATATCCCCAAAATATATATTTACAAAAAAAAAACAGTTACCTAAAAATATGACCCAAAATATAATTATATACAAAATTTGGTCTACCCAGTTCTCTAACAATGAGATAAAATGATCTGGGATTACTGTTTAGGATAACTCACTTGGAGTAAATAGTAATTAAAATATTAAAAAAAATAATTAAATGCTTATACAAGTTATAAAAAGGGCAGTTTTTAAAAATCTGAGCCTAGTCAGTTAAGACACTAGAACAATACATACATCAATCTGATATATGAGGGTATATACAAATTACCATAAAATTGGATAATATATCCTGACAACCTATTGAGTGGAATATAAAATATTAATAAATAGATAAATTTAAAGTAAATAAGGAATAACAAAATTAAAGCAATTGAAAGGATTCAAATAGTTGAGGGTACTAACCAGGGATTGTGCACAAATCTGTTTCGTAACCCACTTAGGCTGAAGGCCTAAGTATCCGAGGATATAATATGTAATATAAAAAAATTTAAATTTGAATTATTAACAGCTTTAACTAGAAAGTAAATGTCCTTAGTAACCCTTTTGCTGGAAAGGCAGTTCCCTAATCCGCTGTCCAGGGTCTAGGTAGTGGTCCAGGGTCTATGTTTTTTCTATCTGCCACGGACGGTAGACCAACCAGAAAATCAAACTAAAATTCTTCCCAAATCCAAAATTAAAAATATTCTTCTCCCAAAAAAAAAGACCAAGATAGGTTCAATGATTGGAGACGGCAGGCTATAAAAGAACAGAAAAAAAATCTTTTTATTCTGTCTTCATATACTTATAGTTTTTGTTCACATGACAAAAACTGGAATATATTGGTCATTAAGTGACCTTGACTGAAATATTTAATATTTCCATACTGGAATTTACTTATATATGTATATAAAAAATAAGAATGATTTTTGGATAGGTCTAATAAGGTGAGAAGATTTAAATGATTGAGAACTGGCAAGTTTAAATGGAAGATGTACGTGGATTGAAAGTACTTACCAGAACCTCGGAGTGATTTTACCATAAAACAACGTAACTTTCTAAATAAAACGATACATAAACTAAATACTTCTTCAAACTCAAATTTCGCATTTCCAAAAACCCATAAATAACTTAAAAATTATTCCATCTCCTAAGTCCTGCCTGCCGTGATAATTTAACTCATTCCTTCTTGAAGTTCTGTTCGGAAATGAACATGGCCACTGGCCAGTATTCGTTGTCTCTTTAATGACAAGGAAATCGATTCAATTGTAAATCGATATATAAAATTGTATTATAAATTGCCTACTTTTACGGCGGAGAATTAGTAGCTATGTAGGGATTCGGTTTCATTATTTGGAAGATTTTGCTAACGTTCGAAGTGTTAGACTATTAACGATCGTATCGTTACAATCTCCTACAACTCGGGAAAAAAAAAGAAAAGCTATTTTCTTTTTTTTTTTTTTCTACTGGGAACCCAATAATATAATACCCATTAAATGGTCTGTAGTTATTGAATGACATGTGGACTGACTTACTCATAAACATACCTCTAAGTGCATAATGAAAAGTTAAAGGTAAATTTTTTCTTTAATATTGAATTAACATATACTAAGTTGCTTAAACTGTGGAAACCACATTTAAATGAATACACTAACTAAGAATAATTGACAGTAATCACACACCATGGGATCCAACACTAGTGTGAATACTAAACGACATAATAGTGACTCAGATACTTAACTGATCACATTACAATTCATTGTACAGAGTCTTTCATCTGTGACTTTTCTGATGACTGATAAACCAAAACTGGTTGAAGTCAATCGAGCGGATTTAATAAAACCCCATATTATAATTGCTTCAATACCACAAACACTCAACTACAACTAAAGGTAGGAGCAACCAAAATATACACTCAATATAATCAAATAACTAGCAACTTCCATCTTTACATCGGATTCGAACGATTAAAATTAACCACAAATTTAAGAGCCGTGTAAAAGGAGTTACAACACTCTACCACCAATAAAGATAGGAGTGACCAATATATATACCAAATATAACCAAATAAATAACAACTTCCACTTTTACATCAGACTCGAACGATTAAAAATAACCACAAATTTAAGAGTCTCGTAAAAGGAGTTGTAACACTCTACTACCAATAAAGGTAGGAATGACCAAAAGGCATACCAAATGTAACTACATATACTCAGATAATTATCGCTGAATGGATAAGGTAGACCAAATTGACTCAACAAGGGACACCAGATTTATATATATTGCATATCCAAGGTGAGACAATTAGGCAGATTTTATAACCATTCGCAATATAACAACTAAACTCAAATAAAATTGAACATGTCGACCAACACATTAATACGGATGTACCAACGTTATAAAAAAAAAACTGGTAGTAGGAGCCAGATCCAAAATCGATTCTTTCCTAGACAACAGATTCCTATTTAACATATCCAAGGAGAACAATCAGGCTGATTTAAGGCTTCTTACTACACAATAACTAATATTAAGCTATATCAAAGAATAAAGTTTACTTGGTACCAGGTGACTACACAATGACTGAAACGACGTTAGATTGTCAGAGACAATTCACCTATCTTCAATTCACCTGCTGTTATGAGGTCAAAACATCATAGAAAATAATCGGTCGTATAGTCCTTAACTAGTATACAGCAATAATCCTGCATTCAACAATATTTCGTTGACTAGGCCGAACATCCGGAAGAATCCCAACTCATCTTCCTAGGACTCCCTTTCGTGTCCTTGAAAATTACTAAACCCCAGATTAACGTGCATAACCAACAAGTTCTACCTACCAAGAAGAAGAATGAGTATGACCATTTACATAAACTAATGAAGGTATAGGTACCAGTATGGAATTATCAAGATAAATATAACTAACTCATTCTGGAATTCTGTAACTATAGCATAAAGCTAAAACGGATGGATAAGAATAGCCAGAAGAAGAGCAAATCAGATGTTGGAGACATCCCTATTAACGTTCTAACCATAAAATAGTCGACGACAGAAACACATACTAAAATAAACAGGACTAGAGCGCGCGTAAATCAATTTCCAATGAAACTGCAGATTGAAGTTGTCTCTAGTCGCTAAACAAAAATTTTTGAATTTATATACATATATATTATCGTCATAACGACAAAAAACCGTGAGTTATGAAATCCGTCTCTTATCGAGGTACCAATTGATAAGGTTGACAGGTTTCGAACCCACGTTCTACACCGTTAAACAACAGCCAGTATTTGCCAAAGATGAGTAATCTCGACAATTTGTATATTTATGTATCTCAACAAATATTTAGACAGTATAGTGTATTGACGAAGGTTGACTTTAGTAAATCAACTTGTTTCCGATTCCTTATAAACATAAATGAACTATATAGTATTCCTCAACTGTATAGTATTAAGGCTCGATATACCAAATGAAAATATTAACCTTCCAGAATAATACTAAACTTTATACTAACTTTCTCAATACAAATATCAAAATCGTAACCAACATACATAAAACATACTCAAACCATATGAAAACAACTATGTACCAAGGATGACAGTTCTGTACCAGTATTTGCCATATAAGTATGTAAAAATTTCTATTTAACTAACAATAAACATTTAGTAGTAACAAAATTCTAAATTCAAAATAAATACAACGTAGCATTTATCCGGGTTTCCACATCAAAATCATATCCAAATCCTAATCATGAACCAACCGAGTATTAACAAAAAATTTAGAAGGAGGAATTAACTTAAGCAAGGTTGTTAAGTTACGTCTTCTTCTGATGATGAAGAGTCCAAGTCATTGACAGTATTATCTGGCAGTAAATCCTTCACGTGGAATTGACCGATACGTTTGTTAGACAAACTATCTTTCAGTTCATAGACTAAAGGAGAAATTACCTTACTGACAATACAAGGAATGTATTTCTGACAGAACTTGGCAGAAATCGCATTTCCCTTGCTAGAGTTAACGAAGTTCCGTTTCAATACTCGATCGCCAACAAAGAATCGCAAGTCTCTTTTCCTCAAGTTATAGTGACCTCGTGATCGAAGGTAAGAAGATTTCAACTTCTTCCTAATATCGACAAAGATAGGGGGTAGATGCTGAAGATCATCTAACCGATGGAGGTTCTCTGAAATTTGAGGAAGATTTACAGAATTGTCTGAAATTAAACCAAAATAATCACCGGATAAAGGCACATTTCTGCCAAAATTTAGATAAGCTGGAGAACATTTAGTAATCTCATGGACAGACGTTCTTATAGTCTGAGCTATGGAATGGATGTATTGGTCCCAAGCTCGATGGTCTTCGTAAGTATAAGATCTTAAAGCAGTTACGATACTGCGGTTCACACGTTCGCTATGGTTCGCCTGTGGATGATATGCAGCGTTATAAAAAATCTTTTGTACCTTGTATTTACTGAGGAGGTCTTTAAAGGCCTTAGATACAAACTAAGGACCATTATCACACGATACTATTTGTGGAACACCAAATAACAAGAAGACTTGCTCCTCTAAATATTTAATAATCGCAGGAACAGTAGCCTTACGAAGAGGAAAAACTAAAGGAAATTTTGTGAAATAATCAACAACTACCAAACAATATGACATGTATTCCCATTGTAACTACGGGGGTATGGTCCAATAAGATCCATAGAAATTATCTGCCATGGGAAGTTAATGTTTCTAAAAGAACCCATTAATCCAGCTTGTGGCATATTCCTGGGCTTGCATGTAGCACAAACTTTACATCTAGATATATACCGTTTAATTGCATACCGCATGCCAGGCCAATAATATAATTCAGCTATTCTACTAAACGTTTTATAAAAACCAAAGTGACCTGCTGTCACTTTATCATGAAATGTAGTCAAGATTTCATCCCTATTTGCTGTGGGGACTACTATTTTCCAATCCGACATATTACTTAAAACTTCTGTGGAACTAACAATATGTTTGTAAAGAACATTGTTTTCCACTTTGAAATCAGGATACCGATCCGGTTCTTGAGCAACCCTAACCAACATCTTTTGATACCATTCATCTGGAATTAAAGTAGACACATCAAGAAGGTTAACATCAAAGGTACGAGACAAGGCATCAGCTACTACGACACCATTGGCTTTGCGATGTACAATGTTGTAATCAAAAGCTGATAGCTTGCAAATCCAACGGGATAAACGTTGTGATGGGTTACGCATGGAATGTAGCCATAATAAAGAGCTATGATCGGTAATGAGTGTACACTTACGACCCTCTAAATAATACCGGAAAGCCTCTAAGCCATGAATAATAGCTAGGAGTTCACGCTCTGTAGTCGAATAGTTCTTCTGAGCCTTGTTGAGTTTCTTACTAGTGTAAGCTATAGGGTGTTCCGCTCCATCTTTCATCTGAAAGAGGACACCACCTGAAGCGGTATTGGAACAATCTGTCATGAGATAAAAGTGTTCGTTAAAATCTGGAGACATCATGACAGGAGCACTAGTGAGAGCTTCTTTAATAAGCCGGAAAGCATCATCGGCTTCAGAAGTCCAGGTAATAGTCTGGCCCTTTTTCCTATTTTTAAGGAGATCAGTAAGTGGAGACAATAAGGTGGAGTAGGACGGGACAAACCTACGATAATACCCACACATTCCCAAGATCCTACGTAGTTGGGTAGTGGTTTTCGGTATTGGAAAATCCTTGATAGCAGTTACCTTATCAGGATCTGTCTGCAAACCTCGACTATCTACAACATATCCCAAAAACTTAAGATTAGGACGACAGAAGTTACATTTTTCTATATTAACTGTTAAATTCGCCTCTTTAAGGCGAGAAAATACTCAATATGTAAATCAAAATCAGGAGTGACAACTATAATGTCATCTAAGTAATAAAACACATATGGTTCCAATTGTGGACCAATGACTAAGTCCATCAGAGGACACATGGTCTGAGGAGCTGACACAAGACCAAAAGGCATAGTAACAAATTGAAATAAACCTTTACCACTGACAGCAAAAGCAGTATATTTCTTACTTTCTTCACTTAAAGGAATTTGTAGAAATGCTTTGGATAAGTCAATAGAAGAGATGTATTTGGCTCTCCGGAGTTTGCTTAAGATGACATCAATTCTGGGGATAGGATAGGCATCCCTGTTTGCAGTGATACTATTTAGCTTGCGACTCAAAACAAACTCGGAAGGATCCATCCTTCTTTTTAGTTAACCAAAGTGGACTACAATAAGAAGAAGTCGAGAGTTCTATAATATTTAAAGAAAGCATTGAATCAATCTCTTTTCCCAAGTCTGCTTGCCACGCTTGCGGTATAGGATATTAATATTGTCTAAAGGGAGTAGACGTATTTACCTCAATGGTGTGCGAAATTAGAGAGGTACGGCCTAATTTGTCTTTCGAAGAGATCGATGAAAATTTTGACATAATGGCCTCTAATTGTTTCTGCTGTGAAACTGATAAACTAGAGAAATCATGGATGACAGTAAGAGTGGATAAATTCAGTGGAGAAATACACAAAAAAAATCTGAACAATCTAAGGACTATTAAATATATTCAGAAAATCCATGCCAAGAATTATGGAATTTTGTACAGAAGGAATTATATAAAACGTAATGTTTCTCCTGATATTAGCAACCAAAATTTCAGTTTCAAATTTACCTACTATAGACTGGATTGTTCCATCTGCAGTTGAAACTTGCAGGGAGGAAATAGGTGATATGCTAATGTTAGCTTTATCTAACATTTCTAATGAATGGGAACCTAGTAATGAAATATTGGAGCCACTATCCAATAATGCCAAACAAGATTGTCCTAGAATCTCAATTTGGAGATATGGTCGATTATCGTTACATTTCTTAACTAATAAAGAATTTATATCTAAGGCAGAGACTCTAGATATAGAATAGTCATTATAAGGTACTAATATAGAACTATCATTATCATTTTTAACATCAAAACTTGGTACAGATGACAGAACTGTTTCCTGGTCCACATTATTAACATAATTACACCTAACATTTAATAAAGGAGAAGATACTCTAGAATTGAGAACAACGTCAGAATGGAGTGCTTTGGGTTTCCAAGTTACTTTTTCCTTGATTCGACTTGTTGTGGCGTTTGTGCTTTGTTGATGATTTCTCTGATAGGGGACCTGACCTTGAATTGCTGGACCCTGCTTGACCTACATTTCCTTCCACGACGGTGGTTGTGCTCCCTGATGGGATTGAAGACTGAGGAACGCTCAGGGTACGAGCCTCAGTCTGCTCGTTTCCTGAACACTTATAACAATTTCTCTTGAGAGTGTTATCTCTCCCACAACCATGACAAAATATATGTGTCCTTGGTTTTCCACACTCATAAAATGTGTGTCCAGCTTCATGGCAATTCCAACATGATAAATTAGAATTTAAAACCGACATGTTACGCTCCCGAGATTTCTGATGCCATGAACGATTTTGAAATTGGTAAGGACTGGACGAAGGACCTGAAGTAGGTCGAGATGAGGCCGGAGGATGTGAAGACCAAGACAAAGTTTCTTCAATTCTCTTACATTTGTCAGTCAAATCTTTAATGTTGTGGATATCCACCAAGGCTAACTGAGCATGATAAAAAGGTAACAAACCTTATAAAATGATTTTGATTTTTGCAGAGTCAGATAAGGGAGTATCTAACTTACTACACATACCCAAAATATTATTTAGTAAACATTGTGACTGATTCACCGGGTTTCTGTTTACGGGATTTGATCTCATCCAGTAGATCATCCTGGAACGAATAGGGGAGAAAATCAGACTTCAACTTCTGCACTAAATCAGACCAACAAGACAAACGACCCCTATTATTCATAAACCACGTAAATGCAGAATCTGTGAACAGTTCAGCTGAAGCAGCGAAAAGATCATCCTCTGAAACACCTCTAGATATCCTTAGACATTCAACACGCTCTAAAAATGAAATAACATCAATGTGTTGAGTTTGACCAGAAAATGTAATACCCCATTTATGTACTTGAACTGGTTTGGAATATGAAAAACTAGGGACTATGTTAATTGGAGCATTCGGAGTGGATGAAGCAATAGGGTTAACTCTGGAGTCGAGTTCACCCTCCAAAGTAAGTATCATAACCGAGACAGATCTTTTGAAGGAGTGTTGATCCTCATCAATGCAACTCAGCAAGTGGACACGACCTGAAATGTGTGCTAAGCGAGAAGTTAGTCGACCATATTGACTGTCATGCACCGTTCCTCTAAATTCGCCTATTTTCTGAGCTAAGTCATCGAGAGTCAAGGATATTCCTTGCTGTTGTTCTTCGAATGGAATCGATCCAGCAGAAATTTGAGTAAAACTCCGATTGCCCTCCTCCTGTTTCAAGGCTCCACGCAAGACCTTGCGCTTTGTATCAACATTAGGTAAATCCTCAATATTGATACCCCTAATTTTGATTTCATAATCCAACTCACTAACTAATAAATGTTCTACTTTAAATGAAGACATAATGAGAATATTTCAAATAATGAACCTCTACAACACAACACAAGACCACAGTAATTACCACACAAGTCAAATTATAGTAATGTAAATTTGTATTGATATTTTTTGAAAAAAAAAAATTAATTCAATATTGTAAATATTAAAATAATCAAAATAATCACAAATATATCAAAATATTAAATATAGAAAATATACTCAAATATTGATAAAGTAAGTTCAGACCACAGTCATTAAAATATACTAAAATTGTATCAAATTGATTGTACTGTACTGCCCCAATGTATCTTAACAAACTACACAATATGTATGATGGTATATTAACTGAGTACAAGATTATCTAAGTGTATATAGCCACAGTTACCAAATATATCTAAATATTTAAAAATAATAAAACTAAAATATAACTTATGTTACCACTAAGGCACCACGTTGGGTCAAGCCAATTGTTACCGATTAAAAAAAGGAGAGCTAATTGTTGCACATTAAAAGGGAAAAGCCTAAGATGGTGAAGCCAATATTAGGAATTATGTAAGATTTATGGTTGAATAAAATTTAAAATTAATTAATTATTATTTTAATAAGGTTAAATAAAGGGAATGTAACCAACACAAAAGAAAATATAAAATTTACTTGAAGTACTACAATAGAATAGGCTTAGCTCAAGAGAATGAGAGTAGTCCTCAGTTTGCTTGCCTGTAGTAACCTAAGGTTAGATCAATCCTAAGATGATCTTGAGATGGGCGCCAGGGTGAATTTTGAATATCACACCAAATTGGGGTATACCTATGTAGTTATATATTAACTGAACAATAAAAGATGATAGGAAACAAATAAAAATCAGAAATGCTTTATACACTATATTCCAATCTTATACTATCCCAACCCTTATACTTATATACACTAACCAATTATTAAAATATATCCCCAAAATATATATTTACAAAAAAAAAACAGTTACCTAAAAATATGACCCAAAATATAATTATATACAAAATTTGGTCTACCCAGTTCTCTAACAATGAGATAAAATGATCTGGGATTACTGTTTAGGATAACTCACTTGGAGTAAATAGTAATTAAAATATTAAAAAAAATAATTAAATGCTTATACAAGTTATAAAAAGGGCAGTTTTTAAAAATCTGAGCCTAGTCAGCTAAGACACTAGAACAATACATACATCAATCTGATATATGAGGGTATATACAAATTACCATAAAATTGGATAATATATCCTGACAACCTATTGAGTGTAATATAAAATATTAATAAATAGGTAAATTTAAAGTAAATAAGGAATAACAAAATTAAAGCAATTGAAAGGATTCAAATAGTTGAGGGTACTAACCAGGGATTGTGCACAAATCTGTTTCGTAACCCACTTAGGCTGAAGGCCTAAGTATCCGAGGATATAATATGTAATATAAAAAAATTTAAATTTGAATTATTAACAGCTTTAACTAGAAAGTAAATGTCCTTAGTAACCCTTTTGCTGGAAAGGCAGTTCCCTAATCCGCTGTCCAGGGTTTAGGTAGTGGATGGGCTCTAGGATGGATCATCCTATGTTTTTTCTATCTGCCACGGACGGTAGACCAACCAGAAAATCAAACTAAAATTCTTCCCAAAATAAATTCTTCCCAAATTCAAAATTAAAAATATTCTTCTCCCAAAAAAAAAGACCAAGATAGGTTCAATGATTGGAGACGGCAGGCTGTAAAAGAACAGAAAAAAAATCTTTTTATTCTGTCTTCATATACTTATAGTTTTTGTTCACATGACAAAAACTGGAATATATTGGCCATTAAGTGACCTTGACTGAAATATTTAATATTTCCATACTGGAATTTACTTATATATGTATATAAAAAATAAGAATGATTTTTGGATAGGTCTAATAAGGTGAGAAGATTTAAATGATTGAGAACTGGCAAGTTTAAATGGAAGATGTACGTGGATTGAAAGTACTTACCATAACCTCGGAGTGATTTTACCATAAAACTAACTTTCTAAATAAAACGATACATAAACTAAATACTTCTTCAAACTCAAATTTCACATTTCCAAAAACCCATAAATAACTTAAAAATTATTCCATCTCCTAAGTCCTGCCTGCCGGGATAATTTAACTCATTCCTTCTTGAAGTTCTGTTCGGAAATGAACATGGCCACTGGCCAGTATTCGTTGTCTCTTTAATGACAAGGAAATCGATTCTATTGTAAATCGATATATAAAATTGTATTATAAATTGCCTACTTTTACAGCGGCGAATTAGTAGCTATGTAGGGATTCGGTTTCATTATTTGGAAGATTTTGCTAACGTTCGAAATGTTAGACTATTAACGATCGTATGGTTACAGACGCTGGATAAACAAAATCACAGGATGGAGCCCGATTGGAAGAAGAAAGAGAGGAAGACCCCGAAGGTCATTCAGAGATGAAATCGACGAGGCTATGGAGAAAAGAACCCTGCGAGATGGGTTCTGGAATGACAGGGAAAATTGGAGAAAACGGTTGAGTGAAGGAAGACAGTGAAAACTGTAAAAAACCCTTAAGAGTAGTAGTAGTAGTAGTAGTAGTATTAAGAAGAAACGCTGAAGAAAAAAACAGCTCCGAAAACTATATGAAAAACATTTCATAGTATTTTGTGTACGATTTTGTGTATGGTTAAGTGGCACACCACAAAAAGTGTTTTTATTTTCTCTTTTGTTCAACAATTAAAATGTATTGCTATACTTCTAGATGTTCCAATACAATAAAGGATAATAAACATAAAGCACAGAGTACAAAATTTTATTATTTTCTATGTGCTAGTTATTATAAACACATAAGCTATACTACAATAAATTAAAAACTATGACCACTATGAAAAAAATACGGTAGACTATAACTACATTTGTGCTTTAGCACTATAGTAAGAACAAGATAAAAATCTAAATTCCTACATAATTATATTAACGAGAAGTTAAAAAAACTTTTGTTCGTTATCAGTAATAGAAAGCGCATTTCAGAATATATTATGAAAAATGTTGTTGATATTACAATATCAGATGATAGGAATACAAAAATAAAAAACAACTTACCTTTTCAAAACAACAATCAATCACTTCATTTTATCACGAAAAATTTAAAAATTGCAATGTAATTGAACCCATTTTGTGAGCTATAGTTACATTGATACTTATGTGGCAATTAGCTGTAAAGTCATTAGTCGTTTTCGCCGTATCATATTTTCCTGATATTTTTTGTAGGCAAGCGGTTTAGTTTGTGTAATATAATATCCCCAATTCGTCTCATAATATTTAGTTTTCAAAACAGATGTTCTAATTCGTTTAAATTTTTTAAAGCACTTTGCAGTACATTTGAAAATAAGTCGACAGTTTTCCTTGAAGTCTTTACTTGGAGATTACGCCTTGTTAAATTAATTAGTTTCTTAGGTAAGCCTAGTTCTGCAATGGTATTTCATAGTTTTATTCTTATGATTATATCATGTGTTTGTTTAAAATCTATAAATAACTAGTTTAATGTTTTTTTTTTGTATTCCCAACATTTCTCATTAACTGCCTAATAGTAAATAATTAATCAACGATTTATTCGTTTTTCTAATTCCACACTAATAGTCTCCTATTTGATAGTTCACCTATTCACTCAATCGTTCCAGGTGTATTAGAAAAAATACTGTATATCCTAATAATTAATAGATATATAGCTTATATATATCTTATATCGCAATAGTTTGTGCAGTACATTTTATTATCCCTTTTGTGTATGGTATGCTTTTCAGGCCAAAAGGTATATCTACCTAGGCCAAATCCTGAGACTTGACAAAGAGAACCAAAGTGCGGAAATTACTAGAAGAGCAAGACTAGCATGGGCAGGATTTGGAAAACTTAGTTGGATGCTTAAGAACCGCCAAATAACCCAATACTTGAGGAGCAAAGTGTTCAACCACTGCATCCTTCCTATCATGACATATGGAATGCAAACCTAGACCGTCACCAAGGCAAACATGAATAAACTAGCCACAACAGAAAGAACAATGGAAAGAGCAATGTTAGGTATACGACTGTCAGATAAAAAAAAGAGCGACTGGGTAAGTTCAAAAACAAAAGTCGAGAACATAGCAACAAAAATTGCCAAACTTAAATGGAGCTTCGCGGGCCAGACTGCTAGACAAAAAGACCAACGTTGGAATACTACAATACAATATTGGAGACCTTACGAAAGTAAACGACCAAGAGGAAGACCACAGATGAGATGGGTTGATGATATTAAAAGAATAGCCGGAACAAATTGGAAATATGTTGCTCAGGATAGAGACCGATGGAAGGAGTTGGGAGAGGCCTATGTCCAAACGTGGACGACATAAGGCTAAGAAGAAGAAGAAGATGCTTTTCAGCAAGTTGGTACTTGCTCTTACTTCTAAATTGACAGATCAGCTGTTTAACTGCCTGTACTGAACTTTCTTCTTCATTTTGCAAATATATATATGAAAACTAATAAAACTCTGGCATACCGTTGATTAAAATATTGGATACCCTATTCTATTGAATCAACGGAAATACTAAGATCACACGGGGAGAATATTATGGGTTATTTCTGGTTTCGTCATAATTTACACTGAAATTACTAACAAGAGAGTTATGGTTTCGTCATAATTTACACTGAAATTACTAACAAGAGAGTGCTCTCACTTCCACATGTTCAAATTGATATATAGTACCAACATATGCTAGTTATATACCATCAGTACTAATAAAGTGGAAACTATCAAATTAATGTCAATTTCATTGAATAATCAAAACAATCGAAAATATATACCAAAACAATACAATAAAAGTAAAAGCAGAAGAAGAACTAACCGACTCTATTGAAGCTGGCAATGAGATAAGACAGGGAGATTTCCTGAGTCCTCCATTGTTCAACCGGATTATAGATGAAATAATAAAAAAGTAAGAAATAAAAGAGGATACAACAAATGGGAGAAAAACAAATTAAAATAATCTGCTATGCAGACGACGCAATACTATTCTTTCAAAGTGAAAATGATTTACAACGTATGCTACACCAATTTCATATAACCGCCAGAAAATTTAACATGTTAATTCCTCCAAAAGAGACAACATGCATGGTTATAACAGCAAGTTTACTAAGATCTTAATTGGAGCTGGAAGGTCAGCTAATAGAACAAGTGATGGAGTTTAAATATCTAGGTATCACATTATCTAGCTACGGAAAGCTCGAAACTGATGTGGAAGATCCACTGAATAGAGCAAACAGAGACGCAGGCTGCCTAAATGAAACAATATGAAGAAATAAAAATATCGGAAAAGAAACCAAAGGCAGAATTTACAAAACAGTTATCAGACCAATAATGACATACGCAGCAGAAACAAGACCTGACACAGGTCATAGAACACATAGAAACAGCAGAGATAAAACACTTAGAAAAATTGATGGTAAGACACTATGGGACAGAGCTAGAAGTACAGATATACGACGTGGATGCAAGGTGGAGAACATCAAGAACTGGTTAAGAAATAGAAGAGTAGAATGAAACGATCATATAAGCCGAATGACAACAAATAGAGTAGTAGAGACGGCAAGAGAAGGTTACCCAATAGGAAGACGATCAGTAGGAAGACCACGAAAACCATGGAACGGCAACTTACTGGAGGCACATTGAAAAACAGACAGAGTCATGTCTATATAAAAAGAAGAAGAAGAAGAAGTAGAAGAAGAAAAAGATACACAGGATAAACATTAAAATAGCTGCAAGAAAGAGAAAATGAATCAGTCATATTAATGTAGAATAGTAGAGGACAGAGTATTTGTCATAGCCTTGGACAAGTGCCCAATTGAAAAAAGAACACAGGTCGTTCAAAAAAGACGGAACTCTAGAAAGGAAATAGAATAGATTTAAAAAAAAAATAAAAGCATAAACATGTCTTTTCCTACTCTTTTAATATTGAAAATACGCAAATAGAACCTTGAATTAAAATGTAACCTTTGATATCTGTGATAAACCCATCACCTGAACAATGGCGCCGATGTATAAAGTTCAAATTGTTTACACTTATTTTAACTGTTTATTTTTTTATTATCTATATATGAGTTGCGAACCATATCACAAACTTATTTATTTTCCACAAAGAGGCTCTTTAATACCTTAAATTATTACTATACAAATCTGATTCGAAATATCGTCAAAAAGTAATACACGGCATGTAAAATTTAAATTTTGAATAAAAAGTAAAACATTAGGCATTACTTATGGGTAGACTTCGGCAAATATGCAAATAAAAATGTAGAAAATATGCGCATAAATATGCACGTATTTACCCGAAAATATGCAAATATTTTACAAAATATGCATACAAATAAATAAAAAAATCGTAAAATAGTAACAATTTTATTTAAAAAAAAAAGTGTACATAACTAAATATTTCCTACTATTCATTAAGATTTACATTTATTTTAAGTAACTACATCATTTTTAAGTATGAATAAACTTATTTAGAATTATGGTAACAATAAATGACCAAGTGGTGTTCAAAATTTTCTAACAAAAACTTGTGGCTTCTGTCTGAGTACATATATTTATATATGGAAAAACTTCGTTCAACATCAACTGATGTAACGGGAGCATTTTTCAAACTAACCAAAACATTTGGTTCTAAATTAATTGTTTCCGAAATATTTCCAGCTAGAACACTGACTACTTCAGAAAGAATATGGTAACCTTTATTTTTTTCCATAGTAGCTTCAAATTTTTTTAAAATATCTTTTCCAATATTACCTCTAACGTTCCGACAACATGACGCAAATTCTTTTATTAATGCTGTACTTTCGAACAATGACAGTTTTGGTGATTCTAACTGAGTAATTGTTTTTTGAACAAAACTAAAATTTGATTTTATAAATGAAAGTTCTTGTTGAAGCAAGTTACTCTGAAAAGTTTGTTTAGAATCCAAAAGAGATTGGGAACTTTCATCTGTTAACGTATCAATTATGTTCTTTATTTTAACAAAATGATCTGCATAAAAATTAGCTGCTTCTAACCATGTTCCCCATCGCGTTAAAATAGGTTGTGGTGGAAGAGGAATGTTAGGTAGCATTTCTTTATAAAGTTGAATTCTTATAGGAGATTTAAGACATACTTTTTTGACACTGGATATCATGGTATTTACAAGAGAAAACTTTTTTCGTATTTCCTCTGCAACTATGTTTAATCCATGCGCTACACAAGTAACATGTATTAAATCTGGGAAAAATATTTTTAAATTTTGTCCTGCTTTCACCATATAAGGAGCAGCATCCGATAAAATAAGCAGTAATTTATTCGAAGGAATAGTTGCCGGAAGAAAAAAAGTTGCTAATGTTTCTTGTATAAAACGCGAAATTGTTAAAGCATTTGTTTTCTCAAGTTGCTGGCATGAAATAAGATGATATTTTGGTAAGGTATCTTCTTTAAGAACACCAATCAATAAATGAGCAATATACTTTCCTGAGGAATCAGTGGTTTCGTCTACAGATATGTAAAAATAATTATCTGCAATTTCTTCTTTAATATTAATTAACACCGACGAGTATAGCCCGTTCACATTATTTCTTCTTAGAGACCGATCACTTGGAACATTAAGTTTGCAATATTTTTTTAGAAACGAACTAAAATTTACATTTGCTAATTTTGAAAGCGGTATGTTTGCAGACACTAATGCGCGATACAAGTCTTCATTAAAAGTTTCTTGCTCATCTAATTTTTTTGAAGTAGATTGGAAACATTTAGCCATTGAAGTTTGATGTTTTCCTCCTATTTTTCCTTTTTTTGCAATGTGTGAAGCAGTTCTCACATGTTGGTCTATCTGAAATTTCTTCTCACATGCTATCTATAAATAAAAATAAAAACCTTTATTTTAACCCAACCTTTAAAATATAAAAATATACAAGGTGTTTTTGGTTAATCAAATAACTGGTTTGGAAAAAAAAACTCGCTAAGTGTTTTAAATGCAGTATTTATCCACAAATTAGTTTTTGTTACTAACCATTAGTACATCATATAACTTATTTTAAAATTCAACAAAAGTTTTTTTTTTTGTTAATTCAATTACAATAAAAAAAATTGTGTTTTAGAATAGCTAACTTCATAAAAAAAAGTAAAGGTGAAAAATTTTTCTAAATACACACCATTGTATTGTATCATGGACAATTTTTTCTCACTAAAGGAAGCTATTTTTCATTTAAAAACAACCTACGAGTACTAAATTTCAAGTAAATACGTTTATTGGTTTTAAAGTTATTGTTGTTATTAACTAAAAGAATTTAATTTTTTTTAATTTTAACACCCTGTATCTCGAAAAGTTTGACCCCTCATTAACTATATCGTTTTATTCAATTTTTCGAGAAGTATCTACAGTCAAACGTTGTAAGTGTCATTTGGAAACACCCTGTATGTATGAAATATTAGATATTTAATAGAAAATATTAGATACTTACAATTTTGCCACAGACTGAACAGTAGATTTTTCCCATATCCATAGACAGCTCTTTATAAGGTTTAATCCAAGTTGAAGCACTGGTTGTTTTAGGCATCATAAAATCACAATCTTCCTTTTTGTTACGCACAACGAGTGTTTACGCTTTGAATATCAAAACAAAAATGATTTACAAATCTGAGCATCAAATTAAAAATATTTAGGTACCGAATTCAATAAACTGGGAGATTTTGGAAAATCCCTAAATTAGGAACAAAACTATTAGCCGTTTACCTGCTGTTAAGATACAATAAATTGTAGATAGATTTGGGGATTAGATCATAAAATGCAAATGAGCGAACCCTTAGCGATTATCCAATAACTGAATGCCTCAGTGACCGAGACTTTCTAAGAATGTTGAGGGCTACTTAAATTGATCTTCTTTGAAATTGTAAATGTTTTGTACCTGTAGAGATTACGTACTTAGATCATTTCTTGATTTTTTTTTTTTTTTTTTTATTAGAATTAACGTGTCTCAACATCTTAGGTCATTGACACGGGAGCAAAGGTTTACAATAGTACTTACAAAGTTATGATACAAAGTTTACAATTGTGAAGAATAAAAATATTATGTAAATTATATTTTGTTAAACAATTGAGAAGTCTTTAAAAAGTCTATTAGGCTCTTGAGTCGGCTTGAACAGTTCAGAAGTTCTTCTAGACTATGGGTTATATTGTTGGCAATGCGGGTGGCCTGGTAGTGCTGACATTCTGTGAGGATGTGTTTGACGGTGATAGGAATATCGTTGCAGTGAGAGCATAACTGTTGGTCTGTAGAGGACATAAGATGACCATGTGTCAAACGTGTGTGTCCTATTCTCAATCTTCGTATTGCTATCTTTTCTTTTCTGTTTAGAGATGCTAGGGATAAATAGCTGTAAACATTAGGTTGTATTTCTCTGAGCTTTGTGTTTTTGGTGATCCAAAGTTTCTGCCACTTGTCTTGGATATTCCTTTTGAATTTTGATTTTAAGTCTTCTTGGAGCTGTATGTTGTAGACAGGTAGGTTGGATGTAGATGCTTCTTTTGCAGCGCTGTCAGCCATCTCATTTCCTTGGATGCCGATATGAGAAGGCACCCATATTATTGTTATTGAAGTCCCTCGGGAAGTGAGGAGATGGATCGATTCTAATATTTTTTGTACTAAATGATGTTGATTGTAAATATTTTTTAACGAATGAATTGCGGATAAGGAATCGGTACACAGAGCTACACTTTGATGATTGTCAAAAGGAAACTCGAGAGCTTTTGAAATACTAAAGAGTTCTCCTGAAAATACGCTACATTCGTTTGATATTCGGTATTGTCGCAGCACTGTATCAACTGTAGTGACAGAACAGCCAACTCCATCTGCGTTTCGGGATGCATCGGTATAAAGCACCTTATCATAGTGGGATGTATTCACAATATCTTTGAAAGCTTGTCGAAAAAAGATATTATTTGTTTGTTGCTTATTAAATTTACAGAGAGAAGTGTTTATAAAAGGAGGTGTTCTAGACCATGGCGGGGATTCTGATTTTATAGATGCAATTGTTTGAGATAATTTTGTGTCTTGGCACAAGGGTTGTAGGATCTGTGGGATTGAAAGTATACATCTGGGCGAGATTACGAGTCCAGGTCTTGGCGAAGTCAGAAGATTAAATACAGGGTTAGTCGGATTCGACGAAATTCTGCTAGCATAAGATAGGAGTAGTTGCTGCCTCCGGAGGTAAAGGGGGAGTTCATGAGATTCACAATAGAGACTTTCAGCGGGACTGGATCGAAAAGCTCCTAAGCAAATTCGGAGAGCAGTGTTGTGAACAGAGTTTAAAGATTGTAATAAATTATTGGATGCAGACAAGTAAACTATACAACCATAGTCTAATTTGGATCGGATTATAGCTCGATATATTTTGAGTAGTACACTTTCATCGGCACCCCATTGATGGTGGGACAATGTCTTTAACAAATTCATTCTGCTTAAACAGATGCCTTTTATTTCATCGATATGACGTCGCCAGGTGAGTTTGTTATCGACAGTTAGTCCTAAAAACTTGTAATGATCAATTGACTCTAAACTTACTCCGTTTAGTGTTATTTTGGGTATTTCTGTGCTGTTGTATCTCCTGGTGAATTTAATTATTTTGGATTTATTGGAAGAGAACCTGAAGCCAGTTTTCTCGGACCATGTAGTAAGGGACTCGACAGAATTTTGTAATAAAGATGAGGTTGCAGCTGTGGATTTTCCTTGGCAGTATACAATAAGGTCGTCTGCGTATAGGGCAAATTTAACAGGAGATTTTATATGAGAGCAAATATCATTGATGGCTAGCAGAAAGAGGGTAGAACTCAAAGTAGAACCTTGAGGTACACCATTTTCAGTGACATATTTGTCGGATAATACTCCGTTAACTGTGATTCTGAAATTTCTGTTATTTAAAAAGTTGTTTATAAAGCAAAATATGTTGCCCGTAAGATCATTTTCTACCAGTTTTTTAAGGATAACCGACTTACATGTTGTATCGAAAGCACTTTCTATATCAAAAATTACTGCAATTACGTCTTGCTTGGAGGCCATAGCATTTGCTATATCTGTTTGTAGGATCACTAAATTATCAGTGGTGCTTCTGTTAGGTCTAAAACCTGATTGAGCAGGGTTAAGGATATTGTTTTTTTCTAGATACCAGATTAATCGCTTATTGATCATTTTTTCCAATAATTTGCAAAGGGTACATGTTAGGGAGATTGGCCTAAACGAGTTTGGAGAGTTGGGAAGAGAGCTGCTTTTTTTGATAGGAAATATAATGGATTCCCTCCATTTGGAAGGAAATTCTTGTCGGGACCAGATTAGGTTGTACAACTCAAGCAGTTTGTTTATGGTTTCTTCATGGAGATATTTGAGGAAAATTGAGGGGATGTCATCAGGGCCAGCAGCTGAGTTTTTTGTAGTGGATAGAGCTAGAGTCAATTCTTGTTTAGAAAAGGGTAGGTTTATTGGGTTGGAAATATCGTTAGTTTTACCACTTGCGGTGTTAAAAGAGTGTAAAGGAGGCTTATTTTGGTTTAGCGTTTTTGATTTAAAGTGATGCGCAAAGATCTTGGCAATACTTTGACTTTGAGTCACTATTTTGTTGTCATGAATTAAGGCGGGGATTTTGTAGGCGGTGCTTTGACCTTTCATATGTTTAATTTTGTTCCAAACTTGGCTTGGAGGTGTGTCGGAAGAAATAGAATTGATATAAAGGTTCCATGAAGTCTTTTTGCTTTCCTTTATGATACGTTTTGATTTAGCTTTAGCTAATTTAAACTTGATAAGATTTTCATTAGTTCTTGTTCGTCTATATTTATTCAGAGCTTTCTTGCATACACGAACTGCTACAGCACAGGAGTCATTCCACCAAGGAACTGATTTTCGTGTAGGTTTAACAGAATATTTTCCTATATATTTTTGAGCGGAGTTAATTATGCAATTAGTGAACTGATCAACTAAGTGGTCTATGTTATATTCATATTTAATTGAATTGACTTGATCTCGGACGTTTAGACTGAAATTCATCCAGTCCGCTTGTGCAATACGCCATTTACTTATTGGGTTGTACGATTTGGGTTTATTGTCTGAGATTAATATAGGGAAATGATCACTATCGAAAAGACTATCTAGAGGACACCATGTTAGAGATGGACCTAGTTTTGGATCACAAAGGCTGAGATCGATATTTGAGAAAGTTCCTGAAGATATATTGAAGTGGGTGCTACAACCAGTATTGAGTAGAAATATATCTTCATTGCTAATTATGTTTTCTATAATTTTTCCTCTGCCAAATGTGCTGTTTGATCCCCACATTGTGCTGTGAGCATTAAAATCTCCTACGAGGATGAATGGGGGTGGGAGCTCTGCTATTAGTTTAGAAATTTCTGTATGATTTATCTCCATATTAGGTGGTAAATATATATTGCAAATAGTGATTTTATGAGGACACCAGAATGAAACAGCTACTACTTCTAAATTAGAAGTGATGTTAAATTTTTCGGAATATATATCTGACGATATAAAAATAGAAGTAGCGCCACTTGCGCGTAGGGGTGTGGATCTAATCTGATGATAGCCTATGTAATTTTTTAGGTGCGGATTTTGGGTTTCCTTTAAATTTGTTTCTTGTAGACAAAGAATATCTGGAGCGGTCTCTTGGATAAGTTGTTGGATGCGTTCTAGACGGGCGTAAAACCCATCACAATTCTATTGTATTAAAGAGAAAGATTATTTTAAAGAGTTTTGGGAGGCAAGGGAAGTATCAGAGTAGGATTCATCGTCACTGGGATCTGTTTGTGAAAGACATGGTAATGTTATTGTATGGTTATTTTCTGCAGATTTAACATTGCATTGATGTCTGATTTTTTTCATTAATCGTGTAAATCTGTTTTTTATTGTTCTTTGAGAAAGATGCGGGTAGATAGAAATCAAATTGGTAAGGAGTGTATTAATGTCGTTTGTAAACTTTAGGGCCTCATGATAGGGGTCACTGCTGCCTTTAGTATTTTCTAAAAACGCAAAAAGATCGTTTAAGGAGAGTATATTGTTTTGTGGATTTTTGTTGTAATATTCGGTAATGTCAAGTTTAGTAATATCAGAGATACTGGTATCATCCGTTTTTCGCTTTTTCTTTTTGGATTTTCTTTTAGTTAATTCATTAGGGATATAAGGCGGTTGCATTTCAGAGGTTTCAGCTAACGGAGTTGTAGGAAGACTAGATTCGTCATTAAGTGATTCCGAAGGAGGTCTTTTTTGGCCTATTACTGGAATGTCTTGAGACGATTGGACGCTTTCATTTGTATTCGTGTTAGGTTCATTGTTAGAAATGGGAGCTCGGGTTTCTGACTGTATAGGAATAATGACCGATGGGGGATTAATGCAGTTATTTGCAACATGTCCTGTTTGCTTGCAGATAAAACATTCCATTCTATCTGTAGAAAGAAAAATTCTATGTTCATGACCATCATATGGAATAGTTATTGATGTTTGTAGTTCGTAGTTATCCTAAGGGGGAAATATATAAACTTGGCGCCTGAAGCTTAAAACATGACTGTATTCATCTCCAGGGATACCTGCTTTGAGAAACGATATGGGGGATGCTAGTTGTAAGCCAAGACTTTTTATAGCATTTTCAGCTAGATCATGAGGAATAAAAGGTGATATATTTGAAATAACAATTCTTTTGGTTGGAGATATAAGTCTCCGAATATTTAGTGAAAATGTATTAATTTGAATGAATGGATGAGACTTTATCAATTTTTCGACAAGTTCAGAATTAGATAAGTAAATACATACCCTATTATTCGATATCCTGGATGCGAAGCAAATGTTCTTGGCCCCAATGATAGTTCCGATTGCATGTACATAATCGTATAGCTTTAGACTATTCTCGGCATGAAGAACTACGGCCTGATCCTTTTTTGGGAACGTTGGTCTAGGTGCTGATTTTACTGCAGCCGTATAAGATATGTTACTGTTGGTGGTTGGGTTTGTGTTGGTTACAATTTGGTTTGTTGACATTGTTGGATTTGAAGCATCCTCGTAGTCAAAGACAGCTTCTTGCAATTTGTTTGTATTCATTGTTGAGTGTCAGAAGGCGGCAACTTATCATACACCATAGTGATGGAAGTTGCCTAGATATGGAGCAACTAGTGTAATGTCCAAAAATGTTGTTATTTTCTTGTAAGGTTATAATGC
Source organism: Diabrotica undecimpunctata (assembly GCF_040954645.1). NCBI lineage: Eukaryota > Metazoa > Arthropoda > Insecta > Coleoptera > Chrysomelidae > Diabrotica > Diabrotica undecimpunctata. The sequence goes on along the minus strand of NC_092803.1, from coordinate 96,141,086 downwards.
ACTTAATGAAATATTGTTTATACAAGTTTAGCGATTATATGCACCCGCGAAAGTACACGTATATAGTTACACTGCACTTTGTTATTGTCTGGAACAAGTATAAATCGCAAAACAAGTTTAAAAACTATTATAAACACTGTAAATTACGAGAACGGCAAAAACGATGTTTACTCGTTCAGGCACCGAAGTGGAATCTCCATTTCTTGATTAAAATGACTACAAAATTTTATACAAGAATTGAAATAAATTGGTATGTTTAAAAATTTTCAAATACAGTATAAAAATCTGAACTTTTATGCACTTTATGCAAACTTTTATACAAATATGCCAAAATATGAAATATTTGCATAAAATATGCACAATATGCAAAATATGCAATATGCATATTTGCCGAAGTCTACTTATGGGGTTCAAAGAACGAGCCTTTACGAAAATTTAAGTACTAAGAAGACCATCACAATCGGACATATCCAGGGTAATGATTAATTAATTAATCGCCTAATTCTTCAGTCACCCCTTTAATATGATTTTTGTCAAATTGGTCCTTTAATTTGAATTGCTAGTTGAAGCTAAATATTGCCAGCTTTAATAGGGTCGGTTAGTTCTTCTTCTACTTTTACTTTTATTGTGTTGTTTTGGTATATATTTTCGATTGTTTTGATTATTCAAAGAAATTGACATTAATTTGATAGTTTCCATTTTATTAGTACTGATGGTATATAACTAGCATCTGTTGGTACTATATATCAATTTGAACATGTGGAAGTGAGAGCACTCTCTTGTTAGTAATTTCAGTGTAAATTATGACGAAACCAGAAATAACCCATAATATTCTCCCCGTGTGATCTTAGTATTTCCGTTGATTCAATAGTATAGGGTACTTATCCAATATTTTAATCAACGGTATGTCAGAGTTTTATTAGTTTTCATATATATATTTGCAAAATGAAGAAGAAAGTTCAGTACAGGCAGTTAAACAGCTGATCTGTCAATTTAGAAGTAAGAGCAAGTACCAACTTGCTGAAAAGCATCTTCTTCTTCTTCTTAGCCTTGTGTCGTCCACGTTTGGATATAGGCCTCTCCCAACTCCTTCCATCGGTCTGTATCCTGAGCAACATATTTCCAATTTGTTCCGGCTATTCTTTTAATATCATCAACCCATCTCATCTGTGGTCTTCTTCTTGGTCGTTTACTTTCGTAAGGTCTCCAATGTTGTATTGTAGTATTCCAACGTTGGTCTTTTTGTCAATTTTTGTCAATTTAAATCCAGAAGTGTAATTCGAATCTCTAAAATCAGGATATATAAAATAGTGATCAAACCAGTGCTAATGTGTGGATACGTGACGAGAATGTATTAATTAGACCAGGATTGCTGGAAAAGCCATCAGAGGTATTTTCCGACTTACAGAGGTCCGAGTACTAACCAATACCGAACAGAACTAATTCCAAGGTCAAACACATATATAAAGATAGCCACGTCGTACAAGAAACTAAAGCTCAATGCTAAAGTTGCGCTGGCTTTATCCAAAGACTCTATAATAACTGCATTGCCAAGTTAAATTGGGAGGTTGCCCCAAGAGAAAAAATGCCCTTAGGACTTTCACAAATGAAGGGGGAGGTAACATACGGTCAGATTTAGGAATAACGGGACTATCTATCGACCCATCATATTTATCAACACCTGCTATCCTACCTACAATCAATACTTATCTGTTGTGGACTATTAAATCAATTACATGTAATCAAACGAAGCAGGCTTAAATAATTATCCTAGGAAGGGCACTTCAGAAATATTGACATAAATTTTATAAACGGAATTTACGTGGCTTTATTTTCAATAGGAATGAGGAGAAAAAAAAACAAGAAAAGGTAATAGAATCTTGTTGCGTTCTGACTATACGATGACGATAATCTTTATATAAGGTATAGGGAGGAAGAGAGAATAATGTTTATGTTCAATTTAGAACTCGCTGATTTTCTCCCTTTTGAATTGGGTATGTATATGTATTACCATAGAAAATAAAAGCAAGAAAACTATAATTATGAAACGAAAAGAGTACGAAATGAAAAGATTATATAAATCCCTTATATTTACACAGACTGCTTTACAAAAGGTGAACGAATGAGCATAAAAACACAGCTGTTTTAAAAACTTAATATTATTAGACGAATTTAGGATCAATTTCACTCAAAATATGATATGCTAAAATATGATACGACAGGAAAAAAGGCAATGACTTTTACAGCTGATAGCATATGAATATTGACTCGTACTGTTATATAGCAGTTTGTTGTCACACTTTAACCTGTTTATTTCCTTATTATCCATATATGAGTTGTAAACCGATATTACAAGCTCATTTACTTTTCACAAAGAGACTATATATTAAGTACAGTTATTACTAAACAAATCTGACTCGAAATATCGTCTAAAAGTAACAGTATGTAAAATTTTAATTTTTATTGAAAAGTAAAAGATTAGTCATTTTATGAAGTTCATCGTGGAAGCCTTCACGAAATCCACGAAAGACCACCGCAATCGAGCGTACTCTGGGTAATGAATAATTGTTAAATCGGTTAATTCTTCAATCACCCGTTCAATATGATTTTTGTCAAATTGGTCCTTTTTAGGACCAACTATTCTAATTATGTCTATAAATATTAAGGACATATCTACAGATAAAGACACTCTACTTTACTTAACACGTTAAGCACGGGTGTACTAAGTAAAAAAAGTTCCGCATGGACGGGAGTTTTTTTTTATTTTTTGTTAAATAGAATGCTCAATATGTATAACTGACATATAGTTCAGTTCTAATATTGCAAAATTTTACGTATTTTTTATCATTTTTTTCGTGACATCACATTAATGTCTCGCCGTCTTTCCGAATATATCGGCCTACAGAGACGGCGAGACATGAATGTGATGTCACACTTTGCGCATGTCAACAAGTTGGTTTGTGTTTCTGATTTCATTGACTACGCACATTTCATCATTCTAAGTCGAAACATCAAGAGAGCAGCATGGCTAACGGTGATTATGAACAAGAGCAACGTAGGCTGCAAACATTGTGAGATGAATTGTTATCTGATTAAGACGATAAAATAAGTGAATTTGAGGACGTTTATTTATCCGATGAGTATGTACCTGATAGTAGTGACGCAACCTGTAGTGATGAAGCCTACAAAACGTGCAAAAAAATTTGAAACCACTGAGGCGATCAATGTTGAAAGAGAACTTGCTCCATCCACGTCAGTTGAATGTATCAGTGAACTTACAACTGAACACGACAACAGTATAGTGAGTAAGCTTAGTTCAGATCTTTCTTTTTTGTTGGCGACATTGCTATTATAAATCAATTGAAAAATTTTTGGATCACAGCAGTTATTTTTTTACAGATTGATCAAACTATTGAAGATGTGATAGCTCGAAATATATCCGAAGACGCCGATGAAGAAAATAACACTACCCAGGATACTCAAATAGTATGGGGACCCGTTGATGGTACTTCACTAAGAACGTTTGATTTCTCTAGTGTTGATATTGGAATTAAAGCTGAATTCTACGATAGATATGAGCAGACTCCATACGACTTTTTCAAAATATTTATTACAAATGAGATTATTGACCATATGGTGTACCAAACCAATCTTTATGCCGAGCAAGTGTTGAGAGAGAAGCAGAAGCCAAAAGGCCACGTAAAGGAATGGGTTCCCACTGATAACACAGAAATGGAAATATTTCTTGGTGTAATTATTTGGATGGGTTTAGTTCAGCTACCACGTCTAAAAGCTTATTGGAGCACTAATTTTTTATATGCTAACAAGGTAAAAGATCTCATGCCAAGAAACAGATTCGAACAACTCCTTCAAATGTGGCATTTCAACAATAACGAGGATGTGAACTTTGCAAATGAAAAACTTAGAAAGTTGACCCCACTGATCAATAAGTTGATAGAAAGATTTCAGTACGTTCTTGTGCCAGGACCAGATGTATGTATTGACGAAACTCTTGTTCCTTTTAGAGGTCGTTTAAAATTTAAACAGTACATTAAAAACAAAAAGAACAAATTTGGAATCAAATTGTACAAACTTTGTACAACTGGTGGATATACCTATAATCTACAAGTGTATTGTGGAACTGATGGTATCAGTAATGCAACAGCGAATGTTGTCATGAGTTTGATGGACAATCTTTTGGACAAAGGTCGAACCCTCCATACGGATAACTACTATACTAGTGTGGATTTAGCATCTAAATTATTGAACAGAAAAACACATCTTGTTGGAACTGTAAGGACGAACAGAAAACTGAACGCGAAAGAAGTTGTGGCAAAAAAACTAAAAAGACATGAAGTATTTGCCCAGGAAAGTGGTACAGGTGTCGTTATGATGAAATGGAAAGATACGAGAGATGTGCTGCTATTGACCACCAAACACACCGATGAGGTAGTGGGAGTGAGACAACGTGGAAAAGAGATAGAAAAACCAAAAGCCATCGCGGATTATAACAAAGCCAAAGCTTATATTGATCTTTCGGATCAATTGAAAGCATATTCGCATTCTCTTAGAAAGGGAACGAAATGGTACCGGAAGTTAGCAATCGAGTTAATTTTAGGTTCTGCTTTAGTGAATGCATACTTGTGTTATAAGGAAATAACGAAAAATAAAATGCAGATTACTGAATTCAAAGAGCATCTTGCCTTGACACTTTTAGATGTAACTCATGAGCTTGTATCGGCCAAGAACATCCAAAATGATGAGCGTCATGTATTGCAAGAGCACGCTAAAGGTCGATGTGTTGTGTGCTATGTTTTAAAAAAAGAAACTTTAGGACGGCAAGGAGCACAAAGCAAAACTCCAAGAACGAAATGGCAGTGCACATCTTGTAAAAAGAGTATTTGTGTTCCATGTTTTTTTGAAACGCATTCTGCTACAAAATCAAAGTAATGCGATTTTTTTTTATTTATATAAAACTATGTCTTTATTTTGTAACTGAGTTTTTGCTAATAAATGTTTTGTTTACTTTATATGCATTTTATTTTTGAAATACAATATCTCCTCATTGATGACACTCAGTTGACTGTAAGTACTGAATGTGTCTAAAAATTCCAGACCGGTTCACATTAGATGTTTCTATAGACGGCTATTTATCGCCTCCCATAAATTTATCATTATCGTGTGACTTTACAGTGAGCCACGCCGTCTTATTTTCTGTTTGACATGAGACGTCTATTGATGTCACGCCGGCCTAAGTTTACCGGACAGTGAGACATTGCGTTGATGTCTCACCGTGCTTAAGGTGTTAAGCTTATCAGACATATGCGCTTAACACAAATGTGACGTATTTCTACTGCAGGAAGCAAATAGAGGGCTAAACCTAGGGTATTTGGTATTAAGCTGATCGCTGAAAATAACGAAATAAACATAATAAATGCCGGCAAAGAAAAACATAAAATGAGAGAGGACAAACAAGTCAGCTGAGGAAACCTTTCAACGATGTTGAGTTTGGATCCACTATCCACGTATATTATAAACAATATTACGGCTCCTGACTGAGGATCTAAGCACAAAACTAATTATAAAATTTTGATAAAAAAATACAACAATGGCTAATATACAAAGTGTGTAGACAAGCAAAGCAAAGACAAAGTTGTGGCCTTGCTTAAACCTGACAAAACCCTCAACGACCACAAAAGCTATCGGCCAATATATCTATTTATTTTTTCAGCTATACAAAATACTTCTGCATATGATCCTTAATATAAACCGATATTAGAAGAAAAACTTAAATTTAAAGATAAAAGTGGCTATATATGACAGAATAGATCATGTTCGTTACACATACTAAATCTTGCCCAACACAGCGAAGACGGATATGAAAAATATCAGACATGAGGAGTGGTATTTGTCAATCTAAATTCTGCTTACGACACCTTAAATTAAAGCACATTTCTCCAAAATCTATGTGATATCCCCTTAGGTAATAAACTCACTTGTATTATCCGCGTATGCCTACACAACAGAAGATTTTCCGTATCACTCAATGATAAGAATAGAAGATGAAGATGGAGAACGTAGTAGAACGGTCTCCTTTGGGGTACCGTAATGGCACCTACACTGTATAACATTTACACAACCCATACCAGTAAATACTAGGACTTTTATTATGTAGACGATACATCTATTGTTGCACAACCAAAAAATTTTGTTGCTGAAATGGAGAAAATCTAAATCATATCTTAAACACAATAAAAATAGATTATAAATCAATTTTAAGCCAAACCCCGGAAAAAGTCAGGCGGGCTCCTTCAATGTCCCTAACAGAGACGCTTTCACAAATTTGAACATATACCTGAACCAATAGTGTCATGAAATCCTTAAACACACTTTGTAATTCACAGAACTTTGTTTAAAACTAAATGGTAAACTAGAACCAGAAAAATATTATTCTCCGCGAACTTGTCAGCTAAAAATGGGAAGCACATCCTTCCACTCTTAAAACGTAGACGCTTGAACTATATGCCTCTGCTGCCGAATATACCTTGCTTGTATGGGTGACATCAATACATACTTAACACGTAGATTTAGCTATAAATTAGTCAGCCAAATTCAGCGGATATTAAGACTTACATCCATACATAAGCTCTACAATATCGTATTTATCAATCCACCTAATATCTGAAGATAAGTAGCTAGAGAACAAAAGAAACAAAGTCTAGATTCGTAACATCCACTCCACGAATAACAACCCATTTTATGACTAGAATCGAGAAAAAACTAGCTAGACCAACACATCTGCAAGAGATACAAAAAAAATAAGCTGCTTCTCGCCATCTGAACCCTCGAAAGGAACTTCCTTATGGTAGTTATCTTTCTTAAATCTGCAATGAGGACTCTTGCCTGCAAACACCGGTTAACCTGTGTGAATCTGGGGTGATACAAGATTCATTACAATTTCTTAGTTGACTTTGCCATTCCAATCGCTCTTTTATGAAGGACCAAGGTTTATTTATTTGAACTGAACATGTAAAGTGCAGTCAGTAATCTATTACTTATATTGATCATTGCAAATTTGACACTAACTACACTTATATTGACTACATATTACCCCTAAATAGGAGATAAAACATTCAGAAGTATATAATATGGGTGAAGTGGTATAATTGTTGTTAGATAAATTAAGCATTCTTCTCTTTTTTGTGCACTACTATCCATTTTTACACAAAAATATTTATTTTAGCACTTAAATATTTATTTTGAGATTACCTTCTATCCAGAATTATATGTAGTACACAGATAAAACAAGAAATAAAATAATAAAAAATCTGTATAAAAGATATCATAAAACAATGGATAAAATAAAAGAAGTTCTTATCTATCGAATTCTTAAATAAAACGTATGAAGACATACTCACGTTAACAAAATACATTAGGAAATTTCCGCATGTGAAAAAAATCCAATTTGGTAACAAAATCCTTTTGTATCTATAAAGCTATTTTTAGAAAAGCACGTACCTGCCAAAAACAGGTAGTTAATAGTATTCATATCTGTTACACACTGTAATGCGTATGAATGATAACAAAAATAAGGAGTCCATATAAACCGTTCAGACTATACGCGAGAAGTATACAGCTTAATGGCAGAGTTGCCAAACTATCAGAGCTTACTTAAACCGATATACCTATGGTTCCAATATACAGTGAAAAAGATCTGAACGACCCCTATAAGATATACACGTGAACTAAGCAATATACATTCATGATACAGGGGTACTTAAGGGCTCCACAAAATTTTTAAAAATTATGAAACTATACATGTTGACGAATCGACAGAGCCAATGTTATGGAATGGTCAAGTGAGCTCCGTATATCGGTGTCGATTTGACCATGGAGCTCACTTGAACCTGAATTTTAACATGGGCGGAGTCCACTTTATGCCGTAGATATATATATATATATATATATATATATATATATATATATATATATATATATATATATATATATATTGTTACGATCTGCTTTTAACTTGTTGGTGTTCATGGGACTTAACTACTTTAATTAATTAATCAAAAAAAAAAATTATTAATTAAACAAATCAAAACATAAACAACAAACAAATCCCAGGGCTCAATTTTTATATAAATCACCTTCATTCGTGGCTTCTAGTATTTCTTAGTTGTTTCCTTATCGGTATAGACACGGGAAAATAAAAATTCACACATAAATTCAATAGAAATTATCAATACCATTTATTTTATCAAAATGAAATAAAATATTAAATATTGCAATTTTCTTAATTCTAGCATATTTATATCATATTAAAAACACGAATAGAGAATTTTATTTCTTATTGTCTCATTTGTAACTAAAACTAACTTTAACAATTTATAACAAACAAATCTGATTGAATTTGGATAATTTTATAATAATGAAATATTATGAAATTTAATATTTGCAATATGGTATTTAATACTAAAAACCCATACATTCATGTCACAAAAGAAAACGACTGACCTTTGCTGACAAATCGATAATGTCTGCACACGTAAAATTTTCCCTTCCTGGATTGTGTTGTAACCAAAAGAACTCGTCCACGTTCCACAACAATGTGTTTCTACTACTCTGCAATTTCTGCTCTCCTTCTTGTTCACTGCTTCCCACATTGCTCGTTCTTATCTTCTCCTAATGCTATTCTCCACCTTTTTTTTTTGAAACACATCTACTTCTTATGACCAAAGGATCTCTTATCGACTCGGTGCCACAAATGCAAACAAACTTTTCCTCATTACTTACTCATCTGGACACATCAGACTCCAAGGAGTTTTCAAAAGAACCGCTCTACTTGGTCTATCACCCGTTCCACTATTCTGCTAATAACCCTTGTAACTTTTAACACAACCTGAGGTACTTTTCCAACACACGATCTTCAAACTGGACTTCTCCTTTAGATCGAACAAACACAACTCGCCAAAATCTACTCATTAATTCCAGACATCATCGGCTCGTTATCCCCTTCTATCATTATTTTTCATCCAATCAAAAAAACTTTCAACCATATCATATAATTTACCAAATTCAACCTTTCTTGTAATTATAAAGAAATTCTCAAACTTTCGTATTTGTTTTTTCTTTCTGGAGTTCCAAGAATAAATAAAACTCCTTATTCTATAAACTTAATTCTACACTTTCCAAAAATTGTGTTATCTATTTTTAAGAAACTAATACAAAGAATATTTTAAAATCTGTCTCCTTAAAACTAGCTATAATTATTTTTACAAATTTTGTCATATACAGGGCATTGAAAATTTACATGATCGAGGACTAGGAAGATGCAATTTTTATTTTATTGTTGATTTCAAATAGAAATATAGCAATATATATATATATATATATATACATATATATATATATATATATATATATATATATATATATATATATATATAATTAAGGATCACTCAGAAGAGTTGTGGGTTTTTTCGGTCAAAAGGTGGAGAAAAGAGACAAAGTTGATGGCTACTTCATCTATTTATCGAAGACGTTTCGCTTTCTTAATCAGAAAGCATCATCAGTTCATCTAAAAAGAACAATATGAAAAAACCACACAAGCATGGAAAAGTTGTTACATGTGTTACCTTAAAAAGATATGTAGCAGTCAGTGATAACAAAGTTGTAAAGACACTTAAGTAAATGGACATTATACGATTATGATGTATAAACAATAAATTGAACTAGATAAGTTAACAATTTGTTCAAACTAAGCACAGAAAAAAGAACATGTGGTTTTGTTTTTTTGTTATATAAATGTATAGGTTAAAAAAAACATTAAAAAAGAGAGTGAAGAACTAAGAAAAATCAAAGAAGCACTTCCAACAATATAGCAATAGTTATGTTTTAATTTTTACTTTAGGTAGCATTATTGTCTTCTTCTTCTTTCAGTGCCTATTCGTTCCGAATATTGGCAATTATTCTGGCTATAATTATTTTATTGACTGATGCTTTAAATAGATTCGTTGTTGTTGTGGAGAACCATTTCCTCAGGTTCTTCAACCATGATATTCTCCTTCTCCCAATTCCTCGCTTTCCGAATACTTTACCCTGTAGGATTACCTTCAGTAATCTGTATTTAGTGCTGTTTCTCATTATATGTCCGAGATATTCCAACTTTCTCCTTTTAATGGTATACATCACCTCTCTTTCTTTGCCCACTCTTCGTAATACGGTCTCGTTGGTTATCTTGTCTGTCCATGATATCCTTAGAATTCGCCTGTATAGCCACATCTCGAAGGCTTCAAGTTTTTTCTCCATTGCTTTAGTTAGTGTCCAGGATTCAACTCCGTAATACAATATTGAGAAGATATAACATCGTAGGAGCCTTACTTTTATCTCCAGATTAAGATTGTGGCTTTTAAAGAGTTTGGCCATGTTATTGAATGCACTCCTAGCCTTCTCTATTCTACATTTTATTTCCTGTGAGTGATCCCATTGTTCATTTACTGTTGTTCCAAGATAGTTATACTGTTTTACTCGGTCCACTGGTGTATTATTGATAAGTAGTTGAGCGTCTCTAACTTTATTTTTGCTGATGATCATAAATTTAGTTTTTGTTATATTTACTTGAAGTCCAAATCTTTCACTTACTTCATTTACTTTGTTTATCAGTTGCTGTAAACTGTTCAAACTGTCTGCAAAAATAACGGTGTCGTCTGCATAACGGATATTGTTTAGGCGTTCTCCATTTAGAAGTATTCCATGTTCGCATTTTTCCAAGGCTTCACTAAATATTTCCTCTGAATATAGATTAAATAGTATAGGTGAAAGTATACAACCTTGTCTAACGCCTCGTAGAATCTGGATCATTTCCGTTGGTTCACCTCCAAAATTCGTTCTTATTGTGGCTGATTGGTTCCAGTATAAATTTTGTATTATACGCCGATCTTTATCATCCATTTGGGCTTTTGTTAGAATATCCATCATTTTTTGGTGTTGAACTGTATCAAATGCTTTTTGGTAGTCCACAAAGCAGGTGTAAATATGGCAAGTCATATCTCTGCATCTTTGAAATAATACTTGTAGACTAAACATTGCATCTCTTGTACCTACGCCCTTCATGAATCCAAACTGTGTGTCTTGTATTCTCTCTTCGCATAGCTTGTATATTCTACGATGTATAATTTTAAGAAAAAGTTTTAATGTATGGCTCATTAGACTTATTAGCCTATATTCTCCGCACTTTTTTGCTCCCTGTTTCTTTGGTAAGGTAATAAATTCTGAAAGTAGCCAATCTTTTGGGATATTGCCTGTGTCATAGATATTATTGAAGATTTTACATAGTACTCTTAAAGATTCATCATCAAGAAGTTTAAGAAATTCAGATTGTACTCCGTCTGGTCCTGGAGCTCTACCTTCTTTTAGTGATATTATGGCTGCTCTTATTTCTGCCACTAGTATAGGTGGTCCTGTTTCCGTAGGTATTGGGGGCTGGTTCTCTCTCTCATCAAAAAATAAATTTCTTATGTAATTTTTCCAGGTATCATTGATACTCTCTTTGTCCACGATTATCTCTCCATTGTCATTAACAAGTTTACTTATTCTTCTGTTTTTACATTTACCTGTAATTTCTCTTACCTTCTTATGCACGTTGAAGTCGTCGTATTTACTTTGGAGAATTTCGATTTCTTGGCATTTTTTCTCCAGTTCTTTTTGTTTGGCTTCTCTGATCTTTCTCTGTATCTCTCGCTGTAATGTTTTATACATGGAGTTATCGTTCTTGTTTTTCCTTCTTTCTTCCATTAGTTGCAAAATCTCTGTCGTCATCCATGTCTTATTCTTACCTTCTTCGTTCTTCATAAAATTGTCTTTAATGTCGTCTATTGTTTTCTTAAGGGATTCTATTTTATCTTCTGTGCTTTCCGTTGTATTATCGATTTCTTTAAATTTTCTATTTAATGTTTTGCTAACTATTTCTTTTACTTCGCTACATTTCAGTTTTCTCATGTCATGTTTTTTTACAGTTTTTCCGCGTATTTTCTTTAACTTAGTTCTATACACGCCCACTAAAGGATTGTGGTCAGATTGAATATCAGCGCCTGGGTAGGTTTTAATACTGTTGAAACTATTTCGATATCTTTTGTTAACAAGCATATAGTCTATTTGATTTCTAATAATAACGTCTTCTCCGTTGTCTCTAGGTGATTTCCACGTATACAGGCGTCTAGGCGGTAGTTTGTAAAATGTGTTTAGCACGATTAAGTCATGCTCAGCTGCAAAGATACTCATTGTTTCTCCGCGTTGATTTCTCTCTCCTAATCCATGTGGACCAATATGTTGCCCTTCTTTTCCGTTACCTATTTTTGCATTGAAATCTCCCATGATTATAAGGAGTTCGTGTCTCGGTATATCCCTTATAAGGTTGCTTATTTGTTTGTAGAATTCTGATATTTCTTCATCACTATGGTCTGCTGTGGGTGCATAGACTTGTATGATGTTTGTGTTCACCGGTGACGTATTTATTTGTAACAGGAGGATTCTATCGTTCACTGGTATGAAGTTGTTGACTTGTTTGGCTATACTTTTATGCGTGATAATTCCAACCCCATTCTCATATTTACCATTTTCTGATCCTGAATAGTATACTCTGTAGTCTTCTATATCACAATAACTTGAGTCAGACCACCTCATTTCACTTATGCCCATTATTTCTATTTTCATGCGTTCCATTTCTTTAATTGCGCATTGGATTTTTCCTGATTGAGCCATCGTCCTAACGTTCCAAGTGGATATCCTCTTCAGACAATTCGTGTGGACTTTTCTTAAAGGTGTTTTATTGGGTATTTCACAGGGATTTTGCATATTAACGACCTGAGAGGCCCTGTGGTCATGGGAATGACCTCTCTTTCCGGATCTTGGTCTCCGATGTCCATGATCAGTATGCGACTTTTTATTGAGTTGTACAGCCATTATAATTGTACTAGAGATATCCATAGGGATCTTTAATATAGTGGTTTCTCGTTGCCTTCTATATTCTTATGCCGTTGACCAAACCATTGATTCTTCCGCCTTTGGGGCCGGTTTCTCAGCCCCAGGACACAAGAGTGCCTTACCACCTACCAACTCGTCCGCCCGGAGCCGTTGGTCGGTAAGTGGGGGACTGCTTATACCGGCAATCACTCGGTCCCTATCTGCGTTAGCCATCAAAATTGATGTTGCCCGTCCTCTACCGCGTGGAGGTGCAGATTCGGATTTTTCCTTCATCGAGATTAAGACCTTTCGGCATTTCCTAATCTCTCCAGAGCTTTAGAGGACAGCATTATTGTATTAATTAATATTAAAATTGAATAATTTAATGTATAATGAAATTACCACTCCTGGCTTCTTGAATGCTGCCGGTAAAATGGAGTTCAATTAAAACAATCATGCTATCAACGTAAAAGACAGTCAAAACCTTGAGGTCATTAATTATGACAGAACAGCAAGGTGAAATACCAACCCTAATGATAGAACGGTTTATTTAAATGATAGGATGAGTTTGGGTGACAACCCGTTTGTAAGAAACCAATAAATGAAAAGGAAAGGTGGTTATTAACACCAAATTTCCCCCATTGATCGGCTAAGAAAAAACAAACAAATCAAATTAAGTCAAACCAAAAACTCATATATAATCGTCAACGTTGTGGATGGTAAATCAGCCACAGGTGAATATTAATCATAATTTCCAACAGTCCAAGGTTCAAAACTTGGAGCTGCAAATGAAACAAAAAAGGATTCTATGAATCACATCAATTATAATTGTATTGAGCTATTTGATTAAAAATAGCTAATATAAAACTGGTAATACATAGGTAACGGGTAGGAACTCCATTGAATAGTCCATTGGATAGTCCTATCAGGGAAAATGAATCAATCCCTGCCTTCCGCAGATTCCAGGTGTTTCCTGGCCCGGGAAACTAGTAGCTGTTTAGGGTCCCTTGTCCAGGGTTACGGATGAAGTCCACAACGGCATTCGTGGCGGGGAAGAATATCTTCACTACGGCATGGAGGGCGGAAGTGGCAACCTTTGATTTTAGGGTTTGTATAGAATCAAGCTGCTGCCTTGTAGTTATATTCGTTGGATCGTCAAAGGCTAGAGGAAGAAAACCTTGATCACAAATTACCCGGTCCTCCAGGTTGGGGGTTGTGGCATTGGACTGGTTCTCCAATACTCGTCAAAATTTTAACACACCAAAAAGCCTAAACAAAGCCTCGGAACTTTAGATGGGTTTTCAAGGAAACGACCAAAGCTAAGAAAACGGATTATGAATATTGGTACATGGAATATACAGGGGATAAAACAAAAGATTGATATCATTGTGCCTAATCTAGAACAAATGAAAATGGATATTATAGCACTAACTGAAACAAAAAAAAAGGAACTGGCACTGATATGGTAGGAAATTATATACATATATTCACTGGAGTCCCGAAAGATAAAAGAGCCGCTAGGGGAGTATCAATACTAATAAAGAAAAAACTTGAGAATAATATTACAGACTGGGAAACAATTGATGAGAATATCTTAAGAGTAAATATAGACATATATGGGCACAAGATTACCATGATAGCCGCTTATGCCCCCTCTGATGATGCAACAATCAACGTGAAAGAAGATTTCTTTAAAAAAATCGAGGATATACTTAACAACATAGGAAAAAACAGAGAAATAATTATGCTTGGGGACTTCAATAGTAGAACGGGATATCAGAAAAACAGTAGAGTAGTAGGACCTTTTGGAGAAATGGCAACTAATGATAATGGCGGTAGACTTATACACTTATGTGAGAGCTATGAGTTAAAAATTAGCAATGGATTCTACAAACATAAGGACATACATAGATATACCTGGAGTCAACAAACACACAATCTAAAATCAGTCATCGATTATATTATTAGTAAACAAAAATCTGTATTGCAGTGGAATGATGTAAGAGTTCTCCGAGGAATAACATGTGGATCCGATCACTACTTAGTAAGAGCGAAAATTTTGTTCCACTTAAGATAATACACGGAGACCAAAACCTAGAAGACAAGCAAGACTTGCAGACAGTACATACTCCGAAGTACAACTTCAATAGTTTTATAAATGATAGTACTAAACAGCTATACCAACGACGACTGGATGAAAAACTACGAGAAATAGAGAGACAAACATTTTCAGATATTTACGAGAATATTATTGCTAGTTTGCACCAGGCCTCTAAGGAGACACTCGGGACACAGCAAAACAAAATTAGTAACAAAATATGGTGGAACGAAGAAATCGAATATATGGTAAAACAGAAAAAAGAACAGCATGTAAAATGGCTAAATACAAAAAATACTGAAGACCATCAAGCTTACAAAAAAGCCGATAGACAACTACGAAAAATGATAAAACAAGAAAAGAATAAAACATGGGATCAGAAATGTCAAGAAATCAATATATACATCGGAGGGAAGCAATGTACAGAGGTATGGAATTTTATACAATCAGTAAAAAATACAGGAAAAGACGAAGCACACATACACACCATAAAACCAAGACAATGGAAAGATCACTATGAAAGCTTGCTGACAGAGACAAGACAAGAATACCTAGCGAACTCCCCAACACAGTCAGTACATATACAAGGAGAGGAAGAGAGGGTAGACATCGAAACCGTAAGGAAGGCTGTAATGACCCTAAAGAATGGTAAATCCGCTGGATCTGGGGGAATCTATGCTGAAATGCTTAAGAATGGAACTCATAAACTATTTGAAATATTAACTTATGTGATCAATCAGTGTCTAAATGGACACCCAGTACCAGAACAATGGAGAACGGCATACATGTCCTCAATACACAAAAAGGGGGACAAAAGGAATTGTAATAATTATAGAGGCATATCGGTAACCAGCACCGTGAGCAGACTGTATGGACGAATTTTGAGAAATATGATCGAGGAAGAATATAAGCACAATGAAGAGGAAGAACAAAGCGGGTTCCGTGCAGGAAGATCGTGCACCGATAACGCATTTTGTCTTAAACAAATAATAGAAAAAAGATCAGCTAAGAATCTAGAAACTCATATTACTTTTGTAGACCTGCAAAAAGCATATGACAACATCCCCTTAACAAAACTGTGGACAACGTTGAAAAGATCTAACATCAACCACACATTGATAAATGCTGTACAAGAACTATATAGAGACTCAAAGGCACAGATAAAAACAGGAAAATATCTAACGGAAGAATTCCTGGTTACAAAAGTCTTGCGACAGGGATGCTGTATCTCACCAACCTTATTCAAGATATATGTTGCAGCGGCATTGGAAAGATGGAAAATAAAGGTACATAGGATGGGTATAGAGCTTAGTAATGAATGTATATATACACTCCAGTTTGCTGATGACCAGGTAGTGCTAGCGACCGACAGGGAAGACATGCAGTACATGCTAAGAAAACTGATAGAAGAATATAACGACTGGGGAATGAATGTCAATACAACAAAAACCAAATATCTTTGTATTGGAAACGAGTCAGATAACATAGACCTCGAAAACGGACAACATATTTCCTGCTGTCAGAGCTATGACTACTTGGGTGTTGCCTTTGACAATACGGGAACTGATACACGGGAAATAGAAAAACGAATCACTCAAGCAAAGAAAGTCTTAGGATGTCTCAATGGTATACTGTGGAGTAAAGAGATAACGAAAGGAAGGAAATTTAATATATATGAGACCATGATTAAAACTACTCTTCTTTATGGCGCTGAAACATGGAGAATTAGTGAAAAGAACAAAAAGCGAATAGAAGCAGTAGAGATGGATGCAATGAGAAGATCTTTAGGTATATCCAGACGAGACCAAATCAGAAATGATGTAATAAAACAACGTATGGGAGTAGAAGGAAATATAACTCAAGATATAGAGAAGAAACAATTAAGGTGGTATGGGCATGTTCAACGGATGCCAGCATCAAGACTCTCCAAAAAAGTAATAGAATGGCAACCGATAGGTCGACGGAAAAGAGGAAGACCCAGATTAGAATGGCAACACGGCGTAAACAAGTCCATGAGCGAAAGAAATTTAACAACAAACGACTGCGAAGATAGGAAGAGATGGTGTTTAGGTATCGGACAACGTCGAAAGACGTTCTAAACCGATGTATATATGGTAATATAAAACGGTGTATATGCAACACGAAACTAAGTCAACAGTAATGCGAGTTGCATACGTGTAAGTTAATAAGTAAGAAATATTTCTAGTATTCTATTTTATATTAAAATTATTTTATGTTAATAAATATATGTGAATATGCAACTAGTGACTATGTCACAAGTTACATAGTTTAAGTTAATATAAGTAAGAAATATTTCTTTGTTTTTATTTTATTTCAATTTATTATTTATATGTTTATATGTTTTTAATTATTTAATAAGAAAATTTGGAAATATGGTAAAATTGTACACCTTAAATGACAATGATAAAGTAAATAGCTTATTAGGCCTAATTCTGCAATATTAAAGCATGATATATTTGGCTTAAGTTACTGATATCTGTCCTCTTGTTAAGAGCATTCGTGTGTTTAAGTATTGAACACATTTCCAAAAACTGTCTTTTGACGAGATTACGTTCTGTGCCAAGAATCTTAACTTCATTAAAGTATATCTTATGCTTGGTATCAATAGCATGCTGGGCAAGAGCACAAGTATGTTTAGATAAATTAATGTCACTACGATTAGTACTAAGACGCCCTTTCAATGATCTCCCAGTCTGACCGATATAACATAAGTGTCCAACAAACTGTCAGGTAGGTGATATCAAGAAAAGAAGTGACGTTATTGATTTGAGAAATAATAAATTTAATGTCAGTGTGAACCTTAGATATATGGAAATTAAGTAATCGTACCCTCACCTGTCTGTTTAAACTTTGGCTTCGGCGGTATAGTGTGTTGTCTGTGGAACCAGATGTAGATAAAAGTATGTTGGAAGTGGTATCTAAGATGAATCTTGGGATCTTCTTAGTTCTTCTACACTCTAGAAGGAAAGATTTTCTGGCTTCTGCTATTGCTAGTTTGCTTAGTAGACTAGCAGTTCAATAAAATCCCTTTTAATTCCAAATGGATTAAAAACTTATCCAATATTGATATTCCGCAGAACATACTTAAGTTGTTATCTTTGGGTCCTAAATTTGGCCTTCATCCAACTTTCAGAGACTACTCTGTGAGTAGAATCTTGGCAGATGTGGAAAATATTTTGTCACACGCTGACAACTCTGACCGTCTATCTCTTAGGTCTTCTTCCAACAACATTCTGTTGAATTTTACAAAACGCCCTAGACAACCCATATCGGAGTTAGATAAGATTTACAGGGAAACGGTATCGTTTTTAAAAACCCACCCCAATCTTCTCGTTCTCACGAGCGATAAAGGTAATGCTACTGTCCTTATGGATAGAGATCAGTATTCCAGTCTGAGCAAATCGTTGTTGGATGATGATAGATACTATCAACCTCTTTCTACCAATCCTTGTTCTAAATTCACTAATAAAATAAATAAATTTATAACTCACTTAAAAAACTTAAAGATCATAGATCAGCCACTTGCTAAATATTTACATAATTATGATGGATATGCTCCTATTGTCTACCTAAAATACATAAGCCAACGCTTAGCATGAGACCTATTGTAGCATCCCTTAATTCACCAAATATTAATATTTCTAAATTTCTAACGGACATCTTATCTAAATCATATATTTACAATAATAACTTTAATATTGTTGATTCTTTTCACTTTAGTGAATTTATCAACAACTTCAAACTTCCACAAGGATACATTTTAGTGAGTTTTGATGTAGTGTCTCTTTTCACTAACTTACCTCTATCTAGTGTTACCACCTCCTTAAGAAATCATTGGAATTCCATTCAACCGAACTGCCCTGTTTCATGGGATGTATTTGCAGAACTGTTGCAACTAGTATTTGACACTAATTTCTTGGTCTTTGACGACAAATATTATCTTCAAATATTTGGCACACCTATGGGTTCCTCAATCTCTCCTATCCTAGTCAACTTTGTACTGGATGATTTGGTAAATGACCGTTTGGGTCTTCTTGATTTTCAAATCCCTTTTATTAAGAGGTATTTGGATGATTTATTATTAGCCTTACCCCCAGACAAGATTCAGGCCACCTTGTCTATCTTCAATGAGTTTGATCCTCACTTACAGTTCACTGCTGAACTGAAGGACCCTGTCACTAACAGTATTCCCTTCTTAGACATGCGTGTCATTAGAATGGGAGATAACACCTTAACCACAAGTTGGCATAGGAAACCGATGGCCTTTAACAGGTTTCTCAACTACCATTCTTGTCATCCTTTCAAGTATAAACTAAACTTAATTAAAGCTTTAAGCTCTCGGCTAAATAGATTGACACATCCGATTAATCGAAGGGAATCACTTCAATTATTAAGAAGTATTCTAATTGAGAATTCCTACCCATCATCTCTCATTAATAAATACCTATACTTACAAAGCTATGTTTCCTCTTTAGATAACATACCCAATGGTGACCAACTTAGAATAATATCTAACAATTCAATTAATAGCATTGTTCTGCCTGATACTGATCTTGGGACTCCTACTACCCATTATTCATCTTTACCTTACTTTCCTCAAGTTACTGAGAAACTTATTAAACTTTATAAACAAAATAACATACCTGTGAAAATCGCTGTTAAAAATGCTAAGACTGTTAGAAATTTGTTTTCAAAAACTAAAACACCCTTGTCCCTTCTGGAACAAGTTAATACTATTTATCACATACCTTGTGCTGAATGTAACTCATGTTATATCGGTCAGACTGGGAGATCATTGAAAGGGCGTCTTACTACTCATCGTAGTGACATTAATTTATCTAAACATACTTGTGCTCTTGCCCAGCATGCTATTAGTACCAAGCATAAGATAGACTTTAATGAAGTTAAGATTCTTGGCACAGAACGTAATCTCGTCAAAAGACAGTTTTTGGAAATGTGTTCAATACTTAAACACCCGAATGCTCTTAACAAGAGGACAGATATCAGTAACTTGAGCCAAATATAGCATGCTTTAATATTGCAGAATTAGGCCTAATAAGCTATTTACTTTATCATTGTCATTTAAGGTGTACAATTTTACCATATTTCCAAATTTTCTTATTAAATAATTAAAAACATATAAACATATAAATAATAAATTTAAATAAAATAAAAAACAGAAATATTTCTTACTTATATTAACTTAAACTATGTAACTTGTGACATGCACGGGTGCTCAGCCGGCGAGAAGAACAAAATTTATTTTGCCAAATCGGCGGCTGAGTGACCAAGCACACACTCTTTTCCGGACATAGAGTCATCAGCTCAGGCTGATGGCTCTATGGTCGGAACACACGCTCTTTTTTCTTTTTTTTTAGGGACTCAAGTCCCGACGTAAAGCTAGAGTAAAATCAATAGAGTCAGTAAAGTAAATAGGGAGAAAAGCCTAGATGTGGCTACCCCTACAGTTGGGTGGCATAACCACATTTACTAAAAACCGAGGATGTTGAAACCTAAATAAAATTTAGGGGGTGGTATATGGAGAAGGAGATGATAAATTAGAGAAGAACTAGCAAAGAAGTTATAATAAAAAAAATGGCTTAGCTCAAAAGAACACAGAGACACAAAACCTCAAGCACGAATTCGGGCTAGCCTCACTACACTAGAATTTGGCTTTGAGATAAGGGGAAAAGAGATCTTTTAACCAAAAGAATACAATATAATAATGCACCGGAAAATCTGGAACTATAAAAGGGGTAAGATAAGAGAATATACGGAGATGCCTAGGAAAATACTGAAATGGGCGCCAGCTAATTTCTGAAGGAAATTAACGAAAAAAATAAATGAAGTTATGAACAACAAGGAATAAAGTACTATTGATTTAATACCCTGTAATAATGTTTAAAAATCGAAAAGATACTATTGACCTTGTTCTGCTATATTATACCTGTAAGCAGGAACTGAAATAAAAGCAAAACTACTTGTAACAAATATATTTATAATATTAACAACTAACAAAACTCACCTATATATATATATATATATATATATATATATATATATATATATATATATATATATATATATATATATATATATATATATATAGAAAATATAATTACAGTAGTGGGGCTACGGTATGCGAGGACCAAAAAGCCACGACAAAATGAAAGATCCCCACTACTGGGCCAAACAAAAAGGTGTATTAGTAAATATATAATCTAAGTCCATGGGAGAAGCGAAATCTTAACACTAAGGTTAGTTACTAAAGTTAAATCCTAGATAGGTAAGGTAGGGAATATAAATACTAAAAACCGTGACGGTTATACAAAAGAAACTACCTTACCTAACAAATATACGACTAATATGTATCGAAGCAGCTAAACACCAGATCTATGTGTAAGTGTTATGCTTACACATAGATGCTGGGAGATATCTAAAGAGATCAAGTGTGATGAGTATGGCCAACAGACTCGGAAAGATATATATATAATTTTAAAAACCTGATACATAAATTTCTTCCCTTCCCTTTTCAAACCCGCTATACAAAAATCATGAACCCCTTCTCTATCAATGAATCTAATTTAATTAATTAATAACTATTTACCTAACTTTTTATAGCTGATACAAAAACTGTAATAAGTACTAACCTTGGTATATGCATATACAAAGTTGTGAATTACAAGAAAAACCTTAACCCTGAGAAACTTGTTGTTAATGTCTGTCACAACACTACAGCTGTCCTGGTTAAGTCCCCTTAAGACTCTGACGGTCCTTGGGGCTCCGAAAAAAAAACGAATGAAGAAGAACGCTGTGGTTCTGGAGACAATCGGTTCCTAGTTACCAATGGGTTGAAGTAGGTGTTTGGCTAAACTACTTCTAATCTTAAACGTTATCCTAATCGGGTGAAATCTACAAAAAATAACATTTAGAGAAACATCAAGGCACCCAAAGATGACTGTCAACACATACTCTTACATCGAATTACCACAATAAACAAACATTTTATTTCATCAGCTGACTGTCATCCTGTCTATTTATTGCGTCTGCGCATTTAAAGAATATCTAGTAAATTAGGCATGAAAGTTTTTATACCGAGTAGATATACAAAAAAAAAACAGAAAAAAAACTAATTAGGTGTCCGATAAATTTACGATCTAGGCTCAAGGCCACATGATACATATGAGAAAACTCGGATTTTACACTTTTAATATTTCAAAAGACAATGAAAATATCAATAAAATGATAGGCCTATAAAACTAAATGATTTAATTGCTCACCTGGGTTTTAAATAATTATTTCGGTAGATTTGGAAGCCGGGTTTTAAATATTCATTTCTGCAGATTTGGATGCCGGTTTTTCAATCAAGATTTTTTATCATTTGTTCCAATTTCTCCCTTGATGTTCGGGGAAAACATTAAATCCAATCCCAGATTTTCTACCCGATTTTAAGATAAAAAAATGCCGGTTAAGGCTTGAAGAAATACACCTCTCTGTGTGAGTTGTTGGCCAAAACTGACTTTAGCCGAGCACCTCTTGATCTGTAGTTGTTACACTTGCGCATCGTCTCGTCTATTGCCCATAAACGTTTCATAAACGGGATTCTGAGGGGTTTTAGGATTTTAATAATAAATTATATTAATTAATTATATGTTAGCAGTTGTGACTGCTACATCCTCCCTCAACTCCAGAAAAAAAAAGGAAAACTTTCCACTTACCAGAAGTTTCCTTTTTTTTATTGTCTAGGACAATCTAGCCGTAAAGACAAACCAGACGATGAATATGATGAAGCCGAAACGTTGTGGTATCAACCACAAGGATTTTGAGCTTATCAGCCACACTGTTTACTCAGGAGATGGGATAAAAGTAATGACACTGACAGACGTACAGTAGACGTCGTTGACAACGTTGACACTAGAGCGAACAGATTCTATTAAGCACTCAAGAGTTCAATGAGGGCTTAATTTATTAGGACTAGTTGAAACTATATTACTACAAACCTAAACATCTATATGATACGGTTCTGGATATCAGCAACATATTCGAAAATTCAAGGTAAAAGATAATTCAATACATCTACTTGCTTTAGTAGCGGTAGGGAAAACAAACAATCGGTAAAGGCACTAGCAAGCCTAGATACTAGCAAGCCCACTATACTCATGGTATAGGGTATGCTAAAAAAAATAAGTAAGTTAACTGCAATCCCAACTCGTAGTAAAGAATATGCACAAAAAGGTAAAAGATAATTGCAAGTCCAGATCTACTCATGGTAGAGGATATGCACAAAACTCACTTCTACCAGCTATACACTTGGTAGAAGGAAAGATAAAAGAGATCCTAACTGTAATACCCAAACTGTACTATTGACGTGGTCCAATTCTTTACTCACGAAAAGAACAGTAAAGGACAGATTTTTAGGACTCCATAATCAAGATAAAGATAAGATATATATTCATAAGATATAGATAAGAAATAAACTTATCCAGGTAAAGGTAAAGATAACTAAATTAAGGTAAAGGTACGAGATAAACTCAATTAAGGTAAAGATAAAGATACACTCAAGGTAAAGATAAACTCACATCTACCAATCCGTACGAATGGTAGGTAGACAGGTACAAACTCAAGATACTAAGATATGTTAAACTCAAATTCTTGAGGAGATAACAACATAGGAGATAACAAACCAAGTTAAACAGACTTACTGCTGAATATCAGAACGATCCAATTCTAAATGACACATTCTAATTTCAACCTAAGAGACACTCAAGGAACAACTAATATGTATTGATATATTTCTGAGCCAAGTGAGGGCACACATCCAGGGTGATCAATCCTGAACCCACGCTAAAACACCGATACAGTAAGTGAATATGAATGCATAAGCTTTATGGCCATGGTCCACAAAACCATACAACACTATTAAAGAAAATATTTGGAATGTTTTCCGCATTATCCCTGTAAATATCTATTCAACTCAGAACTCAAGATGGGGAAATTCCCATATATCCATCCTGTACTCCTATGATATGCAGTTGGACTTTTAAGAGAAAACAAACAACAAAATTAACAAGTCCATAAACTAAGATAATAACCAACATTAAGATAAGATAAAAAAAATAGAAGGCAAAATAGCACAACATCTTATTGTTTTGCCAGGTAAACAAAATAGATAAACCGATCTTAAACAACCAAACTGGTACAGCATTGATAAGGGACCAGTTAATCTTCATTTGAAGATGAAGAATCCAAATTATCTGACAAGTTATGTGGACCTACTGTCTTGTCCTCCAGTAAGTCTTTGACATGAAACCTTCCTAGTTTCCTGCCAGTGGAAGTTTCCTTCAACTCATAAATTAAAGGAGAAATGACCTTAATAACTGTGCAAGGTATGTACTTCTGACATAACTTGGCCGATTGAAAGTTCACTTTATCAGATTTGACAAAGTTTCTTTTCAACACAGAATCTCCAATTCTGAAGGATAACTCTCGCTTTCTCAAGTCATAATGGCATTTATTTCTAGCATAAGATGCTTTCAAACGTTTGCGAACATCCACATAAATATCAGGAAGATGCTGGATATCTTCTAAACGGTGTAATTTATCTGATATAGTGGGAAAGTTATTGGCATTTTCTGAAATTGTACCAAAATAATCACCAGAAAGAGGAACATGACGACCAAACATCAAATAAGATGGAAGACATTTGGTTATTTCGTGAGAAGAAGTCCTGATAGCCTGTACTATAGAGTGGATATGAGTATCCCAAGCTCTTTGATCAGGAAAGGAATATGACCTTAAAGCAGTCACGATTGATTTATTAACTCTTTCGGTATGATTGACTTGTGGATGATAGTTCGCATTGTACCAGATCTTTTGGACATTATATTTAGACATGAGGTCGCGAAAAGCCTTAGCTGTGAACTGTGATCCATTATCGCAAGACACGATCTGTGGAACACCATAAATTAAGAAAACCTCATTCTCAAGATACTCGATAATGGATGAAGTAGTTGCCTTAGACATAGTATGAACCAAAGGAAATTTTGTAAAATAATCAACAACTACTAAGGCATACTAAGAACCTTTATAAGACCTAGGATAAGGACCAATGAGATCTAAAGATATAAGTTGAAATGGAAAATCAATCCGTCGATAACTACCCATTAAACCTGGTTGGGGAAGATTTGTCGGTTTGCATGTAGCACAGATTTTGCATTTAGCGATATAGCTACGTACAGTTTGACGCATCTTCGGCCAGTAATAGAGTTCCGATATACGACGGAAAGTTTTGTAAAAACCAAAATGAGCTGCAGTAGGATGGTCATGAAAAGTGGCCAAAACCTCTGCTCTATTAGGAGTTGGAACGACTATCTTCCAATCCGACATTCCAGTAAGGGCATCCATGGAACTTAAGACATGTTTATACAAAACACCATGTTCAACTTTAAAATCAGGAAATTTACCTGGTACATTCTGTACATCATACAACATTTTTCGATACCAGTCATCTGGTTGCAAGGAAGATAAATCTAACAAATTAATATCGAACGTTCTAGAGAGTGCATCAGCGACTACTACAGCTGCAGCTTTACGATGAACAATCTTATAATCATATTGTGCCAATTTTAAAATCCACCTAGCCAAACGAGGAAATGGGTTCTTCATATTCTGTAACCACACCAAACTACTATGGTCAGTTATGACCGTGAAAGAACGACCCTCAAGAAAATATCTGAAATGTTCAATACCAGTAATTATAGCTAGCAACTCTTTTTCAGTTGTAGTATAATTTTTCTGGGCTTTATTTAATTTCTTGCTTGTATAAGCTATAGGGTGTTCGTCTCCATCTACCATTTGATAGAGTACACCTCCATATGCAGTGTTAGAACAATCTGTCATCAGATAAAAAGGCTTAGTAAAATCTGGGGCTACCATAACAGGAGAATTTGTGAGAGCCTCCTTGATTTTAATGAAAGCTTCATTAGCCTCAGGAGTCCAGACAATATTTTGTCCCTTTTTCCGATTTTGAAGTAAATCTGTGATAGGAGACAACAAGGTCGAATAAGACTTAACAAACTTCTTATAATAACCAACCATTCCTAACAATCGACGGACCTGAGTGGTATTTTTAGGCACAGGAAAATCCCGAATCGCTGACATCTTATTAGGATCAGTACGAAGACCCTGAGAATCTACAACATATCCTAAAAACTTAATAAAGTCACGACAAAAGTTGCTTTTATCCAAAGTAATAGTCAAATTTGCATCTTTTAAACGCTGAAACAACTACTGCAATACAGAAATATGAGTTTTGAAATCAGGAGTAATGACAAGAATGTCATCAAGATAGTATTGACAAAATGGGTCTAAAGCAGGACCTATTACCAAATCCATTAATCGACACATAGTCTGAGGAGCAGACACAAGACCAAAAGGCATTGTAGTGAACTGATACAATCCTTTGCCATTTACTGCAAAGGCAGTAAGCTTTTTACTCTCCTCGCTGAGAGGAATCTGTAAAAACGCCTTCTTTAGGTCGATAGATGAAATAAATTTTGCATTCTGTAATTTACTTAGGATGATATCTATACGAGGTATAGGATAAGCATCTCTGTTCATAGTTATACCGTTAAGTTTACGTCCGTCAAAACAGACACGAAAAGTCCCATCTTTCTTTTTTGTCAGCCACAGAAGGCTACAAAAAGAAGAAGTACTGGGCTCAATAATACCTAACTTAAGCATTTCATCTACCTCCTTTACTAGACTTTCATGCCAGGCTTGAGGCAAGGGATATTGATATTGCCTGAAGGGCTTAGACGAACCAACATCAATGTGATGTTCGATGAGATGAGTTCGACCTAACTGATTTTTCGATGAGATAGAAGAGAATGATGTGATGACACTATTTAACTGCTCTAATTCCTGAGCATTAAGTCGACTCATATCTTTAACAGCATTGACACAAGAGATATTAAAAGAAGACACAGATAAGGAAAATTCAGTAAAATTTAATTCACTATTAAAAGTTTTCAGAAAATCCATACCTAGGATGACTGAATTCTTAACTGAAGGAATAACAAAGAATGTAATCATTCTTTTACAAAAACTAACAGAAATCTCAGTAGTGAATTGACCAAAAATTGGTTGAACTTGACCATCAGCTGTAGTCACTTGCAAACTTTGATCTATTCCTATATTTACATTTGAATTCTGGAGAAATTCCAGACCTAGAGAACCTAAAATAGAGATATTGGACCCTGTGTCCAGTAAAGCTAAACAAGAATGTCCTAAGATAGATATTTCAAGATATGGACGATTATCCTTGTTTTTTCGAACTAACAATGAGTTTATATCTAAATCAACAAACGAAGACAAGAGATTACTTGAAGAAACTACAGAAGAATCACGGTGTTCATGCTCGACTAACGTTGTCCTCTCTTCGGTTGGTATTTGCCGATCTGTGGTCTTTTGTCTTTCGGTAGAGCGTGAGATGTTTGGCTTGTGGAAGCTTGGGCATCCAGACTCGAGAAACTGGTTCCTTGGTTTTGAGGAGTTTGGACAGTGTTTGTATTCCCTGTATTTTGACGAGGAGTAGGAGCCAGGGACAACCCACCCCTTCTGTCGTTTCCCGAACAGAATTCACACTCAAATTTACGGACACCTTGACGTCCACAACCATAACAGAACCGAATTCTAGGCTCAGGACATTCGTAGTACCCATGTCCTGGCTGACAACAATTCCAACAGGTAAGCTTCGAATTAAAAGAAGAGACATTACCAGACCGAGAATAGTTAGGCCTACCAGAATAGGATGAGTCATTATTTCTGAAATTTCTACTATTACTAGACCGTGAATAATTGGGTCTATCAGAATAAGATGAGTCATTATTTCTGAAATTTTGATGAATAGGGACTCTAGACACGTTGTCAGAAGACCATGACAAAACTTCCTCTAACTTCTTACACTTTTCCGTTAAGTCAGCAATTGAAGAAATATCTGTAAGTGTCAGACTAGAATGATACGATGGCAACAAATTTTTTCTAATGATCCTTATGATATGTGACTCAGACAAAGGAGTCTCCAACCGTTTACACAAACTAACAATCTCATTTACAAATATAGTTACCTTCTCCTGCGGAGCTTGTTTTCGAGACTTAATTTCATCAAGAAGATTGTCCTCATAGTTATATGGAAGAAAATCTGACCTAAGTTTGGCAACTAACTCTTGCCATGAAGCAAAACTACCTCGGTTATTGAGATACCACGTGAAGGCTGAATCCTTAAATAAATCGGCAGCAGAAGAGTAACACTCTTCCTCGCTGTTACCACGCGCTATACGCAGACATTCTACCTTCTCTAAGAAACTAACAACATTTTGATTATCTTGACCTGAAAAATGGACACCCCATTTATGAATAGGAGTAGACTTAACGAAGGGAAATGAATTTACTGAAACACTAGCATTATGAGGAGTTGACTGTGCCTGTGGAATCACTTTACAATCAAGTTCACCTTCCAGAATCAGAACCCTGAAATTAAGAGACCTCTTCACTTCCTCCTCTTCCTCTGTTGTAGCTTCTAACAGATGGACTCTAGCTGCAACATGACCTAAGCGAGAAGTATAGCGAGCATAGGCAGTATCACTAGAAGAACCAACAAAAGAACCAATTTTGACTACCAGATCTGCAAGAGTAACCTCTATTTCCGCAATCTCGTCCTTAAAATTAGGATGGGAAGCAGACAGAACAGCATAACTCCGATTTGCTGCAGCTTGCTTTAATGCACCACGCAACACTACCCTTTTCCTTTCCACTGTTGTCAAAGATGGATCGTTTAAGTGACGGACTCTCAACTCGTACTCTAATTCTGGACCTAACAGATGCTCTACCTTGAAAGCCGACATTTTATACAACTGGGAAATATACCAGAAAATATATGAGGGAAACTATGATAAAATAGGTAAAGTCTAACTTACTCTATGTTTCCAGGTTATTATTATAATTGAATTATTTTACCAGTAATGTTTGCTTGTTTATCCAGTCGTGAACTCAGATGCAAGGTACGGCTACAAACCCTGAAAAACCTAGAAATTTCAAAAAATGTTACTTCCAGACAGTGGTGAATTACTTTGGTGCTACTCCGGACTTTTATAGTGTTAAGATAGTTAAATTTAAAATATTTAAATAATTTTCCTTTTTAATATATACTTATGTTATTTATTATTAATCCAATATGGATATTTAGCGGAGGTCGGCAATCATCATAGCTATTCGAACTTTTGAGACGGCTGCTCTGAAAAGTTCATTTGATGTACATCGGT
The DNA here is from genome assembly GCF_040954645.1 of Diabrotica undecimpunctata. NCBI lineage: Eukaryota > Metazoa > Arthropoda > Insecta > Coleoptera > Chrysomelidae > Diabrotica > Diabrotica undecimpunctata. The sequence continues at coordinate 96,111,680 of NC_092803.1, read as the reverse complement.
ACCACTCTCTCAGGTTGCGCAGCCATGACATTCTACGCCTCCCTATGCTTCTCTTTCCTTGGATCTTTCCCTGCATGATCAGTTGGAGCAAGGTGTATTTCTCTCCACGTGTAATATGTCCGAGATATTCCAATTTTTTTGTTTTTATTGAATTTAAAATTTCCATTTCTTTGTTCATCCTTCCCAGAACCTCTTTGTTTGTGACGTGTTCTGTCCATGATATTTTCAGAATTCTTCTGTACACCCACAGCTCAAATGATTCCAGTTTTTTCATTGATGTAGCATTCAAGGTCAAAGATTCCATTCCATAAAATAAGGTCGAAAAAACATAGCACCTTGCCAACCTAACTTTTAGTTCCAGTTTTAAATCCCTGGTACATAGAACTCTTCTCATTTTGTTGAAATTTGCTCTAGCCTTTTCTATTCTTATTTTTATCTCCTGATTGTAATCATTTGTGGAGTTAATCATTGTTCCCAGGTATGCATATTTGTCCACTTGTTCGACGTTGGTTTCGTTTATTAGAAGACTCGTTATTTCTTTGAGTTTTCGATATTCTCATAAATTTCGTCTTCTTGACATTCATTGTTAGACCATACTCTTTTCCATACTCTGCTATTCTGGTCACCAGTCTCTAAAGATCTTCAATGTTTTCGGCTAAAATCACAGTGTAGTATATAAACTAAAACTATATAACTATAAAACTATAAACTAAATATTGAAATACAAAAACCAATGTTGCAGTTAGGAAACCAAGAGTTAAAGAACACAGCTGAAAATTAAAATACAACACCAAAGGTACACAACCAGAAATTAAAGTGGGAGAAAAAAAAAACAAAGATATAAAGCCAAAAGTACGTGCAAAAAAAGAGGCCCCACGTTTGGGTCTAGCCAATTGAAACCTAAATAAAATTTAGGGGGTGGTATATGGAGAAGGAGATGATAAATTAGAGAAGAACTAGCAAAGAAGTTATAATAAAAAGAATGGCTTAGCTCAAAAGAACACAGAGACACAAAACCTCAAGCACGAATTCGGGCTAGCCTCACTACACTAGAATTTGGCTTTGAGATAAGGGGAAAAGAGATCTTTTAACCAAAAGAATACAATATAATAATGCACCGGAAAATCTGGAACTATAAAAGGGGTAAGATAAGAGAATATACGGAGATGCCCAGGAAAATACTGAAATGGGCGCCAGCTAATTTCTGAAGGAAATTAACGAAAAAAATTAATGAAGTTATGAACAACAAGGAATAAAGTACTATTGATTTAATACCCTGTAATAATGTTTAAAAACTGAAAAGACACTATTGACCTTGTTCTGCTATATTATAACTGTAAGCAGGAACTGAAATAAAAGCTACTTGTAACAAATATATTTATAATATTAACAACTAACAAAACTCACCTATATATATATATATATATATATATATATATATATATATATATATATATATATATATATATATATATATATATATATATATATATATATACTGTTATGGATCAGTTTATCGATCAGAAATAGAATAAAGAGTTTTTTTATTATTTTAATATACCGCGGGCATATAAGTTAAAATACAACCCTGTACTTATTTGTAATAGACCATAAGAGAAAACATTGTTCCGTGAAGGACTGAGTGAATAGTGAAAGGACAATGGAACCCGTATAATTATATATTTAAGGAATAAACTTTGTAATTGTATTGTGCGGTGGACATTTTTCGAAAGTAAATAAAAATTAGATTTAGATATGAGATAACAAGAATTTGGAAACTTATTTCCGTTGAAAAAGGCAAAATTGTTAATGGTTTCTAAAAAGTAATTTGAGTGAAAGTAGTTTATTTGTTTTAAATATTATGTTGGAAATTTTCTAAATCGAAAATTAGTGGGAACGATGAATGCTTATGATTGGTTAAAAAGGAATGATGGGGAATGAGAGAGTTGAGAAGGTGTCTGGGGAGATTGAAAAGATCATTATGTTACCGGCAGACCAGAAGAGAAGACGTGTTTTTTCGTGTAGTCAATCTGAGTACCAGTGTTTTCGTTTGTTAGTGAAAAAGGTGGAAGCTGAGAGCAGATCAAAATCGAGAAGATTAATACCTCTTTTGAGTCTGCATAGTCCACGAGATATAATTGAGAAAGAAAGGAGAATTTGTGAATAAAGAGTACCGGTCAAAAGAGGCTTGGGCTTGTGTTTTCGGAGGAGTAGTTTGCTGGTATGCGGTTTGGATCGATGCTGAGAACGGGAAAGATTTGATGGTAGCCGGACATAATCAATCAAGGAAGGAACTGTGGTTTGATCGAGAGGAAACATCATTGGTGTAAAAAATAAAGGTCAGTCAAATAATTTGAATGAAAGAAAACTTTAAGATATTCTAAAGATAAAATCAAATATAAGCATACGAACTAAGATTCCAAGTTTCAAAGAGTTATTTTTTGTGAATAAATTATATTTTATATGGTAAATTTTTAGTAGATATTATTATAAAACAGATCAATAGATAGTTTGTAATTAAAATTAAATTTAGAGTATAGGAGTTTGTTGGGAAAGATAATTGCCCACAAAAGTTATTTATTAATATTCATCGTATTGCTTATTGAAAATAAATAATAATTTGTGTGCATATTTATGTTTGTTTTAATGTTAGTTCCGTTTCCTGTTCTATACCGATTATGAGCAACTAGGAGATACTGAACCCACTAGAAGAGATATATAAAGTAAACTGATTAAAGTAAAATTAAGAAGGCACCCTGAGAATTTTTAATAGTAATTGATTTGTATGACTCTGCATAAATTAGTGAATTAATTAATTAAATAATTGGATTAATTAAATTAGTGTTAATTAATAATAAAACAATATAAAGCAGATCACAACAACATGGCGAGCCAACGTGGGGCTTAAAAGTATCTCTAGTTGTGAATTTGAAGGATCAGAAACGGAAAACAGGTGATTGAGAGAATTTATTTGCCCGTCGGAAAGAATTTGATATATTTAGTTATAAATTTATGAAATATTATTTGAGTTATTTTATCTAGGTACAATTTTACATTTATTCTATTTTTGATTGATTTAATTTTTTGATGAATTTAAAATTTATGTGATAAATTGATAATATTTGGGGAGAAATATTTGTCGTGTTCTGCAACATAGAGAGTGTTGTAAAATTTCACATTTGGCGGGGATAAAACTCAAATACATGTCGACCACAAGGAGCCAAAGCAAAATGCAAGAAAGGAAAGAGGATAAGATAGAAGAGGAAACAATTATTGATGAAGGATCGGATAATGAAGGAAATGCTACAATAATGGAGGAAAGAAAAGAAACAGGGATGCTGGAAAAATTATTAGCAATGATGCAAATACAGACACAAACAATAGAGAAAAACCAAATTGAAACATCAAAGAAAATTGATAGAAATCAACAAGAAACATCACTAAAAATGGATGAAACAAAACAAACAATAGAACTAAATAACAGGAATATAGAGCAGCGTCTGGAAAACTATGAACAGGCAATTAAAGGATGTGTTGAGTGGATAAAGAAAGAACTGATACAACAGATAGAAGAAATAACCCTAAAGAATGCAAAACAAGAGACAGAGATTAAAGATATCCAAGATACAATGAAGGAGATACGAAATATCCAGAAAAAGGAAATAGAACAGTTGGAAGAAAAATTTGAAATGGCGCTACAAGAAGACAAGAAATAAATAGAAAAACAAATTGAGGATATCAGAAAACAACGAGAGATGGGAGACAGGAGAGAAGTACTCATCCAAAGTTCGGGTGACATAAAAATACAGTTTGGCGGGGACGTAAAAAAATTACACCCAGTAATTTTCATCAACAATTTAAAAAAGAAAGTACGACATATCGGTAATTTCGAAACAGCAAAGGAAACGATAAGGAACCATCTTAAAGATGAGGCAAGTTTATGGTTTGATAGCAAAGAAGAAGAATTGCAAAATTGGCAAACATTTGAACAAAAATTTCTGAATTATTTCTGGGAGAAAATACAACAGATAGAGATAAACAAGTAATTACAAAATGGGAGATACCAGGATAATATAGGTATATCAGAAAAAACATATGCCCTACAACTATACAACAATGCAAGACACTTACATTACAACTATTCGTCCGAACAGCTAGTGGAACTAATAGCCAGACATTTTGAAGATACCTTAGAAGATCATATAACTCTACAAAACTACAAAGATATTGACAGTTTATGTCAATTCTTACAAATACGAGAAGCAAAATTAAGAGAAAGAAAAATGAGGAGAACGCAAGAAAATTATAGACAACGAGAAAATCAAGACTATAGAGATAGAGGACAAAACTTAAGGAGAGAGTACACAAGAAGAGAATTTGTCCCGAGGAGGGAAAACGAAAGTAGAGACAACGGAAGAGTAAACTATGAACAAAGAAATCGGCAATGGAACGAAAACAGATATCGAGAGAACCAGAATAGAAACAACACTCGCACATATCAGGAAAACCGAAATAATAATAGAACGAATGAACCGGAAAATCGCGGAAACCGATACGGGTCCGAGAGACCAAGAGAAAATAGAAGAGCGGTCAACAACACACACATAGAGGAACATGAGGATGAGAGACAAAGCGACAGAAGTAGAAGCGAATAAGAACAGCAAGCGTCTTTTCACGAAGGCGCTCACTAAAGACAAAGAAATAAACAGGAATTTTTTGTCACCCGAAGGAATTTATTAAATTGGCAGAAAATAAGGACAAAATAAGTGGAGCAAATCTGAAATTTGTAGATGGTTTTATCAATGAGACACCGATTAAAATTATGATTGATACTGGATCGGAAATTACACTGATCAACAGAAAACTAATAGAGGAAGTTAATTTAACGAATTTGATTTACAAAATTCCCAAGGTAAATTTAGTGGGCGCAAATAAACGGACTTTGGCAACGATAAATGAAGGAATACGAATAAAAGTACGATTGGATAAGAAATTTTATGCATTACAATGTGTTGTGATGCCAAACATGTCGCATGATATGATCGTAGGAGTGGATGAATTGGCAGAAAAACATGTGGTGATAGATTTCAAAAATAACACGATGAAAATCACAGAGGAAAAAGAAGAAGAACAGGACAGTAAGGAAATGGAAAAGGAAAATGAGAAACGAAAAAATGATTTAGACAAAGAACAAACGGTGGAAATGAATTTGGCAATGAAGCAAGGACAGAGAAGAAAAAGGAGATTGGCAAAAGAAAGTGAAAAGTGGGTTTTCTCAAAAGAAGAGATGAGCCCAGAAGAAGAAAAAGAAGGAAGATTAACAAAAGAAGACGAAAAAGGTACAATTGAAACAGTGGTATTTAAAGAAGTATGCAATGAAGGAGGCAGAATACAAGATAAATATGTGCAAAGAAATTGAGGAAAAAGAAAGACAATTGATATGTGGAGAAGAAAAGGAAAAGGAATTGCGTGTAATATTAAGAAAGTATGAAGATTTAATAAATGAAGAAAACAGAGTAGCCAAAAAGTATGAACATTCATTTGAGGTTAAAGACTTAGGAAATTTTCGATCGAAAACTTATCCGATCCCATATAAATACCGACAGGAGGTGAAAGGAGAAATTAAAAAAATGTTAGAAGATCAAATCATAGAGAGATGTGACTCGCCGTACATCAATTCAATCGTGATTGTGAAAAAAAGCAGTGGAGAATTGAGGCTCTGTTTGGATGCCCGGAATATAAATCAACACACGGTATCTCAATATGAATCACCTCTCAACATCGAAGCTATTTTTGGGAGAATTACGGGAACACACATGTTTTCTAAAATTGATTTGAAACATAGTTTTTGGTTAATACCGTTAGCAGAAAGATGTAGAAATTACACCGCTTTCTCAATCGATGGTATTGTATACCGATTTAAAGTAGTACCTTTTGGATTACAAAGTGCGTGTGCAGCATTGGTAAGAGCTCTCCATACAATATTAAATAAATATGAAGATTTCATAGTGCACTACATCGACGACTTACTCATTTTTTCACCAGATACATCAAGTCATTTGGAACACATAAAGATTATTTTGGGAGAATTGGACAAGGCCGGATTAAAACTGAATATTGAAAAATGTCAATTTTTTCAAAAAGAAGTGATATATTTGGGATTTAAATTGGACACACAAACAGTTAGTTTAGCCGAGGACCGGGTAAAACTCATAGATGAATACCCAAGACCAACGAATTTAAAAACATTGAGAGGTTTTCTCGGGACGATCAACTATTTTAAAAAAACTAATTCCTGTTTAAGCCAGAAGAAAATTCCTCTGATCAAATTATTGAAGAAGGGTGTTAAATGGAATTGGAAAGAAGAACAAGAGAAAGCTTTTCAAATTTTAAAAGACGAATTCTCGAAAGGAACGAAAATATATCATCCCATGTACAATTTGCCTTTCATACTACGAACTGATGCATCCATACAAAAATTTGCGGGAGTTTTGTCGCAAATACAAAACAATCAAGAAGTGCCGATTTGTTTTATTTCCCGGGTGACAAAAACACAAAGAAAATACAGTGTGACTGAACTAGAGTTTGCTAGCGTACTTTTCTGTGTAAATAAGTTAAGATTTTATCTGTTGGGAGCAAAATTCACAATCGAAACTGATCATGCAGCTTTGGTACATATAATGAAAAATCGTCTGGTTAACAATCGTATACATAGAGGCATTTTGTTACTACAGGAGTATGACTTTGAGTTTCGATATATAAAAGGAAAAGACAACATTATAGCTGACGCTCTCACAAGGGATGAAGACTCGGGGAAAAAGGAAGTAATTGCTTTTCATGTAGGACTGAACAGTTTGACACAAGAGGAAGGTGTATTTTCGTTAAACAAAATAATAACAAATCAAGAAGACCTGGAAGAAAGAGAAAAAAGAATAGCGGAGAGTGAAAACGGTATATTTTTCAAACGAATTGATGGAAAGGAACTATACGTGATAACACAGACATTGGCAGAAAGGATCATACAGAAATTACACGAGGACAATGGACATATCGGCAGCAGAAAGGTTTGGCTGGTTTTTCGCGAAAACTATATATGCCGAAAAGATTACCGGATTGCAAAAGAAGTTACCCAAAGATGTGAAACATGTCAAAAATATAAAAGCAGAAATTTCCGAAATGAAAATGTGGCTAAAAATATTGTATCCCACCAAAAATTAGACATTGTAGCAATAGATATGTTAAGTGATCTGATAATGACCACGCAGAGGAACAAACATATTTTGGTGATGGTAGATATTTTTTCGAAATATGTAAAGCTATACACATGCCGTACGACAAAGGGGGAAGAAATTATGAGAAAAATAGACAATTTTATAGCCACCGTAGGAACACCAAGGAAAATTCTTTTAGACAATGCTACGTATTTCCGGAGTGACCGATTTAAGAGACAGTTGCAAGACAGGGGAATAGGGACAAATTTTGTCAGTATCCGACATCCTAAAAGTAATCCGTCAGAACGTTTTATACAAGAGACTACAAAATTCCTCCGCATTGCTGCCATTGGACAACATCGACGATGGGATAGGAAAGTGGCAGAAATCGAAAACTACTTGAACACCACTCCAAGTACAGTGACATAAGAGACGCCGGAATATGTCATGAAGGGTATTATGCCAGTATGGCCATGGGAAGAACCGGAGCAGAGAGAGTATCAAATAGTATTGGAAACTGTTCGAAGGAGGCTGCAGCGCAGTAATGAAAAATATCTCCAAAGGCAAATCCAGAATAGAAAACGAAGACCAGTGACTTTCCAGAAGGGAGAAAAGGTGCTTGTAAGGGCGTTACGAGTATCAAATCTCACGGGGGACGTGTGTGCAAAGCTAATGCCTATTTTCGAGGGTCCATACATCATACAAAATGAAAATGGAATAAACAGCTATGTTCTTAGACATGTAGAATCAGAAAAGATACGAGGAGTTTACAATATCCAGGATGTGTACAAATACCATGAATAAAAATAAGAGTATAAATTTAAAGATGGAGTAATAAAAATTTAGGATAGGATAAAATGACTACAAAAGAAAAATTTTGTGTTGAGAGAAAATAATATTTTTTTTGGTAAAAAAAAAAGAAAATTTGTATCTCAAAACAAGGCGGGGATTTGTCATGGATCAGTTTATCGATCAGAAATAGAATAAAGAGTTTTTTTTTATTATTTTAATATACCGCGGGCATATAAGTTAAAATACAACCCTGTACTTATTTGTAATAGACCATAAGAGAAAACATTGTTCCGTGAAGGACTGAGTGAATAGTGAAAGGACAATGGAACCCGTATAATTATATATTTAAGGAATAAACTTTGTAATTGTATTGTGCGGTGGACATTTTTCGAAAGTAAATAAAAATTAGATTTAGATATGAGATAACAAGAATTTGGAAACTTTTTTCCGTTGAAAAAGGCAAAATTGTTAATGGTTTCTGAAAAGTAATTTGAGTGAAAGTAGTTTATTTGTTTTAAATATTTTGTTGGAAATTTTCTAAATCGAAAATTAGTGGGAACGATGAATGCTTATGATTGGTTAAAAAGGAATGATGGGGAATGAGAGAGTTGAGAAGGTGTCTGGGGAGATTGAAAAGATCATTATGTTACCGGCAGACCAGAAGAGAAGACGTTTCTTGTAGTCAATCTGAGTACCAGTGTTTTCGTTTGTTAGTGAAAAAGGTGGAAGCTGAGAGCAGATCAAAATCGAGAAGATTAATACCTCTTTTGAGTCTGCATAGTCCACGAGATATAATTGATAAAGAAAGGAGAATTTGTGAATAAAGAGTACCGGTTAAAAGAGGCTTGGGCTTGTGTTTTCGGAGGAGTAGTTTGCTGGTATGCGGTTTGGATCGATGCTGAGAACGGGAAAGATTTGATGGTAGCCGGATATAATCAATCAAGGAAGGAACTGTGGTTTGATCGAGAGGAAACATCATTGGTGTAAAAAATAAAGGTCAGTCAAATAATTTAAATGAAAGAAAACTTTAAGATATTCTAAAGATAAAATCAAATATAAGCATACGAACTAAGATTCCAAGTTTCAAAGAGTTATTTTTTGTGAATAAATTATATTTTATATGGTAAATTTTTAGTAGATATTATTATAAAACAGATCAATAGATAGTTTGTAATTAAAATTAAATTTAGAGTATAGGAGTTTGTTGGGAAAGATAATTGCCCACAAGAGTTATTTATTAATATTCATCGTATTGCTTATTGAAAATAAATAATAATTTGTGTGCATATTTATGTTTGTTTTAATGTTAGTTCCGTTTCCTGTTCTATCCCGATTATGAGCAACTAGGAGATACTGAACCCACTAGAAGAGATATATAAAGTAAACTGATTAAAGTAAAATTAAGAAGGCACCCTGAGAATTTTTAATAGTAATTGATTTGTATGACTCTGCATAAATTAGTGAATTAATTAATTAAATAATTGGATTAATTAAATTAGTGTTAATTAATAATAAAACATCATAAAGCAGATCACAACAATATATATATATATATATATATATATATATATATATATATATATATATATATATATATATATATAGAAAATATAATTATAGTAGTGGGGGGCTACGGTATGCGAGGACCAAAAAGCCACGACAAAATGAAAGATCCCCACTACTGGGCCAAACAAAAAGGTGTATTAGTAAATATATAATCTAAGTCTATGGGAGAAGCAAAATCTTAACACTAATGTTAGTTACTAAAGTTAAATCCTAGATAGGTAAGGTAGGGAATATAAATACTAAAAACCGTGACGGTTATACAAAAGAAACTACCTTACCTAATAAATATACGACTAATATGTGTCGAAGCAGCTAAACACCAGATCTATGTGTAAGTGTTATGCTTACACATAGATGCTGGGAGATATCTAAAGTGATCAAGTGTGATGAGTATGAGTACATAAATTTCTTCCCTTTCCTTTTAAAACCCGCTATACAAAAATCATGAACCCCTTCCCTATCAATGAATCTAATTTAATTAATTAATAACTATTTACCTAACTTTTTATAGCTGATACAAAAACTGTAATAAGTACTAACCTTGGTATATGCATATACAAAGTTGTAAATTACAAGAAAAACCTTAACCCTGAGAAACTTGTTGTTAATGTCTGTCACAACACTACAGCTGTCCTGGTGAAGTCCCCTTAAGACTCTGACGGTCCTTGGGGCTCCGAAAAAAAACGAATGAAGAAGAACGCTGTGGTTCTGGAGACAATCGGTTCCTGGTTACCAATGGGTTGAAGTAGGTGTTTGGCTAAACTACTTCTAATCTTAAACGTTATCCTAATCGGGTGAAATCTACAAAAAATAACATTTAGAGAAACATCAAGGCACCCAAAGATGACTGTCAACACATACTCTTACATCGAATTACCACAATAAACAAAAATTTTATTTCATCAGCTGACTGTCATCCTGTCTATTTATTGCGTCTGCGCATTTAAAGAATATCTAGTAAATTAGGCATGAAAGTTTTTATACTGAGTAGGTATACAAAAAAAACAGAAAAAAAACTAATTAGGTGTCCGATAAATTTACGATCTAGGCTCAAGGCCACATGATACATATGAGAAAACTCGGATTTTACACTTTTAATATTTCAAAAGACAATGAAAATATCAATAAAATGATAGGACTATAAAACTAAATGATTTAATTGCTCACCTGGGTTTTAAATAATTATTTCGGTAGATTTGGAAGCCGGGTTTTAAATATTCATTTCTGCAGATTTAGATGCCGGTTTTTCAATCAAGATTTTTTATCATTTGTTCCAATTTCTCCCTTGATGTTCAAGGAAAACATTAAATCCAATCCCAGATTTTCTACCCGATTTTAAGATAAAAAAATGCCGGTTAAGGCTTGGAGAAATACACCTCTCTGTGTGAGTTGTTGGCCAAAACTGACTTTAGCTGAGCACCTCTTGATCTGTAGTTGTTACACTTGCGCATCGTCTCGTCTATTGCCCATAAACGTTTCATAAACGGGATTCTGAGGGGTTTTAGGATTTTAATAATAAATTATATTAATTAATTATATGATAGCAGTTGTGACTGCTACAATGTCCTATTACCCAGGACATCTTAAGTAAATTTTAGATCATAAGCCTCCTCACGTAAGTCACACGATGAGCAGGGGTGGTGGAAAAGCCTGGGGGTCAGATAGGTACCACTTCGACTAGCGAGGTGTGACCGGTTTGATCTTCGGACATGTGGATCCCATTTTTACATTGGTATACACATGTTCCTAGGGGCAGGGTTGATCACTGCGTGTGTGTGTGTGTGTGTGCTTGTGACATAGTCACTAGTTGCATATTCACATATATTTATTCACATATAAAATAATTTTATTATAAAATAGAATACTAGAAATATTTCTTACTTATTAACTTACACGTATGCAACTCGCATTACTGTTGACTTAGTTTCGTGTTGCATATACACAGTATTATATTAGCTATTTTTAATCAAATAGCTCAATACAATTATAATTGATGTGATTCATAGAATCCTTTTTTGTTTCATTTGCAGCTCCAAGTTTTGAACCTTGGACTGTTGGAAATTATGATTAATCTTCACCTGTGGCTGATTTACCATCCACAACGTTGCGATTATATATGAGTTTTTGGTTTGACCTAATTTGTTTTGTTTGTTTTTTCTTAGCCGATCAATGGGGGAAATTTGGTGTTAATAACCACCTTTCCTTTTCATTTATTGGTTTCTTACAAACGGGTTGTCACCCAAACTCATCCTATCATTTAAATAAACCGCTCTATCATTAGGGTTGGTATTTCACCTTGCTGTTCTGTCATAATTAATAACCTCAAGGTTTTGACTGTCTTTTACGTTGATAGCGTGGTTGTCTTAATTGAACTCCATTTTACCGGCAGCATTCAAGAAGCCAGGAGTGGTAATTTCATTATACATTAAATTATTCAATTTTAATATTAATTAATACAATAATGCTACCTAAAGTAAAAATTAAAACATAACTATTGCTATATTGTTGGAAGTGCTTCTTTGATTTTTCTTAGTTCTTCACTCTCTTTTTTAATGTTTTTTTTTAACTTATACATTTATATAACAAAAAAAAACAAAACCACATGTTCTTTTTGCTGTGCTTAGTTTGAACAAATTGTTAACTTATCTAGTTCAATTTATTGTTTATACATCATAATCGTATAATGTCCATTTACTTAAGTGTCTTTATAACTTTGTTATTACTGACTGCTACATATCTTTTTAAGGTAACACATGTAACAACTGTTCCATGGTTGTGTGGTTTTTTCATATTGTTCTTTTTAGATGAACTGATGATGCTTTCTGATTAAGAAAGCGAAACGTCTTCAATAAATAGATGAAGTAGCCATCACCTTTGCCTTTTTTCTCCACCTTTTGACCGAAAAAACCCACCACTCTTCTGAGTGATCCTTAATTTATATTGGATTGACGGTCGTACTCCTTTTCTCGATATATATATATATATATATATATATATATATATATATATATATATATATATATATATATATATATATATATATATATATATATACATCCTACTATCATTTTCGCATCGATACATTATGCTTTTAACATAAATTTAGCATCGTCTTGCAAAGTAGCATCTGTATATCGACGCTACTTTACAAGACCTTAATAACTGTTTTCCCGTACTTGTTACAAGAATTTTAACCATCTTATTGATTAGAGTTTTGATACCGTGTTGGTATTTTAAAATATCTGCTTTCTCTTTTTATCCCTTACTGAGTTATATAAGTTTATTCCAGAAAATGTTTGAGTCTAAAATGATGGTACAGTGAAAATATTATATATATTTAGTTCAGGGTTTTACCGTTTACTCGCTGCCATTATATACATGAAAATGTATATCCCACTTTCATTATCAATCATTTTAGCATCAGAAATTTCGCATCGCTGTTGAATATAATATTACCCACAACGAAATAGTAAATTTAAGAATATATATATATATTTTTTTTCATCCACAAATCATTCTGGCATCATGTTTGGTTAAAAGTAACGGGTTATGATATATTGCAACTACCTATTGTATCTTCGCTCTAATTGGTCCAGTCGCGACGTACATTCCCTCAAATGATAGGATTTAACAAATAAAATACAATAAGACAGAAAAATCAAATATAGCAAAATGTCAAAAAGGCCTTAATTATATATCTTCGTTTCTATAAGTCCAATCGTGACGTACTGTATCTCAAATGACAGGATTTAACCAATTGAAACCGATGAAATAAAAAAATTAAATACAGCAACATGTCCAAAGGGCCGTAGTCACGTATCTTCGGTCCTATTAGTCTAATCGTGACGTATAGTACCTCTAATGATAGGATTTAACATAAGTAATACAATGGGATAGAAAAGTCAAATGCAGAACAATGTCAAAAGGGCCTTAGTTGTGTATCTTTAGTTCTATTAGTCCAATCATGACGTGCTGTACCTCAAATGAAAGGATTTAACAAATAAAATACAATAAGGTATAAAAATTAAATGGAGTCATATGTCAAAATGGCCTTAGTTATGTATCTTCGGCCCTATTAGTCCAATCGTGACGTACGATACCTCAAATGATAGCACTTAACCAATAGAATACAATGACACAGAAATCAAATACAGCATCACGTCAAAAGGGCCTTAGTTACGTATCTTCGTTTTTAGTAGCCCAATCGTGACGTACAGTACCTCAAATAATAGGATTTAACCAATCGAATACAATAAGATAGAAAAATAAAATACATCAGCTTGTCAAAAGGGCCTTAGTTATGTATATGCGGTCCTATTAGTCCAATCATGACGTTTCGTACCTCAAATGATAGAATTTAACTAATAGAATACAATGAGATATAAAAATTAAATAGAGTAGCCTGGCAAAAGGGCCTTAGTTATGTATCTTCGATCCTATTAGTCCAATCGTGACGTACAGTACCTCAAATGGTACCATTTAACCAATAGAATACTACGACGTAGAAATCAAATACATCAACACGCTTTAACGGAGATAATACGATGGTGTATTACTATATAGACATACGTCCACTTTTAGTTAACTACTTAGTATGTATTCTGTACTTTCCTTTACGGTTGTTGAGGCATGGACTCTTAAACAGAAGAATGTTAAAAATCTTGAAAGCTTTGAGATGTGGTGCTACCGCTGTATACTAAAAATAAGTTGGGTGGATAAAATTACAAATGAAGAGGTAATACGCAGAATAAATAACGATCCAGAAGTTATACTGAATATAAAAAAAAGAAAACTTGAATAGTTTGGCCTCCTGATGAGAGGACAAAAGTACACATTCCTACAAAATATAATGCAAGGAAAAATCCAAGGACGCACAAATCCAGGCCGTAGAAAAATGTCCTGGATGAGAAATTTAAGAGAGTGGTTTGGCTGTACCACTAACGAATTATTCAAAACAGCAGTAAATAAAATTAGAATCGCCCTAATGATATCCAATCTCCGATAGGAGAGGCACTCAAAGAAGAAGATATGATAAACTCGAAAAATCTCCAACGTTCACTGTTAGACATATGTCTCCCGTTCAGTGCACACATTTACTGCTCCTTGACGCTGTGACGAGAATGAGATAGGATTTAACAAATAGAATGACAGAAAATTAAACAAGACAGTGTGTCAAACGTGGAATGCGTCGCAGAACGTGAAATATTAGCGTAGAATTATATGATGGCCATAGACGGTTCTTTAATACCCAGCAAACGACTAGCTTTGTAAAGTTACATAGGAGGGATCTGTGCGAGAAAAAGTCGATCATTCGTTTTATAACCCAAAGGGGACCATAAAATATTCAACGTTAAAATGTGATATAATGTAACAGTATGACAAATCTTTTTTCTCCCGCATGTGCATGCCTGTGTACCTATACAAGGGGAGTCGTGCATAACCTTTAAGTTGATCGTAATACATAACTGCAACAACAAGTATGTTGACGACTTGGGTTAGTATATACAGTGCATTCCGTACGTTTTTTAAACATGATTAGGAAATTGTTGACTGGAGGCTATTAAAGAAGTTCTTAAAATCTTTGCAGGTCAACGCCTTTTCTGTAAATGGAGTGAATATTGTTATCCATTTAATTTTTTTCCTCAGTTGAATAATTCCTGCTGGTATTTGGTCTAAGCTTACTTCTTTTCCCCATTCAATCTGTTTCATAGCTAATTCTACTACTTTATAGTGCCCTGTTCACCTGTTTTGGTAATTTCGGACTATTTTATCTCTTATAACATAAAACAGTTGTTTCAGATATCTTTATCGCGTTTCTTTTTTTATGGATGAATATGCTGCCGTTTTCATCTTCTACTATTTCATATGGAGCTACACGATTAACAATTCCAAATTAAGAAAACACAAATAACACTCCGAATTATATTATATAACTAATAGTCGAAAAATAAAGAGCAAGAGATAGATAATCAGACAATTAAGATCAGCGCTACATGATGCACGCAATGCCACATTTGAACACTACATTAGTACATTGACTAAAGAAGATCATTCACTATGGATAGCAACAAAAACACTTAAAGAGACCTGAACAATACAACCCACCAATTAAGAAAGATGACGTTAGTTGAGGAAGATCAGACCAGGAAAAAATGTCAACATCATCAGAATAACAGATAATAATAATCAAGCAATAGAACACTGAAAACTTTTGTTTTTAAATGTACGCCCGTGAATGACTTATTATTTTTTAAATAACATTTAATATTGCACTTTTTTATTGTATTTTTTTTTTCATCTTTCAAGATAATTCTTATAGGAATATATTTATTTATAACATATGGTCTTATGGTCTTATTACGGCTTTAAGATTATACGACCTAAATGTATGTTGTACCGCACTGCTAATTGAGAATTATGTTTGTAATGCGATAAGAGGTCCGGATATACGAGACACCAGTGACTCATGCCGCACTGATAAAAATCCGACAGGAATCTGTATTTCTATAAAAAAATAGATTAATTTGTTTTGTGTATTAATTTAGTTTGTTTCTAACAAGAGTTGCAGTAAAAGATTTTTCTAAATATAGAATGTAAACCATATTTCCAATGCTTTGTGAAAGAGAACCAGTTTATAATATTCCGGAAGACGTAATAAAACCTTATTTTAGAATATTGGTCGATGAATTAAAATCATTGTTCAAGAAACGAATTATTCATGTGCAGATGTTTTACTATAAAAACATGTAAAACCAAAATCTCGATTAAAAAAGTTGCAACCAGTTACTCACGATGAAACTTAACCCCATTATTGATTTTACAAGTGATAAAATGGGTCGACAAAACACCAGTTTTAATCCTTACAACATTTAAACATAATAGTTGTATCTTGGTTTAATCAAATGAAAAGAAAAATTATACACAAGTACTAAAACCACAAACTAATCTCGATTATAACTTGGTGAAAAAGAGTGTTGACAGTAGAATTAATATTTAATACCGCATTTAATACCGCAGTAGTCAATGCATAGTTGCTAAATAATAGAAAACGTAAAAAAGCGACAACCTATCCTTGAGTTCAGACTGGAGTTCGCGAAGGCATTTGCAAATAAAGAAATGTTGTAACCCTCACGACCAGTTACACCCAAAAATACCATCTCAGGCAAAGCGATGTAGATAATACAAAGAGAAGAAAGTGTACAAGATGTAACAAAATTTTAAGAAGAAGCATGACTAGTAGAAAGGACGATAAAAAAGTTAAAAAAGTTCAGACATACTCTGAAGAATGTGATGGCAAAACTGGAATATGTCTAGTGTGCTTCAATGAAGCACATTAAAAAACAATTTTACTTATACAGGAACTATTATTGAGTAAAAACGTATTGTACCTCAAGTGGCCTTATAGTATTGGAAGTCGTAAGTTGATAGTTTCTAGTAGAACGTTTTTATTGTTAATTACCTCCGTAAAAGTGAGTTATAGTATTTATATAAAGATGGATGTAAATAATATGCCTTCGACATCTAAAAAAGCTAGATGTGAACATAAACGTAGATTGACCACTGCTGAATTACAATCATTGTTAGAAGCATCTGGCGAGGACGATGTATATTAAATGAATGGTGGAAGTGACTCTGATTGACTCTGACAAAATATTTGCACAAAGTCGTTCAGAAAAATCGAGGATTGCGTTTTAAAAAGAGACAACACAAACAGAATTTAAGACTTTTCTCGGACTCATGTTCCATGTGGGGACAATTAAGATGAACCGTCTGAATGAAAAATGGAATGAATGGAAAAGTATGAGTAACTTCTATAATAGTGTTGACTAGATAATTGCTCATAGCCCATATTACGAAATAAGGGAATAGACAATCCTCACTTGTCAAAGAAACTAAAAAAACGTGAAGTGGTCTAAAGACTAAAAAGTCCCATATTCAAACTGGTTTTTATTAAGAAATTTAATAATATGTTACAGTTTTTTTAATATACCCTAAAACTGAAAGCGCAAAGAATCGATTGCAAGTTACAAAATACTTGTAGAGTCATACTGTTTGGACAAGTACGGTTGTTTAAATAATCGCTTTCTGTCATAAACAAATTGAATAAATTGTAAAATATTTTTGATCTGCTTGATATTTAGCACACTTTAATAACTGATCAATTGCCATAATTTCAAGTAGCTATATTACCTGTCGTTAGGCAAAAAACAAAGTTATTAACATTTATAAATTACTACAAACATAATATCTTAGAGTTTACGGTTTTTTGAAATGATATCAATTATTTATGTATTTAAATTTGGTATTTCTCTACATAAAAAACTTTTTATGGTCTACAACTTTTATTTGAATTATTTTTCTTTAGAATGTATACAAAACGTTTTATAAGCAAAAAATTATTTTTTTTTGCCTTTTAAGATTGTTTAAAAAAACAAAGCAAAATCAACTGTACGTCTTTACGAATTTTTCGTCAGCTACCCCTCATACTATTTAGAATTTAAATTTCTGTATAAGATTTTTATAAACTATTTAGCGAGGTTTCGTGAACTACTTTCTTATGGCATGGTCAAAGTCAAATATTATTTTTTTATGTGATTAAGCCACAATTATTGGTCGTTATTGAGATGAAAATTACATTTTTAATTAACTAATATTTGATTTCCACTATTATTTTACAATAACTTTGTTTATTGTACAAATTATGTAAACATGTGTATACACATATTGTACAAAAAAACGTTTTTTGAGAACGATTTCCGGAATGGAAATCAAAATTTCAAACATTTACACGATCACAACCAATAATTAAGGCCTTAATCCCATAAAACCATAATATTTATCTCAAACTATTCATCGATAGCTTCGACTAAACAGGTTGTAAATTGAAATTTATGTAAAATATTCCCCTACACGATTCTCTGGGCAAAAATATCTAGGTTGAATAAATATAACATCTAAACGAAGAAAAAAACCCGTTGAGACTGCAACTTGTGAGCAGGTAGTTTCAATGTCGTTATTCGAACTTGACCCAAAGCGATCGATATTTAGGTATCTAAAATATTATTTTAAGGATTAATACCGGCAACATCTATTGGCTCTAAAATGATGCCAAATACAGTGATTTTACCGCTCGATGTTAAAACGTAGGTATGACGTAAAAAATTAAATATATAAAAAAAATCAAAATATTAAAAAACCGACAACAGTGTCAAGCCTACAAAGGTGCACTAAACGAACATACACAATTTATAAATAGAAAATGATAGCAATTCTTGGTGATGCTAAATTACTGCAACGTGAAAAGAGTTTAAAAGGATAGCGGGATGTATATATATATATATATATATATATATATATATATATATATATATATATATATATATATATATATATATATATATATATATATATATATATATATATATATAGATCTAGCGGTTAATGAGGGCTCCGTACTAAAACGGTATTAGACTAACTCCAGGCGAATATACACCGTGTATATTAATATCTGGGTAGCGCTTTATGTGGACTCCGACCAACACGTCGGATTAAGTGGACTCCGTAATAGGTTAAAACACTTTTGGAATCCGTATACATTTCTTTGTTTACACAACTAAACTCCTCCGATGTTGCCAATAATTTGATTAGTCGTAGATTTTTAAATTTTACAACAGGTACGTTTTGGAACTTCAAATTTATTTAAATATCAATTAATTTAGTCATCGAGAAATTTCACAAATACGTACTTGGTTAATGTAGTTAAATTTTTTTTTGGTGGTAATTTATATTACTTGCTTTAATTATAGATAAACTGAAATTAGTGTCTATTATAAACTTTGAAAAGGCAAGTGTCCATTTTTATACACTAGTATTTTTTTTAATGCTTTGGCACTGAAACATTTATTATATTATAAATGTAAGTTCCGATGTTTCGATTGCTACAGTGTATGACTTTAAATTATAATAATTTATAAATCAATCTTAAAATTATAATCTTTTACTATCTAATTTAAATATTTCGATTTTTTAATGTAGGGAATTCAATATGCTACTATACTTTAGATACACATAAACACAAGGATACACTTATGCGATATACTAGCAATCAGTAGTGAGTCATTCCCCAGATATAATATTTCGGTGTCTTATGGTAACTTAATTTTAGCCAACATATCTATTACAATTGCATATATATGTTCGGCCTTATCGTTTTAAATACTTTATCGTTTGTGCAAGCTATCATTATTTTCAATGTTAAATCATTGTTTTTTGTATCTTGCGTTGTCAAGCATATAATTTTTAATTTAGAAGTACATGTATATATAATATTCTTTTTTCTGTGACTTGGTTTAAATATAGTACACTTACATTCTTCTTGCTTATTTATTTTTATTTGTAATACTTATAAAGTATGTAATAACGTACCCGTTGTTGCAAAAATCAACAAAAGATACAAAAGATATCAGGTATTAGGGGCAGTATTTGTCAATCTAAATGCCGCTTACGACATATTAAATTAGAGAACATTTCTCAAAAAATTCTATGACGTCCCTTAGATAAAAACATCACTTGTTTTATCCACGATCTAGATTGAATTGCTCTCTTCTGTTGATTCGCTTGTATTTGTTTTTCATTTTGTTGGTTTTAAGTAAAATATTTTTCGTGTTCTCTTCACTCTGTTGAAGATGTCGCAGACGGGCGAGAGTTTTTTATGAGATCAATATCATTACCATATACTAGAAGTGCTTGGTACCTTGGAACATTAATGGATTGCATTTTAAATAGGCGATTTCTATTTTAGTAAGCTGTTCTTTAATTTTTTAAATATTTGAATTGGGAATCTGTATATTATTCGACTGTTTTATAACACAGTGTTTCTTGTGTTATAGAATATAGTGCTGTTTATATAGTGCTGTTTAATAATAATAAAGTTCAACCAACAATTCATATATGCAATAACTTGGTACTGATATCTCTGCTCCCCGATACCAGGTAGCAGTCCCTAAAACATTAAAACTGCTACACTCATGCTTCCTATTATCCAACGATTAGCCAGTCCAGGACTATACGCCTTATTATAGTACTGATATTGCTGCTGTCCCTTATAAGTGAATAAAATATGCAAAGAAGGTTTTGGCAATTTAATAGGATTTTGTATGTTAGAATATTATTTCTCCGAGAAAGTGAAAAACATCTATTTGCTATACGGATTTAATCTATAGATGAAATATTAGAATGCTATAGAAAAATAATATTAGCAGCAAATAATATGGCAGATAATATGCTGGAATTAGCAGTAGCATGTACTAACAGTGGCCATACCTAGTCCACTGTTAGTACATGCTTTTAGAAAAGAGAAAGCCAACTTATCCAATTTAAAAGCAGACAAAATCAATTCCAAATATGGATCGTAAGCCAATCCCTTATCTAAAGACTCTAAAGTAATAATTAGTGAAACTGTAAGCCAACAGCATAAAGTGCTGGTACTAGATATACAAGTAAAATATGAAATAAAACCAAAATATTGAGGAGAGTCACAAAAACAATCAATTGACGTTAACAAGCGACAAAGTAGTTTATTTGAGAACAGAAATAAAAAAAGAATGTGTTGGAATAAGGAACTTGAAAAATTCTCAGGAAATTGACTTAAAAATTGGTAAATATAGATAGTCAGATGATGTTTAAGATAATATAAAAGACAAGAGAAGTTTATATAAGGAGGGACAAGAAAAAATATCAGACTAAGATTATAAAAAGTATCAAATAGATAAAGACAAAGCAAAAGTAGCGGTAGTACAATCTAGGGTAGCAGCATATGAAAAGCTGTACAATGAACTGTGTACTAAGAAAAAAACATATACAAAATTGCTAAAAGTGGAGCAAAGAAAACCAAAGATTTTAATCAGATTAAATGTATACGAGATAAATACATTAAACTATTTATGCAAGGAAAGGATGTAAAAAATCGCTGGAAGGAGTTCTTTACCGACCAATTAAACGAAGAGTTTGAGAAAGCATCTATAGAGGCAACAGAGACAGTAATAGCAATGGTGCCGAAAATGACGACCGCGGAAGTAATTCAAGAGCTACATAAGATGAAAAAAGAAAAGGCATAGGTCCTGATGGCATCCCTGGATATATGTGATCAGCATTGGGAAAATCGGAAACAAGTTGGCTAACAGGACTATTTAATAGAATTTTGAAAGTAAGGCGAATACCGGATGAATGGACAAGTAGCATTTTAGTACCAATATACAAAAACAAAGTAGATGGTAAACTCTGTACAAACTATAGAGCCCTAAAATTACTCTGTCACAACATGAAACTGTGGGAGAGAATAATTGATAGTAGGATACAGGAAGAAACAGAAATATTAGGAAATCAGTTTAAATTCATGCAAGGCAAATCAACAACGGATGCAATTTTTATCATAAGGCAAGTAATGGAAAACTAATGTTAGAACAAGTGAGGGTAAGACTGATAAATTTCATTTGAGAATAGTATTGCATCAGAGGTCAGTGCTAATTTCTAATCTCTTCTAATTAGTGTTGGAAAAATTAACGAAAACATGTCAAGGAGATATCCCTTGGTGCCTGATATATGCTAACGATGTGGTGTTAGTAAGAGATAAGGAGAGATAATTGAATTAATGATTGAGACAATAGAGATGGGCGCTTGAGCAAAAAGGTCTAAAAATAAGGCAAACAAAAACAGAGTATCTAAAGTGTGCATTTAAAAATCAACTTCAGCTTTACTTTAAATCAGGTTGTATTTATTTATGTAAGTTAATGAAACCAATAATAAAAAATGGAGCTGATTCCAAACCGATAATTTTTATTCAGAGATAAAAAGTATCCCATGATTAATTGAATATACAGAATTATCGATATAACTAAGTGAGAAACTTATTGAGAAATACGTTTTAGAAAAAAAAATTGTGCTAGTCTTTTTTGACATTGCTTAGGCCTTTGCTAAAGTATAGCATGGGAGTTTAACCTACAAATAGTATACCTATTAGAGCCTAAACTAAATGAGTTCAAATTAATTCACGTCAAGTGTATACATCTGAAAATCTAAAACATTCATTTTACAAAAAACGATGTCTAAATACCTTATGCATCTTCTACAATTACATGAGACCTGTACTTGAGACTTCTATAGTATATGGTAAAAAAAAGGGAGGAACTAAGTTATCAGAAAATGTATCCGCAACTCCTATAGTCATTAATTACTATTTAAATGGGAATAAGCCACAATTAAAGGTTAAAATACGTTTATTGACGTTTCAATTTTCACTTCGGAAATCGTTCTCAAAATACAAACATTAGTAAATTAAACAAATTTTGTTTTTTTTTTCAAAAAAAATGTGTATAATTATGTATATAATTATCTGTTTATTGATTTTACTTTTTAAATAGAGTTTGGAATGGAACCTTCCTGTATGAAATCAATGTACATTTGAAAATAAGTCGACAGTTTTCTTTTCTGCCATGGTGTTTCATAGATTTATTTTTATGATTATATCAGTGTTTGTTTAAAATCTATAAATAACTAGTTTAATGTTTTTTTTTGTATTCCCAACATTTCTCATTAACTGCCTAATAGTGAATAATTGATCAACGATTTATTAAGTTTTTCTAATTCCACACTAATATGCACCTACTTTATAGTTCACCTATTTACTCAATCGTTCCAGGTGTATTAGAAAAAATACTGTATATCCTAATTATTAATAGAGATATAGCTTATATCGCTATAGTTTGTGCAGTACATTTTATTATTGCTTTTGTGTATGGGTATACTTTTCAGCAAGTTGGTCCTGCTCTTACTTCTAAATTGACAGATCACCTGTTTAACTGCCTGTACTGAACTTTCTTTTTCATTTTGCAAATATATATAAAAATTAATAAAAACTACTCTGACATACCGTTGATTGAAATATTGGAAACCCTATACTATTTAATCAACGGAAATACTAAGATCACACGGGGAGAATATTATGGGTTATTTCTGGTTTTGTCAAAATTTACACTGAAATTATCAACAAGAGAGTGCTCTCACTTCCACATGTTGAAATTGATATATAGTACCAACAGATGCTAGTCATATACCATCAGCACTAATAAAATGGAAACTATCAAATTAATGTCAATTTCATTTAATCAAACGTACTAACCTTAAAAATGATCATTTAAGGAAACACACCTCAAAAATATTGACAATAAATTAAAAATAGCTAAAGCGTTATAAAAGTAACAGAGCAGCAAAACTCACAGCATGAGAATAGTGCCTCGTACTTTTATATAGAAATTTGTTGACAGACAAATATTTATTTTTTTATATACTAGGTTCTAAAAAAAGTGTACTCAAAACGAATAAGTATTATCCAACAAGTGTTTTATTCCAGTTTCATATGAAAGCACCAGATCTTAGATATTATAAATTTCGTCATAGGTGCAAATTTGAAATGAAAACCAAATGATAGAGCATATAGTGAAATATAAATATCTTAGCCCTCTATTGCCCGACTTTTTTGTAAACTTGTTTGTTTATAAAATGTGTTAATTTGTATATGTGCTCAAATATTCAATTACAACAACTAGTAATTTTTTTAGATTTTTTAAATTTCGTTTGGGGAGAGTTTTGGGAGTGTTTAGCAAAAACTAACGAATTAAATTATATACTTATTTATCATGCCATTTAAAAAAACAAATATTTGTAGATGTAAAGCATAAAGCAACTTTAAATTTATCGCACATTAGAAATTAATGTGCGATATTCCCTTCCCTTCCCTTTTTTTTCAGAAATTACTGGCCAGTGGAAGGTTTGGTCAAGCCTAACTTCCTTTGGTAGTACAATAGCAGTAGATCCTCTCCTCTGTTTTTTTACAATTTCGTTCTCAATTTCACTGAGCCTGGGACGTCCTTTGTGTTTGATCTGGTCATTGCTTGCTAACAGTACGCTACATAAGTGGGACTTAAACTGTAACAAAGGCAACTGGTTTTTCTTTTTAATTTCAAAGTAATCGCAATCACGACGATGCAACAACCAGCTGTTAACAACAGCTAAATCCAGAAAATGAAAAAATATTTTTAGATACCACTTTTTAGATCTTATGTCTGTTCGGTAAAGAGCAATTAGTGAATCCATAAGATCTACACCTCCAATAAATTTATTATAAAATTGCACTGAATTTGGACAGCATACAATAATTCTTGATTTTTGTTTCTTATCCCACCTCTTGACTAACGAAGTAGGCTCAGAACCAAGAAATGTACTAAGCAAATGAACCGGTTTATTATCGTACCACTTTAACGCTGTTTCTCTTATACCATCTACTATAGCGTGCTTTTCTTCTACAGTACCTCTGCCCTGTTTCTTCATATTCTTGTCATCAGAAAAATGGCAATAAGGCAATCTGTTTGGAAGAACAGTTCCCAAACATTGCAGTCCACGTTTTTCCATTTCAATCTGCAACTGAATGTTATTGAACCAGTTGTCAAAATATACTTTATAGTATTTGTTTGGTTTGACTATCTCACACAATCTTATTACTACATTACTGCTGGTGTCTACATTAGGTAAATGAAGAGGATGTTTAACAGTTCCTGTATATAATTCCCAGTTATAAACAATACCATTGCTATCACACAAAACAAATGCCTTGTATCATTATTTTTTGGGTTTGTTCTTCATATATTGTTTTAAAGAATGTGCCTCTTTGAATAGTATCATTTGTTCATCAATACACAATTTTTCACTCATTGGAATACTTTGAAAATTTTAAAATAGACCGTTGATGAATGGTCTAATTTTGTATAACTTATCATTATTGTTGACCATATTTTCGTTATTATTAAAATGCATTTTAGTTTTTATTTCTTCCCAGCGATTCCTAGATATAGTATCGACTATTTGAGCAACACGTGTTTCCTTCTGTCAAAATGATCATGTCCTTGGCAAGCCATATATTGACATCAGTAGAACAGATCCAATAAATTGGTTTAATTCTGCTAGTGTCATATTCAATGGTTTATTTATATTCTTTTGCAGTGCATACAAATTACTTTGTTCTACTATGTTTTCCAGCATATTGGTAGATATTATCTTTTTAAAATAATGTAGAGGGGATTCAGGTTCTAATAATTTGCATGTTGGTAAATTACCTTTCCATTCTGGAATTGGAAATACTGTTCGGGAACCACTCTTCCACTGAATGTTTTTTACCATCATTTTAGACCTTTTGAGCACATTTTGTTCAGTGCGTTTTTCTGTTTTATCGGTATCGCCCTTATCTTCATCTTGGTCTAAATCTAAATTGGTATCCTGATCTAAATTTGCTTGGTACAAATCATCTTCATTTTCCATTTTATTTGATCCTGGATCGATTGATATCTGAGTACCTGGAAAATTCATTATCACTTTCTTATTATCACTATCAAAGTCAGAGTCTTTGGATTCCTCGGATATTTACTGCTTTTCTTGTAGAACGTTTTTGTATCCATCTTAAAAAATAATTTAAAATAATATGGTCCAGTGTGGATTCAAAGGAACATACCTGTTTTTTATCACAGTACTGAAACAACACAATAAAATAAACAAATGTCAACGGTAATCAATATCTAAATGCTGATATAATGCCTCTGTATGTATTTTTATATAAATTGTACACAATCTATAACAATAAATCACGATCAAAAATACAAACTAATAAGGCAGTCATGTCCATTTGACATACTGTTAAACATTTCCATATAGGTTTCGTCATAGGTTCATAGAGTGTATTAAAATGTATAATCAAATGTTGCCTGAAATTAATAGAGGGCATACTAGAGTCGGAAATTGTTTTAAAAAAGTTTTCTGCATCAAAAATTCCTTTGTTGTCTTGAGTACACACGGGGTTATAGAGGGTTAAAATAGCTGTATCGAGCGAGGATAAGGTTATTGATGAGGAAAAAAAGACCTACCGCTGAGGAAGTGAGAAAGTAATTGGCAAACGCAAAGAGCACTTTAATTACATTAAATGAAATATGCATTACAATCTATCATGACACACATATCTTGATACACATGAAACAAGACAATTAATAAACACGTTAAGAGAATCTTAAGAAATAATAACCAAAATTTAATTTTTAATACACAAAAGAAATAATGATATACAGAAGATACACAAATTAAAAAAACGTTATCCTCTTATTGTACGCAAGAGAGATACCTCTAGGAAAAATCAAAACGATCAAAAATATATACCAAAACAACACAATAAAAGTAAAAGTAGAAGAAGAACTAACCGACCCTATTGAAGGTGACAATGGGATAAAACAGGGATATTACCTGAGTACTCTAATATTCAACCTGATTATGGATGAAATAATAAAAAATAAGAACTAAAAAAGGATACCAAATGAAAGAAAAACAAATTAAAATAATCTGCTGTGCAGACGACGCAATACTACTCTTTCAAAGTGAAAATGATTTACAACGTATGCTGCACCAATTTCATATAACCGCCAGAAAATTTAACATGTTAATTTCCCCAAAAGAGACAAAATGCATGGTTACAACAGCAAATTTACTAAGATGTTAATTGGAGCTGGAAGGTCATATAATAGAAAAAGTGTTAGAGCTTAAATATTTAGGCATCACATTATCTAGCTACGGCAAACTCGAAACTAAAGTGGAAGACCCAGTGAATAGAGCAAACAGAGCCACAGGCGGCCTAAATGAAACATTATGAAGAAATAAAAACATCGGAAAAGAAACGAAAGGCAAAATTTACAAAACAGTCATCAGACCAATAATGACATACACGGCAGAAGAGCTAGAAGTACAGATATACGACATAGATGCAAGGTGAAGAACATCAAGAACTGGTTAAGAAGATAGAGAATAGAAGAGTAGAATGAAACGATCACATAAGCCGAATGACAATAAATAAAACAATAAAGACGGCAAGAGACGGTTAACCCATAGGAAGACGATCAGTAGGACGACCACGAAAACGATGGAAAGGCAACTTACTGGAGGCACATTGAAAAACAGACAGAGTTATGTCTATATAAAAAGAAAAAGTAGTAGAAGAAGAAGATACACGGGATAAACATTAAAATAGTTGCAAGAAAGATAAAATAAATCAGTCATATTAATGTAGAATAGGAGAGGACAGAGTGTTTAGAGAAAATAATGAATGTCATATTAATGTAGAATAGCAGAGGACAGAGTATTTGTCATAGCTTTGGACAAGTGCCCAATTGAAAAAAGAACACAGGTCGTTCAAAAAAGACGGAACTCTAGAAAGAAAATAGAATAGATTTAAAAAAATAAAAGCATAAACATGTCTTTTTCTACTTTTTTAATATTGAAAATACGTAAATAGAACATTGAATTAAAATGTAACCTTTGATATCTGTGATAAACCCATCACCTGAACAGTGGCGCCGATTTAACTGTTTATTTTTTTTTATTATCTATATATGAGTTGTGACAGATATCACAAACTTATTTATTTTCCACAAAGAGGCTCTTTAGAACCTCAAATTATTACTATACAAATCTGATTCAAACATATCTTCAAAAAGTAATACACGGCATGTAAAATTTAAATCTTTAATAAAAAGTAAAAGATTACGCATTACTTATGGGGTTTAAAAAACGAGCCTTTAGGAAGATTGAAGTACTAATAAGACCACCGCAATCGGGCATACCCCGGGTAATGATTAATTAATTAATCGGCTAATTCTTTAGTCAAAAGACGAAGAGCAGATAAACTGTGCAGGCAGAAAAAGAGAAAGTATGAAAACCAACGGATACTAAACATAGAGAGAGAGTTTAAGGAAAACGAAACACGTAGCGCATACCAATTTATCAAACATCTAAGACAAGGATACAAACCGAGGACTAGCCTCTGCAAAAATAAGAAAGGTGAAATCATTAGCGATATGGACGAAATTAAGAGAACCTGGATGACATATTTTAAGGAATTACTAAACAAAGGGACACAACTACCATTACAACAACAGTGGCAGCAGCAGGCACGACAGGAGGTACAACAACAAGAACTGGGGAAAGATGGAGAAGAAAATGAATTAACTAGACCCCCAACGCTAGAGGAGGTCCAAACGGCAATCCACATACAAAAAAGCCATAAAGCACCGGGAATAGATAAAATACCGGCAGAACTACTCAAGCAAGGAGGAAGGAATTTGACACAACAGATATACCAGCTAATACGAGAGATATGGATAGAAGAAGAAATTCCCCAACAATGGAAGAAAAGTATAATCTGCCCTATTCATAAAAAAGGAGACAAACTGTTGTGTCAGAATTATAGAGGCATCTCTTTACTTTGTTCGGGATACAAAATACTCACAAACATCATTAATCGAAGACTACAACCTCTCACGGAAAAAATCATCGGGGAATATCAAGCAGGGTTTAGGCAAAATAGATCTACCATTGACCAACTATTTACAGTTAAACAAATACTAGCCAAAGCATGGGAATATGACATGGACGTTTACAATCTCTTTGTAGATTTTAAACAAGCCTATGATTCAATAGATAGAACAATTCTACCTAATATACTGAAAGAACTTGGCATACCATCAAAATTAATACGACTAGTGCAAATGACAATGACAGAAACAGAAGCACAGGTATGTATTCAGGGACAGATCACTGATGCGTTTACGATAACGCAAGGACTGAAACAAGGCGACGGACTAGCTCCAACGCTCTTTAATCTTGTTCTGGAATATGTAATTAGACGGTTGACGGTGAGCGGAAATAACATACTTACAAACAAGTCTACCCAATTAGCAGCATACGCAGATGACATAAACATAATGAGCAGAACAATGAATGCAGCGGAAGAAACCTACGTTGAGTTGAAACAGAGTGCAGAAGCAGTAGGGCTAGCAATAAATATAAATAAAACAAAACTACTCATACAAACCAGATCAAATAGACCGGTGCAACAACACTTTATTGACGATATAGAACATGTAAATAGATTCACATACCTAGGAATGGATCTGGTCGCAAGCAATGAAGAAGAACCGGAAATAAATAGAAGGCTTGTGCTGGCAAATAAAGCCTATTTCGCGATGGGCCACATATTCAAATCGCGAGACTTACACCGGAAAACAAAACTCCGGGTCTATAAAACAATAATCAGGCCCATAGTAAGTTATGGTTGCGAAACATGGGTGGTGACACAGAAATCTGCCAATGCATTAGATGTGTTTGAAAGAAAAATATTACGTAGGATCCTGGGCCCAATAAGTGAAAACAACAACTGGCGAATTAGGTACAATAGAGAAATATACGAGCAATATAGCGAACCACCTCTAGCACAACATACTAAACTGCAGAGATTACGATGGGCAGGGTACGTGGTCCGCATGCATGAGAATAGAATCCCCAGAAAATTATTAAATGCAAGAATGCAGGGAAAAAGACCTGTTGGAAGACCTAAAAAGAGATGGGAAGATGAAGTCGATGAGGATGCCAGGAACTGCCTGGGAACGCGTTCATGAAAAAGAACAGCGGTAAATAGAGATGGTTGGAGAAGCCTGTTGAAGGAGGCCAAGGCCCGATTTGGGCTGTAGCGCCATTGGATGGATGAATTCTTTAGTCACCCCTTTAATATGATTTTGTCAAATTGGTCCGTTTTATTCTATTCAACTATTCTATTCTATTCTATATCAACTATTCTAATAATATATATCTATAACTGTTAAGGGTATATCTAAAATTCAAGAAACTTTACTTTACTTAAACTTTTCAGACATATGAGCTAAACACGAATCTGACTAATTTCTAGTACAGGAAACACATATAGGGCCTAACCTAGGGTATTTGGTATATAGCTGATCGCTAAAAGCCACATCATAGATATAGACATACTATTTCTATCGGAAAAAAAGCAAAGAATAACTCAAAGTAAGAAAGGAAAAAACCAGTCAGCTGAGGGAACCTTTTAACGATTTTGAGCTTGGATCTACCATCTACATATTTAATGAAAAATAATACAAATACCGACATTGAGGATCTGAGCACAAAGCTTATTACAAAATCTGGACCAAAAACACTACAATGGCTTATCCAGATGATGAACAACTATGTTCAAATTAGGAGATACCCAAAGTCTAGAGACAAGCCAAAGTTGTTACCTTGCTTAAACCTGGCAAAAACTCCAACGACCACAAAAACTATCGGCCAATATCTTTATTTTGTCAGCTATTCAAAGTGATGTACATCACAAATACTAAATCAAAGATGGGTACGAAAAATATCGGGTATCAGTGGTGGTATTTTTCAATCTAAATGCCGCTTACGACACCTTAATTTACAGAATATTTTTTCAAAAACTATATGGTATCCCCTTAGATAACAAACTCACTTATATTGTCTGCGTATGCCTACACAAGAGAATATTTTTTGTATCACTCAATGGTAAGAATAGCAGATGAAGAACGGTCTCGCTTGGGGTAGCATAAAGGCACCTACACTGTATAACATTTACACAAACGAACGATCCATACCGATAGATACTAGGACTTCTATTATATAGACGATACACCTATTATTGTACAATAAAAATAAACTATGAATCAATTTTTATAACAAATAAACAGCACTATAATGAAATAAATGAACCAACAAAAAGAATAATTGAAGAAAAAAAGCAACTATACAGAAAATGGCTGACTACAAACAACGATGAAGTTTATAAAGACTATAGAGAAAAAGATAGAGAAGTGAAAAAACAAATAACACAGCAAAAGAATGAAGAATGGGAAAGAATCTGCTTAAATATTGAAACATATATAGGAGGTACAAGAACTTCGGAGTCATGGAAAGTACTGAGAGGATTGAAACAAAACTCAAAAGAAAAAACTAAATTGGGAAATATACAGGACAAAGAATGGAAGGACTACTACAAGGAACTATTAACAGAACAAAGACCACAATTCATTGGAAAAGAAAACAGGCGAAGACGAAGCAGATTCCCACAACAAGAAATAGAAATAACAGATAGGGAAATGAGAACGGCCATAAAAGCAATCAAAAATAAGAAAGCACCGGGACCTGGAGGCATCTCACCTGAGCTTATAAAATACGGATCAAAAAAATTACACCGGATGATACAATGGATATTTCAGAAAGCCATAAATGGAGAACAGCTCCCAAAGGAATGAACGGCGGCATATATGACATCTATATTTAAGAAAGGAGATAGAAAACGATGCGAAAACTACAGAGGAATAAGCGTAATATCATCAATAGGAAGATTATATGGGAAGATACTGCGAGAAAAGATAGAGCAAGAGATAAAAGGCAAAATCGGGGAGGATCAGGCAGGCTTCACGGCAGGAAGATCATGCATAGACCACATATACACACTGGAACAACTGTTGGAAAAGAAAAAAGCAAAAAATAGAGATATACACTTGGCATTTGTGGATCTGAGAAAGGCGTATGACTCTATACCAAGGTCAGAACTATGGGAGGCAATGTACAAATTAGAAATACAGACGGAACTCATAGAAGCTACAAAAGCTCTGTATAAAGAAAATAAAGTGTCCATTAAAATGGGAACAAGAATCATAGGAGACTTCACCACAACAAAAGGGCTCCTGCAGGGTTGTTCCACATCTCCAACCCTATTCAAAATATACTTAGAGAAAGCCTTGACTACATGGAAAAGAAAATGCGAAGGCATGGGAGTACCGGTACGGAACGAATACCTATATACGTTAAGTTTTGCAGACGATCAAGTAGTGATTGCACAAGACCAAGACGACCTCAGCTACATGATGAAGAAACTACAAGAAGAATATACCAAGGCTGGCCTAGATATTAACCTCGCGAAAACAGAGTACCTATCTACAAGTGAAGAAGACATAGAAGATCTACAGATTGATGACAACGTAACAATCAAAGGAAAGGATAAATTCAAATACCTGGGGTTTATAATCACGAAAAAGGCAACAACAGAGGAAGAAATTACACAAAGATTAGGACAAACAAGAACAGCAATCCGACAACTTAACTCAGTATGGTGGGATAGACACCTAAATATGAAGACAAAAACGCAGATTTATAAAACATTAGTGCGAAGTATTATGACATATGGGGCCGAAAATTGGATCATACACAAGAAAAACAGCAGTAAGATAATAGCAACAGAGATGGAATGCCTGCGAAGATGCTGCAGAGCAACAAGAATGGATAGGAGAAGTAATGACGAAATAAAGCAAAGAACATCAATAGAAACAGACATACTAACATATATAGAACAAAGAAGACTAAAGTGGTATGGACATGTAAAAAGAGCTAGCGACAGCAGATGGATAAAAAGAATAACCGAATGGAGCCCCATAGGAAGGAGGAAAAGAGGACGACCCTGGAGGACGAATCCTGGAGGAACGAAGTAGACGACGCCATGAGTAAGAGAGGACTAAACGATGGAGAATGGAACAACAGAGAGAGATGGAAACGGTTGAGCGAGGGAAGGCAGTGAATACTGTAGAATCCCTAAATATATATATATATATATATATATATATATATATATATATATATATATATATATATATATATATATATATATATATATATATATATATATATATATATATATATATATATATATATATATATATATATATATATCTACGGCATAAAGTGGACCCCGCCCATGTTAAAATTCAGGTTCAAGTGAGCTCCGTGGTCAAGTGGCCACCGATATACGGAGCTCACTTGACCATTCCATAATATTGGCTCTGTCGATTCGTCAACATGTATAGTTTCACAATTTTTAAAAATTTTGTGGAGCCCCTAAGTACCCCTGTATCATGAATGTATATCGCTTAGTTCACGTGTATATATTATAGGGGTCGTTCAGATCTTTTTCCGTGTATATTGGAACCATACGTATATCGGTTTAAGTAAGCTCTGATAGTTTGGCAACTATGGGATTAAGCCGTTTATTTCCAGCGTATATTCTAAACGGTTCATATAGACTCCTTACTTTTGTTATCATTCATACGCATTACAGTATGTAACAGATATGTGTACTACCAAATACCTGTTTTTGGTAGGTACGTGCTTTTCTAAAAATATATTTATAGATACAAAAGGATTTCATTACCAAGTTGGATGTGTTTTTTCATATGCGAAAATTTCCTAATGTATTTTGTTAACGTGAGTATGTCTTTATACGTTTTATTTAAGAATCCGGTTAATAAG
Organism: Diabrotica undecimpunctata; assembly: GCF_040954645.1. Lineage (NCBI taxonomy): Eukaryota > Metazoa > Arthropoda > Insecta > Coleoptera > Chrysomelidae > Diabrotica > Diabrotica undecimpunctata. The sequence goes on along the minus strand of NC_092803.1, from coordinate 96,077,853 downwards.
AACTTCTTTTATTTCATCCATTGTTTCATGATATCTTATATACAGCTTTTTTATTATTTTAATTCTTCTATTTTATTATTTTATTTTTTTCTGGATTCTATTTCTTATTATTCTATTTTTTAATTCTGGATAGAAGGTTATCTCAAAATAAATATTTAAGTGCTAAAATAGATATTTTTTTGTTAAAATGGGTAGTAGTGCACAAAAAGGGAAGAATGATTAATTTTTCTAACATGAATTATACCACTTCACCAATATTACATATTTCTGAATGTTTTATCTCGTATTTAGGAGTAATATGTAATCAATATAAGTGAAGTTAGTGTCAAATTTGCAATGATCTTTATAAGTAATAGCTTACTGACTGTCTTTACATGTTCAGTTCACTTAAATAAACCTTGTCCCTTCAAAAAGAGCGATTTGAACGGTAAAGTTAACTAAGAAAGTGAGATAAGTCTTGTACCACCCCACATGCACACAAGTTAACCGGTGTTTGCAGGCAAGAGTCCTCCTGGCAGATTTAAGGAAGATAACTACCATAAGGAAGTTCCGTTCGAGGGATCAGATGGAGAGGAGCAGCTTATTTTTGTTTGTATATCTTGCAGATGTGTTGATATAGCCAGTTTTTCCTTGATTCTAGTCATAAAATGGGCTGGTATTCGTGGAGTGGATGTCACGAATCTGGACTTTGTTTTTTTTGCTCTCTAGCTACTTATCTTCGGATATTAGGTGGACTGATAGCTACGATAATTGTAGAGCTTATGTATGGATGTGAGTCTTAATATTCCCTGAATTTGGCTGACTAATTTATAACTAAATATTTTATAAGTTATTTAAATAACTATTTATAAGCGGCATTTAGATTAACAAGTACCACTCCTCATACCTGATATTTTTCGTACTTCTCTTCGCTGTGTTGGGCAAGATTTAGTATTTGTGACATATATGATCTAACCTGTCATATATAGCCACTTTTGTCTTTTAATTTGAGTTTTTCTTCTATTATCGGTTTATATTAAGGATCATGTACAGAAGTATTCTGTATAGCTGACAAAATAAATAGATATATTGGCCGATAGCTTTTGTGGTCGTTGGAGTTTTTGCCAGGTTTAAGCAAGGCAACAACTTTGTCTTTGCTTTGCTTGTCTAAAGACTTTGAATATTAGCCATTGTTGTATTTTTAGTTCCAATTTTATAGTTAGTTTTGTGCTCAGATCCTCAGCCAGGAGCCGTAATATTGTTCATTATATACGTGGATAGCGGATCCAAGCTCAACATCGTTGAAAGGTTCTCTCAGCTGAGTGGTTTTGTTTTCTCTCATTATAAGTTTTTCTTTGCTTCTTTGCCTGCATTTAATATGTAATTTTCAGCGATTAGCTTAATACCAAATACCATAGGATTGGCCATCTACGTGCTTCCTGCATTTTGTTAAGCGCATATGTAAAGTGGAGTGTCTTTGTCTCTAGATATACTCTTAATATTTATACACATAATTAGAATAGTTGGTCCTAAAAACGACCGATTTGACAAAAAACATATTGAACGGGTGATTTAAGAATTAACGATTACTTAATTATTCATTACCCAGGGTACGCCCGATTGCGGTGGTCTTACTAGTACTTCAATTTTCGTGAACGCTTCTACTTTAAACTTCATAAAAAATGACTAATCTTTCACTTTTCTGTTACTGTTATTTTAAGACGATATTTCGAGTCAGATTTGTATAGTAATAACTATAGTCAATATATAGTCTCTATAAGTAAATGAGTAAATAAACAGGTCAAAATAGGTGTAGAAAATTTGACCTACATATATCGGCACCATTATTTAGGAGATGGGTTTATCCCAGAGATCAAAGGTTACATACTTTTACAGGCGTATTCTAGGTTCTATTTATATATTTTTATTACTAAAAAAGTGTATATATAATAAAGGCCTTAAGCTATCTGTAGATTCCATGAATATTAGAATCTATGGAAATTAGCAAATTAAAAAATACAGACATAATTCTGAATGACCAACTTGAGACAAACAGTTATCCCCTCCTCAACTTATTCAGTTACAAAATATGACGTGTAAACGCATACCTGTTTAATTGTTAGATAAAATGAATTTCCATCAAGTAACGGTCGAATCTATCACTTACTAAAAGAGTACGAAAAGACCTGCTTATGCTTTAGAGTATGGGTACTTTAGTACAAAGTACCCTTTGCTTTTGCCAATTGCTTTGTCACTTTCTCAGCGATGGGTCTCCCTTTTGCTCATCAATAATGTTCCCGCTCGATATAGTTATTCTAAGATATTCAGATTTCACTATATGCTCTACATTTGGCTTTATCTCCTATTAATTTACAACTACGACGAAATCTTTATAATATATCTGATGCATTGATATTAAAGTGGAGTAGAATACTTGGTAGATAATATTTATTTGTTTTGAGTATACTTATTTTACGACCTAGTACATAAAAAAATAAATACTTGTGTGCTCAGTGCTTTCTAAGTCTGTAAAACATAAACATGCTTCAATATTAGATTATACATTTATTAAGAATGTCCACTCTCTGAATTGAAGTTTTTATCTTAAAATATGACTGTGTCCCACAATCTTTCACAAAAGTTATTCTTTTCTGAAATTTTTTGAATAAGGTTCAATAGGTTTTTATATTTTGTTTTAAGTTTTAATCTTTAAATCGGAGTTCATTTTTTGAAAAACTATAAACATGTGACAACAAATTGCTATATGAACGGCGTTATGCATCACTAGACCCAGCCCCAATTTCTTAAATTGTGGATTATGGCGCTTTCTGGTGGAAAAGAGGAACAACAGGATAACATCAGATGTAGACCAAACAAAAGAAATTAGGACACGCATTGAAATAGCACGTGCATTATTTTTTAAACTTTAAAAGTTTCTTTATTTTCGGGATATAAAGTTAGAGCCTAAGAATGCTTCGATGTTACGTGTTCTCTACTTTTCTTTATGGCTTGGAAGCGTGAACACTAAAACAAGTCCATCTGAATAAGTTGGCCGCCTTTGAATTTTGGTGTTACAGAAGAATCCTACGAATATCATGGATTCAAAGAATGTCAAACGTGGAAGTAACTAGAATAATAGGAAATGGGGCGGAAATATTATTAACTATCAAAAGACGAAAACTTGAGTACTTAGGACATGTGATGAGAGGGCAAAAATACGCATTATTACAACTTATTATGCAAGGTAAAATCCGAGGAAAGCGAAATGTGGGAAGACGAAGAATATTCTGGCTTAAAAACTTAAGGGAATGGTTTGAATGCAGTAGTGCAGAACTTTATAGAGCGGCAGTCAACAGAGTCCGTATAGCCATGATGATTTCCAACCTTCGATAGAAGTTGGAACTTAAAGAAGAAGATAGAAAAATGCATAAACTATCTACATAATAAATCCCATTAACCTGTTAGTAACGGATAACCAGATATATTTAAAAAGATTAAGTACCTTTCTTTTTATTTTGGATTTTGAATTTTGCATAACTAGAGCAAGCGACTAATTTTTGTGTATTAGTTTTGGACCAAGCGCCTCTTGCGAGCGTTTTAATGATTGTAAATCGAATATTTGGCAACATATGTACATAAACGTGGTTAACAATGGTGACGTTGGCAACTTGTTGAGGCGTTTAGGTTAAGAAGTAGTGGCAGTTATTGCTTAAATTTTTCTATAATAGTCACATTACAGAAGAGCTAACACAGAAAGAGAATACTTAACAAAAGACATAACATTAAGTAAAATGTATGAATTGTATATTGAAGAAGCAGACAATGATCTTGTTAAATTTTCGTTTTACAAAAAAATGTTTTTAACACGATTTAATCTTCAAAGAAAAAAGTTGAAAAAAGATACTTGTAGTAGATGTGATTGTTTCGAATTAGAAATTAAAAATTGCGAAGATAACGAACAATTAAGCGTTAAAAAAAGAAAAAATGTGCACTTAGAAGAAAGAAAGCTAGACATGAAGATAAGCAACGATCAACCAGAAGTGGAAACCTTTTGTTTTGATTTAAAGAAAAACTCTTCCCCTTTCGAGAATTCTAATAAATATTGTATATTATAAGTAGACTTCGGCAAATATGCATATTGCATATTTTGCATATTGTGCATATTTTATGCAAATATTTCATATTTTGGCATATTTGTATAAAAGTTTGCATAAAGTGCATAAAAGTTCAGATTTTTATACTGTATTTGAAAATTTTTAAACATACCAATTTAATTCAATTCTTGTATAAAATTTTGTAGTCATTTTAATCAAGAAATGATCTAAGTACGTAATCTCTACAGGTACAAAACATTTACAATTTCAAAGAAGATCAATTTAAGTAGCCCTCAACATTCTTAGAAAGTCTCGGTCACTGAGGCATTCAGTTATTGGATAATCGCTAAGGGTTCGCTCATTTGCATTTTATGATCTAATCCCCAAATCTATCTACAATTTACTGTATCTTAACAGCAGGTAAACGGCTAATAGTTTTTTTCCTAATTTAGGGATTTTCCAAAATCTCCCAGTTTATTGAATTAGGTACCTAAACATTTCTAATTTGATGCTCAGATTTGTAAATCATTTTTGTTTTGATATTCAAAGCGTAAACACTCGTTGTGCGTAACAAAAAGGAAGATTGTGATTTTATAATGCCTAAAACAACCAGTGCTTCAACTTGGATTAAACCTTATAAAGAGCTGTCTATGGATATGGGAAAAATCTACTGTTCAGTCTGTGGCAAAATTGTAAGTATCTAATATTTTCTATTAAATATCTAATATTTCATACATACAGGGTGTTTCCAAATGACACTTACAACGTTTGACTGTAGATACTTCTCGAAAAATTGAACAAAACGATATAGTTAATGAGGGGTCAAACTTATTTACTTTTCGAGATACAGGGTGTTAAAATTAAAAAAAATTAAATTCTCTTAGTTAATAACAACAATAACTTTAAAACTAATAAACGTATTTACTTGAAATTTAGTACTCGTAGGTTGTTTTTAAATGAAAAATAGCTTCCTTTAGTGAGAAAAAATTGTCCATGGTACAATACAATGGTGTGTATTTAGAAAAATTTTTCACCTTTACTTTTTTTTATGAAGTCAGCTATTCTAAAACACAATTATTTTTATTGTAATTGAATTAACAAAAAAAAACTTTTGTTGAATTTTAAAATAAGTTATATGATGTACTAATGGTTAGTAACAAAAACTAATTTGTGGATTAATACTGCATTTAAAACACTTAGCGAGTGTTTTTTTTCCAAACCAGTTATTTGATTAACCAAAAACACCTTGTATATTTTTATATTTTAAAGGTTGGGTTAAAATAAAGGTTTTTATTTTTATTTATAGATAGCATGTGAGAAGAAATTTCAGATAGACCAACATGTGAGAACTGCTTCACACATTGCAAAAAAAAGGAAAAATAGGAGGAAAACATCAAACTTCAATGGCTAAATGTTTCCAATCTACTTCAAAAAAAATTAGATGAGCAAGAAACTTTTAATGAAGACTTGTGTCGCGCATTAGTGTCTGCAAACATACCGCTTTCAAAATTAGCAAATGTAAATTTTAGTTCGTTTCTAAACAAATATTGCAAACTTAATGTTCCAAGTGATCGGTCTCTAAGAAGAAATAATGTGAACGGGCTATACTCGTCGGTGTTAATTAATATTAAGGAAGAAATTGCAGATAATTATTTTTACATATCTGTAGACGAAACCACTGATTCCTCAGGAAAGTATATTGCTCATTTATTGATTGGTGTTCTTAAAGAAGATACCTTACCAAAATCTCATCTTATTTCATGCCAGCAACTTGAGAAAACAAATGCTTTAACAATTTCGCGTTTTATACAAGAAACATTAGCAACTTTTTTTCTTCCGACAACTATTCCTTCTAACAAATTACTGCTTATTTTATCGGATGCTGCTCCTTATATGGTGAAAGCAGGACAAAATTTCAAAATATTTTTCCCAGATTTAATACATGTTACTTGTGTAGCGCATGGATTAAACAGAGTTGCAGAGGAAATACGAAAAAAGTTTCCTCTTGTAAATACCATGATATCCAGTGTCAAAAAAGTATTTCTTAAATCTCCTATAAGAATTCAACTTTATAAAGAAATGCTACCTAACATTCCTCTTCCACCACAACCTATTTTAACGCGATGGGGAACATGGTTAGAAGCAGCTAATTTTTATGCAGATCATTTTGTTATAATAAAGAACATAATTGATACGTTAACAGATGAAAGTTCCCAATCTCTTTTGGATTCTAAACAAACTTTTCAGAGTAACTTGCTTCAACAAGAACTTTCATTTATAAAATCAAATTTTAGTTTTGTTCAAAAAACAATTACTCAGTTAGAATCACCAAAACTGTCATTGTTCGAAAGTACAGCATTAATAAAAGAATTTGCGTCATGTTGTCGGAACGTTAGAGGTAATATTGGAAAAGATATTTTAAAAAAATTTGAAGCTACTATGGAAAAAAATAAAGGTTACCATATTCTTTCTGAAGTAGTCAGTGTTCTAGCTGGAAATATTTCGGAAACAATTAATTTAGAACCAAATGTTTTGGTTAGTTTGAAAAATGCTCCCGTCACATCAGTTGATGTTGAACGAAGTTTTTCCATATATAAATATATGTACTCAGACAGAAGCCACAAGTTTTTGTTAGAAAATTTTGAACGCCACTTGGTCATTTATTGTTACCATAATTCTAAATAAGTTTATTCATACTTAAAAATGATGTAGTTACTTAAAATAAATGTAAATCTTAATGAATAGTAGGAAATATTTAGTTATGTACACTTTTTTTTAAATCAAATTGTTACTATTTTACGATTTTTTTATTTATTTGTATGTATATTTTGTAAAATATTTGCATATTTTCGGGTAAACACGTGCATATTTATGAGCATATTTTCTACATTTTTATTTGCATATTTGCCGAAGTCTAATTATAAGCGTCAATTATGTATTTACAACCTTGGTATCCATAGCGCCAAGGATAAAAAAGTCATTGTTATATTTGGATAGAAGGTGAAGCTGGTCGGGGAGCCCAGGACGTAGGCATTTGTCTTAAGAAACGCATTGAAGAAAATGTTACTTCTGCAAAACATGTAATTTTGTGGTCAGACTTTTGTGGCGGCCAAAACCGCAGCATTAAAATAGTTTTGATTCTGAAAATGATTTTGGAAACTCATCCTTCCATTGAAAAAATTACATTACGCTATTTCTTTCCTAGTCATAGCTTTTACCCAATGGTAGTGATTTTGGAGATTTTGAAAATGCCCTAAAATTTCAACAACGTTTATATACCGTTGATGATTACCTAAACGTGATGAAAAAATTCCGTAAAAAGAACCCACTAGTAGTTCACAGAATGAAAAAAGAAGAATTCTTCAAGCTAAGAAGAAATACAAGCGAATCAACAGAAGAGACCAATTTAATAGATCTTGATAAAATATTAAAGTTAACAACTACAATTTCGTAAATATGGAACATTTTAAATATCTTAGATAAATAATCACGGTTAATAATAATGCCACTAAAGAAATACAGATCATAATTTAAACTTTTTACCTATTTTAATACATAGATGCTAATCATGGACAATGACTAAAACGGATAAGGAAGAACTACGAATATTTGAAAGGAAAATAATAGGAAAATTGTTTTAACGTCATTATCATATCGCTACAAATCCGTATAGAAGAAGAACACATACTTAATAAAGAAAGCTCATATAACGATATTGTTTAGGCAAATAAATTGCTTAAGGTAGATCGTACACATGCATAGACGCCAAGATGTCAAACTTGTAAAACTGGTATGGAAGGAAGTTAGCACAGAAGAATACCACTTGGGCGTCTCAGTATTCAATGAAGAGAAAACATCCAATCATATCTCAAAAAATTAACATCGTGAAGGTTCTTCTCTGAACCCCATAACAAATGGCTAATCTTTTACTTTTCATTAAAAATTTAAATTTTAATAAGTCACGTAAATACCGTTTTAAAAGTGCCTTTCCTGAGATAACTTTTTTTAAGCCTGGTTTGTTTGATTACATGTAATTGATTTGATAGTCCCCAACAGATGAGTATTGACTATAGGTAGGATAGCAGGTAGTTGAACAGGCATGTGTTGATAAATATGATGGGTCGGTAGATAGTCTCATTATTCCTAAATCTGACCTCATGTTACCTTCCCCCTTCATTTGTGGAAGTCCTAAAGGCATTTTTTCTCTTGGGGCATCCTCCCAATTTAACTTGGCAATGTAGTTATTATAGAGCCTTTGGATATAGCCAGCGCAACTTTAGCATTGAGATTTTTACACGACGTTGTTGTCTTTATATATGTGTTTGGCCTTGGCATTAGTTCCGTTCGGTATTGGTTAGTACGCGGACCTTTGTAAGTCGGAAAATACTTCTGATGGCTTTTCTAGCAATCCTGATCTAATTAATACCTGAGTTTTACGTACATTGTTTTGTTAGCGTTCTGGCCACATATCCATACATTAGCACTGGTTTAATCACTGTTTTATATATCCTGATTTAAGAAAGTCGTATTAGACCTCTGAATTTAAAAGTATTATAAGAGTTATATATACATCAGTTAGCTACCTGAATATTCCCTTTTATTTCTTATGTTACAACGTTATCTACGATATCTAAAATGTTGCAATCCTTTAAAATTATATGGGTCTATTGTTACGTTATGCCCTACTCTACGTCATCTCTTTTGTATGTTAAAGAACATTTATATGCTTTATAACTGACTATTAGACCGTTTTTTTTTGTGTTAATATCATTATTTTACAGTATTCTAATAATTTATGGATTAAATCCGGATAGCAAATTGATATTCTTCACTTTCTCGGAAAAATAATATTCTAACACACAAAATCCTATTAAATTGCCAAAACCTTCCTTGCATATTCTATTCACTTATGAGGGGCAGCAGCAATATCAGTACCATAATAAGGCGTATAGTACTGGACTGGCTAATCGTTGGATAATGGGAAGCATGAGTTTTAATGTTTTCGGGACTGCCATCTGTTAGCGGAGTGCAGAGATATTAGTACCAAGTTAATGCATATTGTAATTGTTGCTTGAACTTTATTATTATTAAACAACACTATATTTTCTAGTAAAATCATCATGACTTTACAGTAAGACAAATTTTCGAACGTTGGTTATGGAAACATCATGTACATACCACCAGGTTCCCTATGTCGATAACCAGCAAAATCGTTGTAATAAGGAGACGGCAAACAAAAATCCAGAGATAAAAATATGCACCAAGAAAGGGTGTTTTATTCAACAGTCGAATAAACTACAGATTCTTGATTCAAATAGTCAAAAAATCAATAAACAGCTTAGTAAAATAGAAATAACGCCTATTTAAGATGTAATCCATTAACGGGCCAAGGTACAAAGCACTCCTGGTATATGCTAATGATATGGATCTCATAAGAAACTTTCTCCGGTCCGCAAACATCTTTAACAAAGTGCACGAAAAATGTTTCACTTAAAATCAACGAAATGAAAACCAAATACAAGCGAATCAACAGAAGAGACCAATTTAATAAATTTAGAAAAAACATTAAAGTCAACAACTACAATTTCGAAAGTATGGAACATTTTAAATTTGCTGTGGCAAAAATCATCATACTTGGGTTACATTGATATTTATGTGGCAATCAGCTGTAAAAGTCATTGCCTTTTTCGTGTCGTATCATATTTTAGCATATCATATTTTGAGTGAAATTGATCCTAAATGCGTCTAATAATATTAAGTTTGTAAAACAGCTGTCCGTTTATGCTCATTCGTTCACCTTTTGTAAAACAGTCTGTGTAAGTATAAGGGATTTATATAATCTTTTCATTTCGTAATCTTTTCGTTTTATAATTATAGTTCTCTTGCTTTTATTTTCTATGGTAATACATATACATACCCAATTCAAAAGGGAGAAAACCAGCGAATTCTAAATTAAACATAAACATTATTCTCTCTTTCTCCCTATATGTTATATAAAGATCATCGTCATCGTATAGTCAGAACGGAACAAGATTCTATTGCCTTTTTTTCTTTTTGTCTTTCCTTTCCTATTGAAAATACAGCCAGGTAATTGACGTTTTTAAAATTTATGTCAATATTTCTGAAGTGCCTTTCCTTGGATAATTTTTTTTAAGCCCAGTTCGTTTGATTACATGTAATTGATTTGAAATTCCACAACAGATAAGTATTGATTTTAGGTAGGATAGCAGGTGTTGATAAATATAATGGGTCGGTAGATAGTCTCATTATTCCTAAATCTGACCATATGTTACCTCCTCCTTCATTTGTGGAAGTCTTAAAAGGCATTTTTTCTCTTGGGGCATCCTCCCAATTTAACTTGGCAATGCAGTTATTATAGAGTCTTTGGATAAAGCCAGCGCAACTTTAGCACTGAGATTTAGTTTCTTGTACGACGTTGCTATCTTTATATATGTGTTTGATCTTGGAATTAGCTCTGTTCGGTATTGGTTAGTACTCGGACCTCTGTAAGTCGGAAAATACCTCTGATGGCTTTTCTAGCAATCCTGGTCTAATTAATACGTTCTCGTCACGTATCCACACATTAGCACTGGTTTGATCACTATTTTATATATCCTGATTTTAGAGATTCGAATTAGACTTCTGGATTTAAAAGAGGGTTTATATATACATAAACATCAGTTAGCTACCTAAATATTCCCTTTTATTTTTTATGTAACAACATTACCTATGGCATCTAAGACGCTGCAATCTTTCAAAATTATATGGCTTTATTGTTCCGTTATGCCCTACCCTTGACCCTCTCTTTTGTATGTTAAAGAACATCTACTAGAACATCTACTAAAGAAAGCCTAACCACTTTAAAATCCGGTCACATTTTCTATCATGTCGGAGAAAACTATGAGAATGGAGGCATTGGGCTCTTTATTAATAAAAAACTAGCTGAGAATATCATCTCAGTAGAAGCAGTTTCCACAAGAGTTATACTTGCAAAATTACAACTAAACACCCGTTACTCCATAAAGATCATTCAAGTCTATGCACCAACATCGAGTCACGCTGACGAAGAAATAGAACAGTTCTATGATGACTTGTACACAGCTGTTTCAGAAGACCAAGAACATTTTACGGTAATATGTGGCGACTTTAATGACAAAATAGGAATAAGCACTGACCCAGCTGAAAATGCCCTCGGAAATTTTGGCACACCAGGTAGAAACGAAAGGAGCGAAATACTCTTAAATTTCCTATTAGAAAACAATCTATATTTAATGAATAGCTTCTTCTATAAGAAGATCCATAGAAGATGGACTTGGAAGAGCCCCTATGGTAAGACAAAAAATGAGATCGACTTCATCATCACTGACAAAAAACATATGGTCAAAGATGTTACAGTCTTTAAATCAATTTTCGGTTGCAAGCGATCATAGAACAGTCCGAGCAACTGTAGAAGTCAATATTAAGCACGAAAGACTGAAGATGATAAAAAGTAAAAAATTCAAACCTTGGATGCGCCCAACGAATGAACTTGAGTTTGAAAAATATATCACCAGTAACTTACTCAGAAATACAACAAGAGAAGACATAAATAACCTAAACGAAGAAATAGTAGATACATTAACACAAGATCAGGAAAAATTTGGCCCTAAACATGGAAAAGAACAAAAAAATAGTAAAGAAACGAAACAAAAAATGGAATATCGTAGAATGCTGAGAGGTTAAGGAAATATTGACTTACAAGATATAAACAACATAAATAAAGAAATCTCTAAAGCCATCAGACGGGATATTAGAAAATACAACAACGAGAAAATTATAAAAACTATAGAAGACAACAAAAGCATGAAAGCGTTGAGGAGAAAAATAGAAAATGACAAAAAAGAAATCTTCCAACTTAAAGACAAATATGGAAACATTATATAAAAGTCAACTTATTCCAGAGCTCATCGACCAACCAATACAAAAGGTACATAATGTAGGATCGGAGGATATACCAGATATATCACGAGAGGAAATTCAACATGCCCTCAAAAATATGAAAAATAATAGAGGTCCGGGGGAAGATGGTGTAGTCATTGAGACAATTAAACTAGGAGGTCCACTTTTGATGTCCCGAATCCAAACACTTTTTAATCTATGTCTGCATAGTGAAAACATTCCAAGTAAATGGAAAAATTCGGTTACAATCATCCTCCACAAAAAAGGGGATAAAGCAGATCTCGAAAACTATAGGCCAATTAGTTTGCTTAACTACCTATACAAGCTCTTTACTCGAATACTCAAAAACAGATTAGAAGCAAAACTCGATTTCTATCAATCAGAAGAACAGGCAGGATTTCGAGCGGGACACGGAACAAACGACCATTTGCAATGCCTTAAAACTCTAGTTGAAAAGTCTATCGAATATAACAGACCCCTTGCTCTTATCTTTGTCGACTTCCACAAAGCATTTGACACAGTCGAAACAGTTGCTATCTTAAAAGCACTATCAGAATGCAGAATATATCAAAGGTATGCAAATATTATTTGAAATATATACGAAAATGCGACAACAACCGTTAACCTCCATTGCACTAAGAAGATAAAAATTGGCAGAGGGGTGCGGCAGGGAGATACCTTGTCGCCAAAACTATTTATAACAGTTATGGAGTACCCATTTAAAAGGCTAGAGTGGGAATCAAAGGGTATTAGAATCGATGGAAAGATATTCAATCATCTCAGATATGCCGATGATATTGTTCTCATAACAGACAACTTAGGAGAAGCCAGAGTTATGCTACAACAACTACAGCAAGTAACCCAGAAAGTCGGTTTAAAAATAAACTATGGAAAAACAAAAATGATGACCAATCTCGTCCCCAATGAGCTAATAGAAATCAAAAAGTCGCCCATAGAACTTGTAGAAAAATATGTGTATTTGGGTCACGAAATAAGGTTAACGCGAGATAACCAAACATACGAGCTACTCAAAAGAATAAGTCTGGGTTGGGCTGCATTCGGAAAAATGAGAGACGTATTTAAAACAAATATACCGATCCATTTAAAAAGAAAAGCTTTTAACCAGTGCGTTCTATCAGTCCTCACATACGGAGCAGAAACCTTAACTCTCACAAAAACATCAGCCGAAAAATTGAGAAGGACACAACGAAAGATGGAGAGATCAATGCTTGGAATAAACTTAAGCAATAGAATAAGAAACGCGGAAGTTCGTAGACGAACCGGAGTGGAAGACATTATCGAACATATTACAAAAAAAAATGGAGATGGGCAGGACATGTTGCAAGAATGAAAGACAACAGTTGGACCAAAAAATTGCTTGAGTGGAGACCACGGGCTGACAAACGAAGCCGAGGAAGACCCCAAAAGCGATGGACCAACGACCTCAAAAGAATCGTGACCAATTGGATACCAGAGGTGCAGAACAGAAGCAGATGGAAAAGTCTAGAGGAGGCCTATGTTCAACAATGGACAACTCATGACTGATTGATGATGATGATGACTATTAGACCGCTTTTTTTTGCTGCTACTAGCATTATTTTAGAGCATTCTATTATTTAATTTATGGATTAAATCCGGATAGCAAATAGATATTCTTCACTTTCTCGGAGAAATAATATTCCAAGACACAAAATCCTATTAAATTGTCAAAACCTTCCTTGCATATTCTATTCACTTATGAGGAGCAGCAGCAATATCAGTACCATAATAAGGCGTATAGTTCTGGACTGGCTAATTGTTGGATAATGAGAAGCATGAGTGTAGCAGTTTTAATGTTTTCGGTACTGCTACCTGGTATCGGGGAGCAGAATTATCATTACCGAGTTAATGCATATAGAAATTGTTGCTTGAACTTTATTATTATTAAACAACACTATATTTCCTAGTAAAATAATCATAAATTTACAGTAAGAAAAATTTTTGAACGTTGGTTATGAAAACATCATGTACATACCACCGGGTTCACTATGTCCATATCCAGCAAAATCCTTGTAATAATGATACTGGAAACCAAAGATAAAAATATGCTCCAAGAAACTCTGTGTTATAAAACAGTCGAATAAAATACAGATTCTCGATTCCAATAATCAAAAAATTAATGAACAGCTTACTAAAATAGAAATAACGCCTATTTAAGATGTAATCCATTAACGGCCCAAGGGACAAAGCACTCCTAGCATATGCTAATGATATAGAACTCATAACTCTAATGAGAAACTCTTTCGTCCACAAACTTAAATAAAGTGAAGAGAGCACAAAAAATGTTTGACTTAAAATCAACGAAATAAAAACCAAATACAAGCGATTCAACAGAAAACCAATTAACCAATTCAATAAATTTAGAAAAAACATTAAAGTCAACAACTAGAATTTCGAAAGTATGGAACACTTTAAATATCTTAGATCACTAATCACGGTTAGTAATAATGCCACTAAAGAAATAAAGAGCATAATTCAAACTTCAGACCTATTTTAATACATGGATGTGAGTCATGGAGAATGACTAAAACAAATAAGGAAGCACTCCGAATATTTGAAAGGAAAATAATCAGAAATTTTTATTTAACCCCATTATCATAACTACTATTTAAATGGGAATAAGCCACAATTAGAGGTTAAAAATAGTTTATTGACGTTTCAATTTCCACTTCGGAAATCATTCTCACTAATGTTTGTACTTTGAAAACGATTTCCGAAGTGGAAATTGAAACGTCAATAAACTAACTTTAAGCTTTAATTGTGGCTTATTCCCATTTAAATAGTAATTACTTTAAAATGCCACAAGAAAATAGCTTCAGAACTCATTATCATATCGCTACAAATCCGTATAGAATAAGAAAACATACTGAATAAAGAAAGCTCGCATAACGATATTGTTCAGGAAAATAAATCCCTTAAGATATATCGGACACGTGCATAGACGCCAAGATGTCAAACTTGTAGAACTGGTGTGGAAGGAAGTTAGCACAGAAGAATGCCACTTGGGCATGTCAGTATACAATGGAGAGAAAACATCCAATCATATCTCAAAAAATGAACATTTCATTTGATTGCAGATTCATGGAAAATCGATCAAATTGGAGATAAGTTGTAGTCAGCGAAGACCTACCCAGTGTTGTAGCGCTACGTATTGATAATGATAAAGAGAAAGGAGAAACAGTGACAAAAAGCAACAAAAATGGACTATGGAGCAAAGCTGCTTCAAAATCTTTGATTGGAGAGGATTAAAATGAAAGTATAAGAAATACAATGGATGATTGATGGATTCGAGAAACTTGAGACCTGAGATAGGCACTCTCCGAAACAGCTGTAGTGATAAGATAGAAATAATTTTGTAGAAGTTTTGCTGTTTTATTGTTAAACAAAATGGAATTAACATACGCCATTATATACGCTAAAATAACTAGACAACTTATATGATACGGACATATAAGGAGAAAGTTTAATGATACAATAATCTACCCAATATTTGTTATGAGTAAAAACGATATGAATAAACAAAATAAAGAAATCCATGGCAAAAGGCAAAAAGAGTAATGATTTAAAAATGAGAGAGGTATCCTGTGGATAACATGTGCTTAATTAGGAACGAATGGAGATGAAGATCAGAAGACGACAAAAAATGTTTTAAATTGATAAATGTATACAATTTTAGCAATGTATATTTATAGGTCATTATTAGGGCCAACGTGCTAATTTTATGTAAAATAACACTTTTCAAGTTGGATCGGTTACAGCACGGTGGAATCAAATACACCCAAAGTTAAAAACTATCGATGTTTATAGATGAAACCTTATGGCACATGACCGTGCAATCTTGACACCTACACATTATCACATAATTGTGAACGGTATATTGTACCTAATTACTAAGAAGTTTGTTATTTTATTCTAAGAATAAGTTTAATAATTTACGGGAGATTTAATGTATTTAAAATTTTACAGGATCCGGTATCGTAATAAGAAGTCAAATTTCACTACAACTCCATTAAAACGTGTTAAATTTTACTTTGGATATTCTTTTTGTGAATATAATAAGTAAAAATACAGTAAGTTTCATCTTCTTATTGTGCCGTATTCTAATGAAGGTTAGCGATTACTTCTTTAAACGCTTCCCATAAATTAATATAGTTTTAACTTAACTACTTTATGAAACAAATATTGCACGTCATAAATTGCAGGAATTGAAAAATATATATATATATATATATATATATATATATATATATATATATATATATATATATCCTCTAAAATAACAGCTGAACTGGTAGATGAAAAAGGGGGGTTGAGGTTAATTGGGTATACAGCTGATTAAAAGCCGAAATATAATGAATTGTTAAACAGAGTACACTTGGCTTTTAATCAGCTGTATACCCAATTAACCTCAACCCCCCTTTTTATATATATATATATATATATATATATATATATATATATATATATATATATATATATATATATATATATATATATATATAGTGATACGATTAGGGTTTATAGAAAATAATTTATAAGTTATATATTACATAATATTAGATATTTGATTAATTTAAATAAGTTATATACTAGAGAAATTTATAAAAATATATTTATGTGAGGGCATTTTAAGAAATTAGCATATAATAATTGTAAAAAGTTGTATTTTAGTAATTATAATGTGGTAAATAGATTTAAGTGAGCCATGTGCCTAGGCAACCAACTATACAGTAAGTAATTTGACAGATAGAAATTAATCATAAGGGAATATAAAGTGGGGTTATAATAATATATTGTTTGAAATGTGTATTTTATTAAATTAGAGTGTTAGTTACTAATTTAATTATATATTTTGATCTGAAAAGCCTAAATGTAAACAAAATTATCAATAAAAAATGAACGAATTCTCCAGAATGCAGAATTTGACCATTGTTTACGGTCGAACATTCTCGAAATAATGATTATGGCGGTGGATCGAACAGATATTTTTTCGAGAACATCTATATCGAAGAAATAGAACAAATTGGAACATGATCTCTTACCAGATGGTTCTGGAATATCAAAAAGGATATAAATACCCGTGATTTGGATTCAAGATGGCAGTTTTTAGACTCAGAAGTCAAGCAGTTTATTATGAAAGTTAGTAGATTAGTTAGTGAAGTCAATTGTTCACAGTTTTAGTAAGTCAGTCAAGCAGTTTAATAAGAAATATGAAAGTTAGTTGGAGATAGTCCAATTGTTTAATATAGTGAGTTAAATGAAGATTAAAAATTATGCATATATTTAATGCACATTTATAATTATACACAAATAATTATTGAAGATTATAAAAGTATATTAGAAGAATATTGGATGGACATTGGAAGGAATTAAAATTATATTATGATTGGAGATTAGTATAAATCAACTTATAATAATTGGATATTGGTATATTGAAAAGAAGAATAAATATAAATGCTGTTTGCTGGTTTGGTTGGTGGTGTATAAATGCTGGTGAAGAAAACTATATCTTAAAGTGGTAGAAGCTGATAATTGGAACAAGTAATTTCACAAAAAACAAGGATAACTGAAGTACGAAGACATTCAGTGGTGATTAGAATCTATATAGTAGAAAACAGTTCATTTAGGCATTCAGTGAAAGAAAGGTACAAAATTTTGTTAATATAATTTAGTTAGTGTCATAACAATTTTAATTTTGAAGATAGTTTTGTATAAATTTTAGATTGTCTATAGAATTTAATTAGTTTTATAAGAATATCAATTTAAAGATAGTTTATTTTAAATTTACATTGGCTAGGTTAGATATATATGTGTGTTTCATAATAGTTATAATAAAGATAATTTAAAAAAGTACTTACAAACTAATTCTTTGAGAACCACGATAAAAACCCTATATATTATTAAAAATACTCATTGCTCATCATTCAAACAAAAAACACATCATAACAATTTGGCACCCAACGCGGTGGCTCTCTATTTAAAAGAATTAGTTTGGGAAGATAAGTGCTCTCATATAATTAAATTAATTATCAGTAAAAAAAAAATTATAGATTTTATTTTTAATTATATTTGAACAAGTAAAGTCTCAAAATGTCTCAAGGAAAGAAAGGTACAAGAAGCAAAAAGAATGAAGAAGATGTGGAAGTAGAAACACAACCTATACAAGAGGAGAGTTTAGTACAAGTTCCACAAGATACTGCAGAAATGAATCCAGAAAGAGAGGAAAATGTCAATATGGCAGCTTTGATGTCATTAATGATGCAGATGAACAAGACAATGGAAGAGAATACAAAAAAAATGGAAGAGAATACAAAAAAAATAGAAGAGAATTCAAAAGAAGTCAAAGAAGACATGAAAAAAATGGAACAGAAAATGGAAGAGAATACGAAGAAAATGGAAGAGAATACGAAAAAAATGGAAGAGAACATGAAAAAAATGGAAGAGAATTATAGAAAATTAGAAAAGAAAATAGAAGATAATAATAATAAAATTGTAAAGCAAATAGAAAAACAAATGGATAAAAAACTTGAAGCTGCAGAGAAAAAAGTAGCAAATGAAATAAAAATTATACGGAATGACTACAAGAAAAGGATAGAAAATGAGAGGACAGAAGTAAAGAGGATTATTCAAGATAATAAGATAGATATAGAACAGAAAATAGAGTTACAGAAATGTAACTTAGAAGTAAAAATTAACGAAGACAGGAGAAACACAGAAGAAAAATTAGACGATATACAACAAAATATCCAAATAAATAGTAATCAAATAAGAAATGTGGAACAGAGAATAGATGATATTTCACAAATGAGAGACATAGGGAGACCTTACTTAAATTTAACAAATGAGACTGGGATTAAATTCTCTGGTAATATAAAAAATTTGCATCCTAGAGTATACATAAATAGTTTAAAACATAAATTAAGATTGGTGAATAATATTAATGATATTAAAGATTATATTAGAATGACATTAAATGACAATGCAGCAACTTGGTTTGCTAGTATTGAGAATGATTTAGATAATTTTCAAACATTTGAAAACAAATTTTTAAATTATTATTGGGGTGAATTAGAGCAAGCCAAGTTTAGAGAAATTCTATATTTTGGAAAGTATAATCAAAATTTAAAATCAAATATGGTAGATTATGCATTGAAATTGATAACAGTTGCAAAATATTTAGAACCACCACTTAGAGAGGATGAAACAGTCTTAAATGTATCTAGACATTTTGATGCTGATGTTGTGCAAACCGTAACTGTACAAAATATTCAAACAATAGATAGTTTTATTAATTTTATTCAAAGAATACAAAGAGGCAATATGACAAGTAATAATAACAACAGAAAAAACAACAATAACTTTCAATATAATAAAAATGAAAATCAACAATATAGACAATCATATAACAATAATACTAGGTATGGTAATAATTTACAAAATTTTAATAATAATAACAGTAATCAAATTAGACAAAATTGTAATAATAATACTAATTATAATAGACAACATTTTAATAACAGTACTAATAATAATAGACAAGATTTTAACAATAGAAAAAATACAGAGCGACCTAACTATAACAGACAGGTAAATTGTGTTCGAAGGAATAGGAGCTGCGAAGACAGGGAACGAAATCGTACAAGGCAAGAAAATGTGAGTAGAAGTCATAGTAGGGAAAGACATAGTACATCAGATCCAAGTGGTCAGATACAATCTGACAATTCTAATAATCAAAATTTTGTGCAGTAAACTTTCTGAATTACAAGTTAGGCCATTGCTATTATGAAAAACCTTCTGAATTTATTTCTTTAGATGAAAATAAAATTATTGAATCTATTAATTTAATTTATATAAATGCTTTGGCCAAAAATAAAATGATTAAAATTATGATAGATACTGGTTCAGAAAGTACTTTAGTCTCGGAGAATTTTATTTTTAATACATTAAAACTATCAGATATAATAAAGATTCCAAAAATTAAAATTATTGGTGCAAATAATAAGAAGTTGGGTGAAATTGATAAACTAGCCAATTTTAAAATTAATATTCTTAATAAAGAAATTAATATGCAAGGATTTATTGTCAAGGATTTATGTGTTGATATATTAATGGGAAATGATGAATTGGAAAAGAAGAAAGTAAAGATAGATTTTGAAGAAAAAATGGTAACTTTGGAAGGGCAAATAATTAAATTTATGCAGAAAGATGAGGTAGAAGAAGGAATAAGAGTTGATAGGATATTATTAAAAGAAAATAATGATGTTTATGAAGAAGAAATGTATTTTGATGATAGGGAAATGTCCCAGAAGAATGTAAAGAATAATTATTGTAGTGAATATTTAAGGAATGGAAATTTTAAGCAGATGGATGCCTACGAGGCGGAGTGCGTAAAATTGGAAGCAAGGAATAATGAGTACATATTGAAGAATAATGTGATTTGTAAAGAAGAAGATATGATGAAAGTTTTAAATTGCCCTGAAGAATATAAAGCAATAGTCATTTCCATATTGCAGCAACACAAGGGACTTGTCAATAAAGAAAATAGAATTGTACAAAATTATATCCATAGTATAAAAGTTAAAGAAGAAAAAGATTTTAAAACAAAAACATACCCAATACCATATAAATACAGAGAAGAAGTAAACAAAACAATTAATAATATGTTAGAAGATGGGATCATTGAGAAGGCAGACACACGTTTTATTAACCCCATAGTAGTAGTACGAAAAAGATCAGGTGAAATCAGGTTATGTTTGGATGCAAGGAATATTAATAAGATTACTGAAAAGCAATTTGAAGCACCAATGAGTATAGATGGAATATTAGGAAGAATTACAGGAATGTCATTTTTCACTAAAATCGATTTACAGCATAGTTTCTGGTTAATACCTCTAGAAAGAAAAAGTAGACAGTATACAGGATTTCAGATAGATGGAGTAGTATATCAATTCAAAGTAGTACCATTTGGACTTCAATCATCTTGCAGTGCTCTATGTAGATGTCTTCATGATATTTTGGATCAATATGAACATTTTGTAATTCACTACATTGATGATATATTAATTTTTTTCTAAAACGGCTGAAGATCATGAGAAACACCTAAAAACTATAATAAATAGATTAGACAAAGTTGGACTAAAAATAAATCAAGAAAAATGTACATTTTTTCAAAAAGAAGTCATATATCTAGGTTATAAACTTAACACTAAGGGAATCGAAATGGATCCAGAACGGACACAAGTCATTCAGGAATATAAAACACCACACAATTTAAGAACTTTAAGAGGATTTATTGGAATAATTAATTATTATAAAAGGATGATACCAGATCTAAGTATAAAAGAAATTCCATTACTTGAACTACTGAGAAAAGGTGTAAAATGGAGATGGGATCAGAGAAGAGAACTAGCATTCCAAGAAATTAAAAACATTTTTCTGTCAAATTTGAAAATATACTATCCTGACTACACACAGCCATTCATATTAAGAACAGATGCATCAATAGAGAGATTATCAGGGGTATTATTACAAATACATGATGGGGTCGAATACCCAATACAATTCATTTCAAGAATTACAAAGCCACATGAAAAGGGTTACTCAGTTTCAGAATTAGAACTAGCAAGTATAATACACTGTGTCACAAAATTAAGATTTTATTTGTTGGGTAATGAATTTACAATAGAAACAGATCACCAAGCTTTAACGTCTATATTAAATAACAAATATGGAAACAGTAGAATACATCGGTGGAGTCTAATACTTAGTGAATACTGTTTTGAAATCAAATACATTTCTGGAAAATCCAATATAGTGGCAGATGCTTTATCAAGGTTAGAAAATACATCACAAAAAGGGCAGCGAACAATAAAAATTGGATTAAATCAATTAGTAGACAGTACTGGATTATATTCTAGAGAAGAAATTATAAGAGATCAGATCAATTTGAGTGAAAAACAAAAAGTCGTTAGGAAAGATGGGGTATATTATAAAATAATAAATGGCATAGAAGTATATATATTGAAAAATTTACATAACAATTATATGCATATTGGTTCAAGAAAGCTATGGATGCTATTTAGGGACAATTATTTTGCAAAGAATGACATAAGTATAGCAAAAGAAATTACTACCCAATGCCCAATATGTCAACTAAACAAAGAAAAGAATTTCAAAAACCAGAACACATATAAATCTAATGTTGTATATGAAAAACTAAATACAGTTTCCATGGATTTTATTTCAAATTTAGTTCTCAGTCCAACAGGAAAAAAGCATATACTAGTGATAGTTGATTTATATACAAAATTTATTAAACTATATCCCTGCTCCAGAACAAATGTTAAAACATTAAAATTATATATTAATCAATTTTTCGAAGAAATAGGACCATTTAGAAATTGCATAATAGATAATGCTACATATTTTAACAACCAAAAATTTCGGACATTTTGTGAGAAAAAGGGAATCAACATTCATTTTACAAGTATCAGACATCCTCAGGCAAATCCTGCAGAAAGATATATTAAAGAAGTTATAAAATATTTAAGGATACTGTGCCAAAATCAACACGAAACTTGGCAGCAACATATACCACAAGTAGAGTATTTTTTAAATAATACACATAATTTGAATACAGAGGAAGTACCAGAATATTTAATGTTTGGCCATATAGGAAACAGAAAGTGGATTAGTGAATATAATCAGGATATGTTAGAACAAGTAATGCAGAAAGTGAATAACCGAATTAGGAGGAAAGCTGAAAAATATATCAGAAGACAAAATCGAAATATAAAAAAACCAATCACATTTCAAAAAGGAGACCTAGTGTTAATTCGTTCACTTAGAAAAAGTAATGTTAAAGAAAACCGTTGTAAGAAATTACAACCAATGTTTGAAGGTCCATATACAATTGAAAATCAGAATGGACTAAATAGTTATGTGTTAATAGATGCAGAGAACAGACTAAGAGGCATATTTCATATCAACGACATTTTTCAATATCATGAAGAGATTGAATAATGATTTCTATACCTTTAACACAAATATAATAACACTAATAACTTACTGATATATCCATTTTATTCAATAGACTTGATTTGTTAAATGGTAGATGGTAGATTTCATTATTTTGAATCAATTTGACATCATACTTGTTGAATTTTGTATATATGGAAATTAATTTGTACCCTAAAAATCATAATTTGGGGTTAGACACAAAATTGATACTATAATTGCTATAAAAATGTCTTTCTAATATAATAAAGTGAAAAAACTTACCAATTTATATTGATGAAAGTTATTTTGAATGGAAATAATTCTTAGATTTTGTCTATAAATAAACGGAACACCATATCGATTATATTTTTAATTAAGGTTATATTTTATTCTCTGATATCGCATCCATTGCCCCATTTGACATGACAGTTTGACCATAGAATAGCCGAACTGTGCTCCGTTGTTCTCTGCTTTGACATAGACAGCGAACAGGGATGTATTTAACACATTTTAAATAATAAAAAAAAAATTGAGTTATTAAATTTAATAAGGTATGAGAAAATTAATATTTAAAAAAATAATAAGTAAATTATTTATTTTAAATATTATTTTGGGGTATTGATACGATTAGGGTTTATAGAAAATAATTTATAAGTTATATACTACATAATATTAGATATTTGATTAATTTAAATAAGTTATATACTAGAGAAATTTATAAAAATATATTTATGTGAGGGCATTTTAAGAAATTAGCATATAATAATTGTAAAAAGTTGTATTTTAGTAATTATAATGTGGTAAATAGATTTAAGTGAGCCATGTGCCTAGGCAACCAACTATACAGTAAGTAATTTGACAGATAGAAATTAATCATAAGGGAATATAAAGTGGGGTTATAATAATATATTGTTTGAAATGTGTATTTTATTAAATTAGAGTGTTAGTTACTAATTTAATTATATATTCTGATCTGAAAAGCCTAAATGTAAACAAAATTATCAATAAAAAATGAACGAATTCTCCAGAATGCAGAATTTGACCATTGTTTACGGTCGAACATTCTCGAAATAATGATTATGGCGGTGGATCGAACAGATATTTTTTCGAGAACATCTATATCGAAGAAATAGAACAAATTGGAACATGATCTCTTACCAGATGGTTCTGGAATATCAAAAAGGATATAAATACCCGTGATTTGGATTCAAGATGGCAGTTTTTAGACTCAGAAGTCAAGCAGTTTATTATGAAAGTTAGTAGATTAGTTAGTGAAGTCAATTGTTCACAGTTTTAGTAAGTCAGTCAAGCAGTTTAATAAGAAATATGAAAGTTAGTTGGAGATAGTCCAATTGTTTAATATAGTGAGTTAAATGAAGATTAAAAATTATGCATATATTTAATGCACATTTATAATTATACACAAATAATTATTGAAGATTATAAAAGTATATTAGAAGAATATTGGATGGACATTGGAAGGAATTAAAATTATATTATGATTGGAGATTAGTATAAATCAACTTATAATAATTGGATATTGGTATATTGAAAAGAAGAATAAATATAAATGCTGTTTGCTGGTTTGGTTGGTGGTGTATAAATGCTGGTGAAGAAAACTATATCTTAAAGTGGTAGAAGCTGATAATTGGAACAAGTAATTTCACAAAAAACAAGGATAACTGAAGTACGAAGACATTCAGTGGTGATTAGAATCTATATAGTAGAAAACAGTTCATTTAGGCATTCAGTGAAAGAAAGGTACAAAATTTTGTTAATATAATTTAGTTAGTGTCATAACAATTTCAATTTTGAAGATAGTTTTGTTTAAATTTTAGATTGTCTATAGAATTTAATTAGTTTTATAAGAATATCAATTTAAAGATAGTTTATTTTAAATTTACATTGGCTAGGTTAGATATATATGTGTGTTTCATAATAGTTATAATAAAGATACTTTAAAAAAGTACTTACAAACTAATTCTTTGAGAACCGCGATAAAAACCCTATATATTATTAAAAATACTCATTGCTCATCATTCAAACAAAAAACACATCATAACAATATATATATATATATATATATATATATATATATATATATATATATATATATATATATATATATATATATATATATATACATATCTACGGCATAAAGTAAACTCCGCCCATGTTAAAATTAAGGTTCAAGTGAGCTCCGTGGTGAAGTGGACACCGATATACGGAGCTCACTGGACCATTCGATAATATTGGCTGTGTCGATTCGTTAACGTATAGTTTCATAATTTTTAAAAATTTTATAGAGTCCATAAGTACCCCTGCATCATAAATGTATATCGCTTAGTTCAGGTGTATATATTATAGGGATCGTTCACATCTTTTTCACTGTATATTGGAACCATAAGTATATCGGTTTAAGTAAGCTCTGATAGTTTGGCAACTATGCGATTAGCCGTATATTTTCAGCGTATATTCTAAACGGTTTATACGGACTCCTTATTCCTTATTTTTGTTATCATTCATACGCATTACAGTATGTAACAGATATGTATACTACCAAATACCTGTTTTTGGTAGGTACATGCTTTTCTAAAAATAGCTTTATAGATACAAAAGGATTTCGTTACCAAGTTGGATGTTTTTTGTCATCCATCCATCCATCCAATGGCGCTACAGCCCAAATCGGGCCTTGGCCTCCGTTTTTGTCATACGCGGAAATTTCCTAATGCATTTTGTTAACGTTAGTATGTCTTTATACTATACTACATATAATTCTGGATAGGTTATCTTAAAATAAATATTTAAGTGCTAAAATAAATATTTTTGTGTAAAAATGGATAGTAGTCCGCAAAAAATGGAAGAATGCTTAATTTATCTAACCAGAATATATCACTTTACCAATATTACATACTTCTGAATGGTAAGGTAATTTGGGGATAATATGTAATCAATATAATTGGAGTTAGTGTCAAATTTGTAATGATCTTTAAAAGCAATAGCTTACTGACTGTACTTTACATGTTCAGTTTAAATAATTAAACCTTGTCCCTTCAGAAAAGAGCAATTTTAATGGCAAAGTCAACTAAGAAGGTGTGAAGAATCTTTTACCACCCCACATTCAATCAAGTTAACCGGTGTTTGCAGGCATGAGTCCTCCCGAGGGTTCAGATGGCGAGGATTAGCTTATTTTTTTTTGGTATATCTTGCACATGTGTTGATCTGGCCAGTTTTTCTCGATTTTTGTCATAAAATGACAACAACAACATCAGTCAAGAAATACAAGCACGGATTCTTAGCGGTAATAAGTGCTTTTATGCATAATGAAAAGTAAGTTACTGAATCGTGAGTCTAAGCTGAGAATCTACAAAACAGTAATTAGACCAGTGGTCACATATGGGTGTGAAACGTGGACCCTCTCAACCACTGATAAAAATGAATTGAGAATATTTGAGCGCAAAATACTAAGGAAGATATTTGGACCAACCCAATGCAGCTATAGTTCGTGGAGAATTAAAATGAACCACGAGCTGGATGAACTAATGCAGAGCGCAGATATTGTCAGATTTGTAAAGTCACAAAGACTAAACTGGCTTGGTCACCTAGAAAGAATGCCAGATAATCGAGCTGTAAAAGTAGTCCAGAGATGGAAGCCCCAAGGAAACAGAACAAGAGGAAGGCCCCGTAAAAGATGGATAGACGACGTAGAGAGGGATCTTAAAACCATGAACATCAGGCAATGGCGAAGGAAAGTATCCGACAGGGCAGAATGGAAGAACATTGTTAAGCAGGCCAAGACTCACAAAGGGTTGTAGCGCCATTAAAAGAAGAAGAAGAAGAAGTCATAAAATGGGCTTGTATTCATGAAGTACATGTTGCGAATCTAGATTTTGTTTCTTTCGTTCTTTAGCTACTTATCTTTGGATATTAGGTGTCTTGGTAGCTACGATATTGTAGAGCTTATGTATGGATGTGAGTCTTATTATACGCTGAATTTGGATGACTAATTTATAGCTCAATCTACGTGTTAAGTATGTGTTGGTGTCATTCATACTGGCAAGGTATATTCGGCAGCAGAAGCATAGAATGCAAGCGTTTACGTTTTAAGGGTGAAAGGATGTGCTTCTCATTTTTAGCTGACAAGTTGGCGGAGAATATTACTTCTGGTCCTCAGTGTGCCTTTTAGTTTTAAACAAAGTTCTGTGAATGACTAAGTGTAACACAAACTATCTTCAAGGTATTTATAGCAAGTCCAGATTATAAGGATTTCATGACACTATTGGATGTTCAGATTTGTGAAAACGTCTGTGTTGGGGACATTAAAGTAGCACACCTGAGTTTTTCCGGGGTTTGGGTTAAAAATGATTTATAGTCTATTTTTATTGTGTTTAAGGCATGATTTAGATTTTTCTCCACTTCAGCAACAGAAGTTTTTGGTTGTGCAATAATATATGTGTCGTATACATAATAAAAGTCCTAGTATTTACTAGTATGGGTTGATGGTTTGTGTACATGTTATACAGTGTAGGTGCCATTACGCTACCCCAAAGGAGACCGTTCTTCTGCGTTCTCCATCTGCCATTCTTACCATTGAGAAATACCAAAAATCTTCTGTTGTGTAGGCATACGCTAGTAAAACAAGTAAGTTTATTACCCAAGGAGATATCATATAGATTTTGAAAAAATGCCCTCTTATTTAACGTGTCGTAAGCTGCAAATTGCTGCTTAGATTGACAAATACCACTCATCATACCTGATATCTTTCGTACCCATCTTTGCTGTGTTGGGCAAGATTTAGTATTTGTGACGTACATGATCTTCCCTGTCTATAGCAACTTTTGTCTTTTAATTTGAGTTTTTCTTCTGTTTTACCTCTTGAGAAGTATTTTGTAAAGCTGACAAAATATTGACCGATAGCTTTTGTGGTCGTTGAAGTTTTGCCAGGTTTAAGCAAAGCAACAACTTTGTCTTTGCTTTGTTTGTCTGCAAATTTTATAATAAGCTTTGTGCTCAGATCTTCAGTCAGTGTCGTACTATTCTTTATTATATACGTAGATAGTGGATCCAAGCTCAACATCGTTAAAAGGTTTCTTCAGCTGACTGGTTTTGTCCTTTCTCATTTTAAGTTTTTCTTTGCTTCTTTGCTGGCAGATTCACACTTTCGGCACTTTCACATTTATTATGTGATTTTCAGCGATCAGCTTAATACCAAATACACTATTTTTTGCCGTCTATGTATTTTCTGCACTAGAAATACGTCACATTTGTGCTAAGCGCATATGTCTGATAAGGTTAAGTACAGTAAAGTGTCTTTATCTCTAGATATGCCCTTAATATTTATGGACATAATTAGAATAATTGATCCTAAAAAGGACCGATTTGACAAAAATCATATTGAACGGGTGATTCTGATTAGCCGATTAATTAATTATTCATTACCTAGGGTACAACTAATTACGGTGGTCTTATTTGTACTGAAAATTTTCATAAAGACTTCTTTTTTGAACCCCATAAGAAATGGCTAATTAACTTTTCATTAAAAATAATTTTACATACTGTTACTTTTCGACGATATTTCGAATCAGATTTGTATAGTAATAACTATAGTTAATATGGAGTCTATTTGTAAAAAGTAAATGAGTTTGTAATATCGGTCACAACTTATATATGAATGATAAGGACATAAACGGTTAAAATAAGTGCACAGAATTTTAACTAAATATATCGGCGCCATTGTTCAGGAGATGGATTTATCCCAGAGATTAAAGGTTACATGTACATTCCATGTTCTATTTACGTATTTTCATTACTAAAAAAGTGTATTTAAAATAAAGGCCTTAAGATATCTTTAGATTCTATGGAAATTAAAATCTATGGAAATTAGCAAATTAAAAACTACAGACATAATTCTGAATGACCAAATTGAGACAAACAGTTGTCTCAAGTATTGTTTATATTGTATAGGTCATCGTCATAGCATAGTCAGAACGCAACAAGGTTCTATTGGCTTTTCTGCTTTTTGTCTCCTCATTTCTATTGAAAACTTAGCCACGTAAATAACGTTTTAAAAAGATATGTCAATATTTCTGAAGTGAATTTCCTAAGATAACTTTTTTTAAGCCTAGTTCGTTTGACTACATGTAATGGATTTGATAGTTCCCAACAGATAAGTATTGATTGTATGTTGGATAGCAGTTGGTTGTACAGGCATCTGTTGATAAATATGATGGGACGGTAGGTAGTCCCATTATTCCTAAATCTGACCATATATTACCTCCCTTGTTGATTCGTGGACGTCCTAAGGGCATTTTTTTTCTCGGGGCATTCTCCCAGTTTAACTTGGCAATGCAGTTATTAAAAATCCTTTGGATATAGCCAGCGTAACTTTGGCGTTGAGACTTAGTCTCTTGTATGACGTTGCTATCTTTATATATCTGTTAGACCTTGGCATTAGTTCCGGTTCGGTATTGGTTAGTATTTGGACCTTTGTAAGTTGAAAAATAATTCTGATGGCTTTTCTAGTAATCCTGATCTAATTAATACCTAAGTTTTACTTACATTGTTTTGTCAGCATTCTCGTCACATTTTCAGTCCATAGCACTAGTTTAATCACTGTTTTATATATCCTAATTTTGGGGATTTGTATTAGACTTCTGGATTTAAAATTGTTATGTGGGTTATATTTACATCAGTTACCTACCTGAATATTCCATTTTATTTCTTATGTGACAGCGTTATCTACGATACCTAAAACGCTGCAATCTTTCAAAATTATATGGATTTATTGTTACGTTATGCCCTACTCTACGTCTTCTCTCTTGTATGTTAACGAAAATTTATATAGTTTTCTCATAACTTACTATCAGACCGTTTTTTGCTGCTAGTAGCATTATTTTATAGCATTCTAATATTTAATCTATGGATTAAATCCGGATAGCAAATAGATATTTTTCACTTTCTCGGAGAAATAATATTCTAACAAACAAAATCCTATTAAATTGCCAAAACCTTTCTTGCATATTATATTTAAATATAAGGGGCAGCAGCAATATCAGTACCATAATAAGGCGTATAGTCCTGGACTGGCTAATCGTTGGATAATTGGAAGCATGAGTGTAGCAGTTTTAATGTTTTCGGGACTGCGACCTGGTATCGGGGAGCAGAGATAACATTAGTACCAAGTTAGTGCATACAGGAATTGTTGCTTGAACTTTATTATTATTAAACAGCACTATATTTCCTAATAAAATCGTCATGACTTTACAGTAAGACAAATTTTCGAACGTTGGTTATGGAAACATCATGTACATACCACCGGATTCTCTAGATCGACATTCAGCAAAATCCTTTTAATAATGATACGGGAGTAAAAATATAAATATTTGGAAGCTTACATCAACAAAGAATTAGATTCAGACTAAGAAATCAGGGTAAGAATAGAAATGGCAAGGGCAGCGTTCTTAAAATTCAAGCAATTGTTCTGTGACAAAAATCTTAATACTGCGCTGAGACTGAGGTTTGTTAAATGTTACGTCTGGTCTCAACTATTGTACGGAGTAGAAATATGGACGGTAAAAGCGCAAATAGTTAAGAAGCTTCAAGCCATTGAATTTTGGATATACCGGAGAATGTTGAGAATTCCATGAACTGCCAGGGTCACCAATGAGGAAGTGCTGAGAAGGATGGGGCGAGACAAAAAATTGTTAAGAACAATAAAAGTACGCAGGACTGCATACCTGGGACACATACTAAGGAATATAAAGTCTTCTGCAGGCCATCATGCAGGGTAGAGTCGATGGCAAAAAGGGAATAGGTAGAAAGAGGAAGTCATGGCTGCGAAATATTCGTGACTGGACAAACTGTAGACGAATTAGTCCACGTTGCAAAAGACAGATATACTTTTAGAAATGTGGTCGCCAACCACCGTTAATGGGGACGGCACAGGAAGAAGAAGAATGATACGCTATACAAACTAAACAAAAAAAAACAGAGATGAAGATAGGCGCCAAGAAACTCTGTGTTATAAAACAGTTGAATAAAATACAGATTCTCGATTCAAATATTCAAAAATTTAATGAACAGCTTACTAAAATAGAAATAACGTCTATTTAAAATGCAATCCATTAATGGCTCAAGGTACAAAGCAGTCCTAGCATCTGCTAATGATATTGATCTTATAAGAAACTCTTTCCCGTCCGCAATCGACATCTTCAACAAAGTGAGAAGAGCACGAAAAATGTTTAACTTAAAATCAATTAAATAAAAACCAAATACAAGCGAATCAACAGAAGAAAGCAATTCAATACATCTAGATAAAATATTAAAGTCAACAACTATAATTTCGAAAGTATGGAACACTTTAAATATCTTAGATTAATAATCACGGTTAATAATAATGCCACTAAAGAAATACAAAGCATAATTCACTTCAGACCTATTTTAATACATGAATGTGAATCATGGACAATGACTAAAACAAATAAGGAAGAACTCCGAATATTTGAAAGAGAAATAATAAGAAAACTTTTTGAATAATTTACGGTTTGTTTACATATGTGAATTTAAAAAGGCTTGGTAATACCAAAGTGAGAAATTTCTGGAAAAAAACTCGCTTTCGGTAAAAACTAGTGTTTGAAGTGATAAAAGCAAGTAAGGTTATTTACAATTCGAAACAGTCATACTGGAGCAACTCTGGCCGTTAGTTTTGCGACGTTGCCAAAGTTAAAAATATTTCTGCAAACTGAGGACTGATAGGAACTGGATTTCTGAGCGGTTGAAGCGAATCTAGTTCCTTTCGCGGTCCTTAGAAACAGATATGATGTACACGGACAGTGATGATAACGCGTCAGAAGGCAAGAAGAGAAAAGATAGAGGTTCAACTTCACCTTTCCTGCAGAGCAAAAAAACTGCCAGAACTCCAAGCAAAATAAAACCAAAGGAAGAAGACTCAGAGGATTTGGACGACGTTATAAGCATGTTCAAGAAGATGATGGAAGAACTGAAAGAAATCAGGAATGAAAATAAGGAATATAGAGAAGAGATGATAGCGCTGAAAAAAGAAAATATAAAGATAAATCAAGAATTGAAAGAAACAAAAAACAAATTAACCCAGGTTGAAAACAAAGTAGAAAGAATTGAAAAACAGATGAAAAGAAATAACATAGTAATTACGGGTCTACCAATAAACGCAACAGATGAAACACTCTTAAAAAATAACGTAAAAGATTTTATACAAAAGCACCTAAAAGAGGATGTCGAAATAGAATCTGCAATAAAGTTAAAGAACAATATATGTCTGGTACAAATGAAGGATTATGGCGAAAAAATTAAGGTAATGAAAGAAAAAAACAAACTCAGATTTCTTACTGAAGAAAAAATCTTCATCAACGATGACATGACCGAAAAATAAAGATACATGAGGAAGGAAATCGTAAATAAAAGCAAGGAATTAAGAGCTGAAGGTAGAAATGTAAAGATAGGGTACAGAAAACTAACTGTGGATGGTATAAATTGGGTATGGGCCGGAAATGGTACTTTCAAACGGGAAAAATCTAGAAATATGGACCCAAAAAACGGCATATAGTAGTGGAAAAAGGAAAAGATGGCCCATTATGCCAACGGACCCTAGCGATGAACAGGAAAATGAGTTTGAACATAAATAGCAAAATAAAAAATAAGAATATGTACCTAAATATTGCGACATGGAATGTTCGAGGAGTATACGAGGAGGGAGCATTAATTAACCTAATAGAAGAACTAAAAAAATATAAAATACACATCTTAGCAATACAGGAAACACATTTAACTGAAAACAACGTCGAAAAGATTGGCCCATACACGTTTTATACAAGTGAAGGCAATAATAGGAATTTTGGAGTGGGTTTTCTGGTACATGAAGACGTGGAGCAGGTAAAACGATTCGTAGTAAAATCTGACAGAATGTGTGCAATTAGAATTAAAGGAAATAGAACATGATATCGTTGATAAATATACATGCTCCAACAGAAGAAAAAGAAGAAGACGTGAAAGATGAATTGTATGAAGGATTAGAGTCATTGTGTGAAGAAATGCCCAGACAAGACACTAAAATTATTATAGGCGACGCCAATGCAAAGGTCGGAAGGGAAGATATATATAAAAACATAACAGGGGGTGAAAGTAAACATTTGAATACAAATGATAATGGACAGAGATTAATCACATTCGCAATTGAAAACAGGATGAAGATAATGAGTACCCATTTTAGGAGAAAAAATATATATAAAGGAACGTGGAAAATTCCGGGGTCAAATGGAACTAATCAAATAGACCACATCTTAATATAAGAGAAGTTTGCGAATTTAATAACAAATGTGAAAACGTGCAGAGGGGCTTACGTAGACTCGGATCATTTTTTTGGTTAGAATTAATATGAGAGAAGCAATAATTAAAAAGCATAAACGAAAAAAGAATGTGCAACGTAAATTTAACTTTGAAAAACTGCGAAAATTTGAGGTAAAGCAGGACTATCAAAAGGATATACAAGAAACCTACGCCAAACAAGATAGTACTACTGTGAGTAACATACAACAAAAGTTCTTGAAAAAGACAAACACTATAAAGGAAGCTACGTCGAAGAACATACCAAGAGCAAAACGATTTAGAAAAAACCACTCGTTCAATGACGAATGCAGAACAGAGTTAAAAAAAAGATCAGATTTAAGATTAAAGAGTTTACGTATATATATATATATATATATATATATATATATATATATATATATATATATATATATATATATATATATCTGTAAATACTTTTTTCTTTTTGGGTGTGGTAGTCAATAAAAAATAGAGCTTTGCTAAGGCGTACTATTTATTCTGAATCCAAGCTTTCGGTGGTTTTTTGCCACCTTTATCAAGGTCTACAAAGAAAATTACTATGTTGTAACAAATTGAATGGTGCCAAAAAGGCTGTAAAAAACTATAAAAAACTTACCCGAATGTAAGATTCGTGGCATAAACAACAACGTTAAATAACATGATAAAACTGAGGTTGCAACTAAACTTAAAAATGTTACTGTTAAAAAACACTTTAAAAATTACTAAAAACGTTAAAAGTTAAAAACAAAATGAAGGACGACATGTTAAAACAGTCGTCGTTGTAGGCTTGATTTCAGTCACATTTCACGAGCAGAAAGAGAAAGTGAGTGGATAATTATTGTTTGATAGTTTGGAGAAAATACAAAAAACAACTTTGAAAATAACGTCTAACAGAATACTGTTAGTGAATTTTTAGTACTGCCAACTGTATTACCAACTTGAAATTAAGCGGGAAATTAAAAATGTAAATTATAACATAAGCAATCGAAAGAAAATAGTATTTAGTAAATAGGTTTAGAAAAAACAACTCAAAACAAAACAAAACTGAATTAGTAGTTGCAGTTTGATCGCAAATATTCAATTAATAATGAAATTTCAAAAAAAGGAAAGAAACAAAGAAAACTCTGAGATGCAAAATAGCTCAGTCAAAAGTCAATATAAAATTGTAAATTTTGCTAAGATTCTGGATCTCAGATCTCTTATTAAGATTGTTATTATCACTCTTGCTGATATGTACCATCTCTAAGAAAGTTCTCTTGAATTTATTTTTCTCTCTGGCTAATATTTTTACATTGTTGAAATCTATCTTATGGTCTAGATCGATAGTATGCTCTGCCAAAGCACAAGTAGGTTTGTTTAATCTACAATCACTCTTATGAGAAATAATACGGCTAGACAGCTATATATATATATATATATATATATATATATATATATATATATATATATATATATATATATCTACGGCATAAAGTGGACTCCGCCCATGTTAAAATTCAGGTTCAGTCGAGCTCCGTGGTCAAGTGGGTACCGATATACGGAGCTCACTTGACCATTCCATAACATTGGTTCTGTCGATTCATCAACATGTAGAGTTTAATAATTTATAAAAAATTTTTGGAGCCCGTAAATACCCCTGTATCATAAATGTATATCGCTTAGTTCACGTGTATATATTATAGGGGTCGTTGAGATCTTCTTCAATGTATAATTGAACCATAGGTTTATCGGTTTAAGTAAGCTCTGAGAGTTTGGCAACTGTGCGATTATACCGTATATTTTCAACATATATCCCGAGCGGTTCATATGAGCTCCTTATTTTTATCTACTTTTCGTAGACAGTGTAATCTAATACGCATTACACTGAGTAACAGAGGATATCTTATTACCTGGTATAACTACGTACTAAGAGGTAACTGGTTCTTTAAAAACAGGTATGTAGATACAAAAGGATTTGGGCTTATTATTTAATGGAATGTTCGCTTGCATAGGAAATTTTATTTTTTCTGCATTTTTAAAAATGTTGTTTTTTTATTTAATATAATTTTATTAGTTAAATGCCGAACTCGATGTTTTTTTTAATTACAGAAATTTCGTAATATATTTTGTTTACGTGAGTATTTCTTTGTACGTTTTATGTAAGCATCCGATTAATAAAAACTACTTTTATTTCAACCAATCTTCTGCGATATCCTGTATAAAGCTTTTTTATTATTTTAGTTCTGGTCTTATTTGTGTACTATATATGATATCTCCATAAAAGGTTATCTCAAAATAAATATGGTTAAGAGCTACAATAGATATTTTTGTGTTAAAATGGGTAGTAGTGTGCACAAAAAGAAAGAATTTGTCTAACAAGGTATATTCGGCAGCAGATGCATATAGTGCAAGCGTCTATGTTTTAAGGGCGGAAGGACGTGCACCTCAATTTTAGCTGACAAGCATGCGAAAAATATTATTTCTGGTCCTCAATTTACCTTTTAGTTTTAAACAATGATCTGTGACTGACCCCGTGCGATACAAATTATTTTCAAGGAATTTATAGGAAGTCTACGTTCAACAATTTCATGACATTATTGGATGTTAAGTTTTGTGAAAGCGTCTATGTTAGGGAGATTAAAGGAGCACACACGAGTTTTTCAGGGATTTTGGCTGAAAATTGATTCATAGTTTATTTTTATTGTGTAATAATAGGTGTATCGTCTATATAATAGAAGTTCTAGTATCTACCGGTATGGATCGTTCGTTTGTGTAAATGTTATACAGTGTGCGGCATTTAGATTGAAAAATACCACCCCTGATACCCGATATTTTTCGTACCCGTCTTTGATTTAGTATTTGTGATGTACGTGATCTTCCCTGTCTACAGCCACTTTTGTCTTTTAATTTAAGTTTTTCTTCGAATATCGGTGATATCATATTAACGATATTGTGCAAAAGTATTTTGAATAGCTGACAAAATAAAGATATTAGCCGATAGTTTTTGTGGTCGTTGGAGTGTTTGCCAGGCTTAAGCAAGGTAACAACTTTGGCTTGTCTCTATACTTTGGGTATCTCCTAATTTGAATACAGTTGTTCATCATCTGGATAAGTCATTGTAGTGTTTTTGGTCCAGATTTCGTAATAAGCTTTGTGCTCAGATCCTCAAGGTCGGTAGTTGTGTTACTGGTA
The DNA here is from genome assembly GCF_040954645.1 of Diabrotica undecimpunctata. Classification (NCBI taxonomy): domain Eukaryota; kingdom Metazoa; phylum Arthropoda; class Insecta; order Coleoptera; family Chrysomelidae; genus Diabrotica; species Diabrotica undecimpunctata. Next base: position 96,041,272 of record NC_092803.1, on the reverse strand, counting down.
CTTTGGGTATCTCCTAATTTGAATACAGTTGTTCATCATCTGGATAAGTCATTGTAGTGTTTTTGGTCCAGATTTCGTAATAAGCTTTGTGCTCAGATCCTCAAGGTCGGCAATTGTGTTAGTTTTCATTAAATATGTAGATGGTGGATCCAAGCTCCACATCGTTAAAAGGTTCTCTCAGCTGACTGGTTTTGTCCTTTCTTACTTTCCGACAGAAATAGTATGTCTATATCTATAATGTGGTTTTCAGCGATCAGCTATATACCAAATACCCTAGGTTAGTCCCTATATGTGTTTCCTGTACTAGAAATTAGTCAGATTCGTGTTAACTCATATGTCTGATAAATTTAAGTAAAGTTTCTTGATTTTTAGATATGCCCTTAACAGTTATAGACATAGGTTATTAGAATAGTTGGTCCTAAAAAGGACCAATTTGACAAAATCATATTAAAGGGGTGACTGAAGAAGTAGCCGATTAATTAATTAATCATTACCCGGGGTATGACCGATTGCGGTGGTCTTATTAGTACTCCAATCTTCCTAAAGGCTCGTTCTTTAAACCCCATAAGTAATGCGTAATCTTTTTATTAAAAATTTAAATTTTTCATGCCGTGTATTACTTTTTGACGATATGTCGAATCAGATTTGTATAGTAATAATTTTAGGTTCTAAAGAGCCTCTTTGTGGAAAATAAATAAGTTTGTAATATCGGTCGCAACTCATATATAGATAATAAAAAAATATACAATTAAAATAAGTGTAAATAATTTTAACTACATACATCGGCGCCACTGTTCAGGTGATGGGTTTATCACAGATATCAAAGTTTACATTTTAATTCAATGTTCTATTTACGTATCTTCAATATTAAAAAAGTAGGAAAAGACATGTTTATGCTTTTATTTTTTTAAATCTATTCTGTTTTCTTTCTAGAGTTCCGTCTTTTTTGAACGACCTGTGTTCTTTTTTCAATTGGGCACTTGTCCAAAGCTATGACAAATACTCTGTCCTCTGCTATTCTACATTAATATGACATTCATTATTTTCTCTAAACACTCTGTCCTCTGCTGTTCTACATTAATATGACTGATTTATTTCATCTTTCTTGCAGCTATTTTAATGTTTATTCTGTGTATCTTCTTCTTCTTCTTCTTTTTCTATTTCTGTCTATTTTATATAGACATAACTCTGTCTGTTTTTCATTGTGCTTCCAGTAAGTTGCCTTTCCATCGTTTTCGTGTTTCGGTTTTCTTCCTACTGATCGTCTTCCTATGGGTTAACCGTCTCTTGCCGTCTTTATTGTTTTATTTGTTGTCATTCGGCTTATATGATCGTTCCGTTCTACTCTTCTATTTCTTAACCAGTTCTTGATGTTCTTCACCTTGCATCTACTTCGTATATCTAAACTTCTAGCTCTGTCCCATAGTGTCTTACCATCAATTTTTCCAAGTGTTTTCATCTCTGCTGTTTCACATCCTTTTTGTCCTCTCTGTATCAGGTCTTGTCTCTGCCGCATGTGTCATTATTGGTCTGATGACTGTTTTGTAAATTCTGCCTTTCGTTTCTTTTCCGATATTTTTATTTCTTCATAATGTTTCATTTAGGCAGCCTGCGGCTCTGTTTGCTCTATTCACTGGATCTTTCACTTCCGTTTCGAGCTTTCCCTAGCTAGATAATGTGATGCCTAGATATTTAAGCTCCAACCCTTGTTCTATTATCTGACCTTTTAGCTCCAATTAACATCTTAGTAAATTTGCGGTTGTAACCATGCATTTTGTCTCTTTTGGGGAAATTAACATGTTAAATTTTCTGGCGGTTATATGAAATTGGAGCAGCGTACGTTGTAAATCATCTTCACTTTGAAAGAGTAGTATTGTGTCGTCTGCACAGCAGATTATTATTATATTATATATTATTTGTTTTTCTTCCATTTGGTATCCTTTTTTAGTTCTTACTTTTTTATTATTTCATCCCTAATCAGGTTGAATAATAGGGGACTCAGGGAATATTCCTGTCTCATCCCATTGTCAGCTTCAATAGGGTCGATTAGTTCTTCTTCTACTTTTACTTTGATTGTGTTGTTTTGGTATATATTCTCGATCGTTTTGATTTTTCCTAGAGGTATCTCTCTTGCGTACAATAAATAGATAACGTTTTTTAATTTGTGTATCTTCTGAATATCAGTATTTCTTCTGTGTATTAAAAGTTAAAGTTTGGTTATTATTTCTTAAGATTCTCTTAAGGTGTTTATTAATTGTCTTGTTTCATGTTTATCAAGATATGTGTATCATGATAGATTGTAATGCATATTTGATTTAATGTAATTAAAGTGCTCTTTGCGTTTGCCAATTACTATCTCACTTCCTAAGTGATAGGTCTTTTTTTTCTCATCAATAACCTTATCCTCGCGCGATACAGCTATTTTAACCCTCTATAGCCCCGTGTGTACTCAAGGCAACAAAGGAGTTTTTGATGCAGAAAACTTTTTTAAAACAATTTCCGACTCTAAGATGCCCTCTGTTAATTTCAGGCAACATTTGGTTATACATTTTAATACACTCTATGAACCTATGACGAAACCTATATGGAAATGTTTAACAGTATGTTAAATGGACATGGCTGCCTTATTAGTTTGTATTTTCGATAGTGATTTATTGTTATAAATTGTGTACAATTTATATAAAAATATATACCGAGGCATTATATCAGCATTTATATATTGATTACCGTTGAAATTTGTTTATTTTATTGTGTTGTTTCAGTACTGTGATAAAAAACAGGTATGTTCCTTTGAATCCACACTGGACCATATTATTTTAAATTATTTTTTTAGGATGGATACAAAAACGTTCTATGGGAAAAGCAGTAAATATCCGAGGAATGCAAAGACTCTGACTGTGGCAGTAATAATAAGAGAGTGATAATGAATTTTCCATAGGTACTCAGATATCAATCGATCCAGGATCAAATAAAATGGAAAATGAAGACGATTTGTACGAAGCAAATTTAGACCAGCTCAAATAGTTGACACTATATCTAGGAATCGCTGGGAAGAAATAAAAACTAAAATTCATTTCAATAATAACGAAAATATGCTCAACAATAATGATAAGTTATACAAAATTAGACCATTCATCAACGGTCCATTTCAAAATTTTCAGAGTATTCCAATGAGTGAAAAATTGTGTATTGATGAACAAATGATACCATTGAAAGGATCACATTCTTTAAAACAATATATGAAGAATAAACCCAAAAAATGGGGATACAAGGCATTTGTTTTGAGTGATAGCAATGGTATTGTTTATAACTGGGAATTATATACAGGAACTGTTGAACATTCTCTTCATTTACCTAATGTAGACACCAGCAGTAATGTAGTAATAAGATTGTGTGAGATAGTCGAACCAAACAAGTACTATAAAGTACATTTTGACAACTGGTTTAATAGCATTCAGTTGCAGATTGAAATGGAAAAACGTGGACTGCAATGTTTGGAAACTGTTCGTCCAAACAGACTGCCTAATTGCCATTTTTCTGATGACAAGAATATGAAGAAACAGGGCAGAGGTACTGTAGAAGAAAAGCACGCTACAGTAGATGACATAAGACTACCAGCGTTAAAGTGGTACGATAATAAACCGGTTCATTTGCTTAGTACATTTGTTGGTTCTGAGCCTACTTCGTTAGTCAAGAGGTGGGATAAGAAACAAAAATCAAAAATTATTGTATGCTGTCCAAATTCAGTGCAATTTTATAATAAATTTATGAGAGGTGTCGATCTTATGGATTCACTAATTGCTCTTTACCGAACAGACATAAAATATAAAAAGTGGTATCTAAAAATATATTTTCACCTTCTGGATTTAGCTGTTGTTAACAGCTGGTTGTTGTATCGTCGTGATTGCGATTACTTTGAAAGAAAAATCAGTTGCCTTTGTTACAGTTTAAGTCCCACTTATGTAGCTTACTGTTAGCAAGAACTGACCAGATCAAAAACAAAGGACGTCCCAGGCTCAGTGAAATTGAGAACGAAATTGTAAAAAAACGGAAGAGAGGACCTACTGCTATTGTATCACCGAAGGAAGTTAGGCTTGACCAAACCTTCGACTGGCCCGTATTTTCAAAAAAAGGGAAGATGCAAAAAACCAGGATGCTGTAATACTTCTAAAGTAATGTGCGATAAATATAAAGTTGCTTTATCTTTTACAACTAAAAATATTTGTTTTTTTGATTGGCATAATAAATAAGTATATAACTTAATTCGTTAGTTTTTGCTGCCCACAGTTGCCTGAGGGCAATACTCCCAAAACTCTCCCCAAACAAAATTTAAAAAATCTAAAAAAAGTACTAGTTGTAAATGGATGGATATTTGAGCACATATACAAATTAAAACATTTTCTCTTAAGTTTACAAAAAAAGTCGGGCAATAGAGGGCTAAGATATTTATATTTCACTATATGCTCTATCATTTGGTTTTCATTTCAAATTAGCACCTATGACGAAATTTATAATATCTAAGATCTAGTGCTTTCATATGAAACTGAAATAAAACACTTGGTAGATAATATTTATTCGTTTTGAGTACACTTTTTTTAGAACCTAGTATATAAAAGAATAAATATTTGTCTGTTCAGTGTTTTCCAAGTCTGTAAAACATAAACAGGCTTAAATATTAGATTATACATTTATTAAGAATGTTCAATTTCTAAATTGAAGATTTTATATTTAAAAATTTACATTTACGTTTTTACATTTTATTTGACGTTTTAATCTTTTAATCGGAGTTCATTTTTCGAAAAACTATAAAATTGTGAGAACAAATTGCTATGTAAAAGTACAAGGCGCTATTCTCATGCTGTGAGCTTTGCTGCTCTGTTACTTTTATAACGCTTAAACTATTTTTAATTTATTGTCAATATTTTTGAGGCGGGTTTCCCTGAATGACCATTTTTAAGGTTAGTACGTTTGATTTAATGAAATTGACATTAATTTGATAGTTTTCATTTTATTAGTACTGATGGTATATGACTAGCATCTGTTGGTTCTATATATCAATTTGAAAGTAAGAGCACTCTCTTGTTAGTAATTTCAGTGTAAATTGTGATGAAACCAGAAATAACCCATAATATTCTCCCCGTGTGATCTTAGTATTTCCGTTGATTGAATAGTATAGGGTATCCATATTTTAATCAACGGTATGTCAGAGTTTTATTAATTTTTATATATATTAGCAAAATGAAGAAGAAAGTTCAGTACAGGCAGTTAAACAGCTGATCTGTCAATTTAGAAGTAAGAGCAAGTACCAACTTGCTGAAAAGCATACCATACACAAAAGGGGTAATAAAATGTACTGCACAAACTATAGCGATATAAGCTATATATATAAGCTATATATCTATTAATTATTAGGATATACAGTATTTTTTCTGATACACCTGGAACGATTGAGTGAATAGGTAAACTATCAAATAGGAGACTATTAGTGTGGAATTAGAAAAACTAATAAATCGTTGATCAATTATTCACTATTAGGCAGTTAATGAGATATGTTGGGAATACAAAAAAAAACATTAAACTAGTAATTTATAGATTTTAAACAAGCACTGATATAATCATAAGAATAAAACTATGAAATACCATGGCAGAACTAGGCTTACCTAATAAACTAATTAATTTAACAAGAATAATATACAAGTAAAGACTTCAAGGAAAACTGTCGCCTTATTTTCAAATGTACTGCAAAGTTATTTAAAAAATGTGACCGAATTAGCGTAACACCTGTTTTGAAAACTAAATATTATGAGACGAATTGGGGATATTATATTACACAAACTAAACCGCTTGCCTATAAAAAATATTAGGAAAATACGATACGGTGAGAAAGACTAATGACTTTACAGCTAATTGCCACATAAGTATCAATGTAACTATAGCTCACAAAATGGGTTCAATTACATTGCAATTTTTAAATTTTTCGTGATAAAATGAAGTGATTGATTGTTGTTTTGATAAGGTAAGTTGTTTTTTATTTTTGTATTCCTATCATCTGATATTGTAATATCAACAACATTTTTCATAATATATTCTAAAATAACGAAATTACTAATAACGAACAAAAGTTTTATTAATTTCTTGTTAATATAATTATGTAGAAATTTAGATTTTTATCTTGTTCTTACTATAGTGCTAAAGCACAAATGTAGTCATAGTCTACGGTATTTTTTTCATAGTGGTCATAGTTTTTAATTGTAGTATAGCTTATGTGTTTATAATAACTAGCGCATAGAAAATAATAAAATTTTGTACCCTGCGCTTTATGTTTATTATCCTTTATTGTATTGGAACATCTAAAAGTATAGCAATACATTTTAATTGTTGAAGAAAAGAGAAAATAAAAACACTTTTTGTGGTGTGCCACTTAACCATACACAAAATCGTACACAAATAGTCAAATGGTAGTAAAAGTCGATATAGGCCGCCAGACGGCAGAGGCATCGCCGCGCTCGATGTCTATACTATGAAATGTTTTTCATACAGTTTTCGGATCAGATTTTTCAAAACATCAAATTACATCTTCTTTTTGCCTTTCTTTATTTAGGCTAACCGCTACTGTTTTTTTTTCTTCAGCGTTTCTTCTTAATCTACATTAATGTTATATTACAATTCTTTCTGGAACGAGCTATAATTTTTCTCAAATAACCATTTTGTGTGGTTTAGTCGCCTTAAGGTTTAGCATGCTTTGTCAGATGCTCTTTAAAGTCCCTTTTAATATTAATATCGTTTGAGAAATTTTTCCCAGATACTTATATTTCGTTTTGATTTTCAATCTTCTTTTAATGTTAGTTTAAATGGTCTAGTAGTGTAGTCGTACAGTTCAGTTATAAGCAAAATTAGGTGTTGTTGTACACCTAATTCTTTTAGTATCAGTTATAAGTGTATCCATTTGACTCTGTGGAACGCTTTACGATAGTCTACAAAACAAATCCATAGTGGGATATTGAATTCCCTAGACTTTATACTTTTCTTGGACTTATTATAATAGTTTTAAAATTAAATGTTTAGTGAAAATCTCTACGCGACTTTAATGCATTAAATATTTTAATTAAAAATCGACATATCTATTGAAATTAGACAGTAAAAAAATATGTTATTAAAGATTGATTTATAAATTATTGTAGTTTAAATTCAACTACGCTATGAAACAAATATTGCATGTCATAAACTGCAGTAATCCAAAAATTATAAAGATCTCCCTGTTGTTTGAGTTTTCTTGAATTAGTAGGGTAACAAACATACTACTACTATATAATCCTACCGAAGGGGCCTCTAATTTCATAAACTGTTACACGATTACTCTATTCGATCTACGTACATTTATGAACTAAATGTTTTAGTGACAATTCCTTCATGACTAAATTGATCGATATTTAAATAAATTTCAAGTGTTAAAATGTACCTACTGTAAAATTTGAAAATCTACTACTAATACAATTATTGGCAACATCTCAGGAGTTTAGAAATGTACGCATCATGGTAAATACGGATCCCAAAAATGGTTTATCCTATTGTGGAGTCCACTTAATGCTACATGTTGGTCGGAGTCTACATAAAGCGCTACTTAGATAATAATAAACACGGTGTATATTCTACCGGAGTTAGTATAATACCGTTTTAGAACGGAGCTTACATTAACCGCTAGATGTATATATATATATATATATATATATATATATATATATATATATATATATATATATATATATATATATATATATATATATCTACGGCATTAAGTGAACTCCGCCCATGTTAAAATTCAGGTTCAATTGAGCTCCGTGGTCAAGTGGATACCGATATACGGAGCTCACTTGACAATTCCGTAATATTGGTTCAGTCGATTCATCAACATGTAGAGTTTAATAATTTATAAAAATTTTTTGGAGCCCGTAAATACCTCTGTATCATAAATGTATATCGTTTAGTTCACGTGTATATATTATAGGGGTCGTTCAGATCTTTTTCATTGTATATTTGAACCATACGTTTATCGGTTTAAGTAAGCTCTGAGAGTTTGACAACTGTGCGATTATACCGTATATTTTCAACATATACCCTGAACGGTTTATATGGGCTCCTTATTTTTATCTACTATTTGTAGACAGTGTAATGTCATATGCATTACACTGTGTAACAGAGGATATCTTATTACCTGGTATAACTACGTACTAAAAGGTAACTGGTTCTTTAAAAAACAGGTATATAGATACAAAAGGATTTCGGCTTATTATTTAATGGAATGTTCGCTTGCATAGAAAATTTTATTTTTTCTGCATTTTTAGAAATGTTGTTTTTTTATTTAATATAATTTTATTAGTTCAATGCCGAATTCGATGTTTTTTTTTATTACAGAAACTTCGTAATGTATTTTGTTTACGTGAGTATGTCTTTGTACGTTTTATGTAAGCACCCGATTAATAAAAACTACTTTTATTTCATCTACTCTTCTGCGATATCTTGTATAAAGCTTTTTTATTATTTTAGTTCTGGTCTTATTTGTATACTCATATGATATCTCGATAGAAGGTTATCTCAAAATAAATATGGTTAAGTGCTGCAATAGATATTTTTGTGTTTAAATGGGTAGTAGTGCACAAAAAAAAAGAATGGTTAATTTGTCTATCAAGGTATATTCGGCAGCAGAAGCATATAGTGCAAGCGTCTATGTTTTAAAGGCGGAAGGACGTAGTACGCCTCATTTTTAGCTGACAAGCTTGCGAAGAATATTATTTCTGGTCCTCAATTTACCTTTTAGTTTTAAACAATGATCTGTGACTGATCCCATGGGATACAAACTATTTTCAAGAAATTTATAGGAAATCTACAGTTCAACAATTTCATGACATTATTGGATGTTCAGTTTGTGAAAGCGTCTATGTTAGGGAAATTGAGGAGCGCACATGAGTTTTTCAGGGGTTTTGGATGAAAATTAATTCATAGTTTATTTTTATTGTGCAATAATAGGTGTATCGTCTTTATAATATTAGTCCTATTATCTACCGGTATGAGTTGATCGTTTGGGTAAATGTTATACAGTGTAGGTGCTTTTATGCTACCCCAAGCAAGACCGTTTTTCATCTGCTATTCTTAACATTGAGTGATACAAAAAATATTCTCTTGTGTAGGCATACGCAAATAATATAAGTGAGTTTGTTATCTAAGGGGATATCATATAGTTTTTCGAGAAATATTTGGTAATTTAAGGTGTTGTAAGCGGCATTTAGATTGAAAAATACCACCCCTGATACCCGATATTTTTCGTACCCGTCTTTGATGTGTTGGGTAAGATTTAGCATTTGTAATCTACATGATCTTCCCTATCTATAGCCACTTTTGTTTACAGATTTCGTAATAGTGCTCAGATCCTCAATGTAGGTAGTTGTATTATTTTTCATTAAATATGTAGATGGTGGATCCAAGCTGAACATCGTTGAAAGGTTCTCTGAAAGCTGACTGGTATTGTCCTTTCTTACTTTGAGTTATTCTTTGCTTTTTTTCCGACAGAGATAGCATGTCTATATCTATAATGTGGTTTTCAGCGATAAGCTTTATACCAAATACCCTACGTTAGGCCCTATATGTGTTTCCTGCACTAGAAATGAGTCAGATTCATATTTAGCGCATATGTCTGATAAGTTTAAGTAAAGTAAAGTTTCTTGATCTCTAGATATACCCTTAACAGTTATATACATATGTTATTAGAATAGTTGGTCCTAAAAAGGACCAATTTGACAAAATCATATTAAAGGGGTGACTGACGAATTAGCCGATTAATTATTTAATCATTACCCTGGGTATGCCCGATTGTTCTGATCTTCTTAGTACTTAAATTTTCGTAAAGGCTCGTTCTTTGAACCCCGTAAGTAATGCCTAATATTTTACTTTTTATTGAAAATTTAAATTTTACATGCCGTGTATTACTTTTTGACGATATTTCGAATCAGATTTGTATAGTAATAATTTAAGGTATTAAAGAGCCTGTTTGTGGAAAATAAATAAGTTTGTGATATCGTTCGTAACTCATATATAGATAATAAAAAAATAAACAGTTAAAATAGGTGTAAAAAATTTCAACTTCATACATGGCGCCATTGTTCAGGTGATGATGGGTTTATCACAGATATCAAAGGTTACATTTTAATTCAAGGTTCTATTTGCGTATTTTCAATATTAAAAGAGTAGGAAAAGACATGTTTATGCTTTTATTTATTTTTTAAATCTATTCTATTTTCTTTCTAGAGTTCCGTCTTCTTTGAACGACCTGTGGTCTTTTTTCAATTGGGCACTTGTCTAAGGCTATGACAAATACTCTGTCCTCTGCTATTCTACATTAATATGACTGATTCATTTTCTCTTTCTTGCAGCTATTTTATTGTTTATCCTGTCAATCCTGTGTATCTTTTTCTTCTTCTTCTTTTTATATAGACATTACTCTGTCTGTTTTTCAATGTGTCTCCAGTAAGTTGCCGTTCCATGGTTTTCGTGGTCTTCTTGCTGATCGTCTTCTTATTGGGTAACCGTCTCTTGCCATGTCTACTACTCCATTTGTTGTCATTCGGCTTATATGATCGTTCCATTCTACTCTTCTATTTCTTAACCAGTTCTTAATGTTCTTCACCTTGTATCTACATCGTATATCTGTACTTCTAGCTCTGTCCCATAGTGTCTTACCATCAATTTTTCTAAGTGTTTTTATCTCTGTTGTTTCTAACATCCTTTTTTTCCTCTCTGTGTCAGGTCTTGTTTCTGCTGCGTATGTCATTATTGGTCTGATAACTGTTTTGTAAATTCTGCCTTTGGTTTCTTTCCCGATATTTTTATTTCTTCATATTGTTTCATTTAAGCAGCCTGCAGCTCTGTTTGCTCTATTCCGTGGATCTTCCACTTAAGTTTCGAGATTTCCGTAGCTAGATAATGTGATACCTAGATATTTAAACTCCATCACTTGTTCTATTATCTGACCTTCCAGCTCCAATTAACATATTAGTAAACTTGCTGTTGAAACCATGCATTTTGTCTCTTTTGAAGAAATTAACATGTTAAATTTTCTGGCGGTTATATGAAATTGGTGTAGCATACGTTGTAAATCATCTTCACTTTGAAGGAATAGTATTGCGTCGTCTGCATAGCAGATTATTTTAATTTGTTTTTCTCCCATTTGGTATCCTCTTTTATTTCTTACTTTTTTATTATTTCATCCATAATCCGGTTGAACAATAAAGGACTCAGGAAATCTCCCTGTCTTATCCCATTACCAGCTTCAATAGGGTCGGTTAGTTCTTCTTCTACTTTTACTCTTATTGTGTTGTTTTGGTATATATTTTCGATTGTTTTGATTATTCAATGAAATTGACATTAATTTGATAGTTTTCATTTTATTAGTACTGATGGTATATAACTAGCATCTGTTGGTACTATATATCAATTTGAACATGTATAAGTAAGAGCACTCTCTTGTTAGTAATTTCAGTGTAAATTATGACGAAACCAGAAATAACCCATAATATTATCCCACACCTCAAAGGTCTGCCTCGCGGTATCTGGGAGACGCAATAATTCGCTTTTGATAGATAAAAACAAAAACCCACTAAGACGAATACAACATAAATCAAAAAAATCCGTCAACCTGTCAATAGGGACATACAATATTAGATCAATGTCTACAGATGAAAAAGTACATGAATTGGAAGAAGAATTAACAAACATAAAATGAGATATCATAGGCCTATCAGAAACTCGACGAAAAGAAGAAACCCGAATACAGCCTATGTCATACTTAAAATAAGTAGAACATCAATTAAAATTATCCAGGTATATGCCCCCATGACAGCTATGATGACGAAGATATCGAACTATTTTATGAAGATATATCAAAGGCTATGGAAGAACATAAAAATCGTCTTATACTACTAATTCGAGATTTCAATGCCAAACTGGGTAGAAAACTAAACAAGGAAGAAACTAAAACAGGAGATTTCGGGTATGGTCAGAGAAATGATAGAGGTGCTACTTTGATGAACTACCTAGAAGAAAAGCATCTATACGCAATGAACTCCTTTTACAAAAAGAAGCCCCAACGAAAGTGGACATGGATCAGCCCTAATGGATCCACAAAAAATGAGATCGACTACATACTGTCCACGGAACGATATATCAATAAAGTTGTAACAGTTCTTAACAGATTCACAACAGGTAGCGATCACTGGATGGTCAGAGCAAAAATTAGTGTTGACGGTAACTACGAAATGAAAAGAAAAATAATTAAAACCTGGGATCTAGTAGATAGAAACAAACTAGGGCAATATAAAGAGATATACAAAGACCTATTCAAAGAACAACTTACTTAAAAATTAGACAGTGATGACAAAGATATAGATGAAATAGACAACATACTTACAGCAACGATGATTACATCAGGAAAATAAATAGCAAAAAAGGATCTAAAAAAGAACAACTATATATCAACAGAAACAAAGAAGCTTATGGATAAAAGAAGGAAGCTATAGAATATGTAGAAATCAATAAAACAATAAGCAGAATGATATGAGAAAATAAGAGAAAAGAACAAGAAATAAAAATAGAAAAAGTAATACAAAACAACAAAAATATGAAATGCTTAAGACCGAAATTAGGTAAGTGTGAAATAAACAAAATAAAAGATGAAAACAGACTAGAAACAAACATTAAAGATGACATTATAAATATTATCCACCATTTCTACTCAGAACTATATAAAACAAAAAAGGAACCACCAGAAACAATTAAAAACCAACTTAAAGCTAAAGTAAAAAATGTCAACTCAGAGCTACAGCCAGAAATAAGCAAATCAGAAATAAAGAAGGCATTGAAAGAAATGAAAAACAACAAATCGCCTGGAAAAGATGGAATAACTGCAGATATGCTGAAATATGGTGGAAAAGTGGTAATTAACACTCTACATTCCCTTTTTAACAAGATATTAAAAGAAAAAAGAATCCCAATCAACTCGAAGGAATCCGTAACCATTATCCTACACAAGAAAGGGGATAAAGCAGATATAAAAAACTACCGTCCCATAACACTCCTCAATGTAATGTATAAACTCCCAACAAAAATTTTAACCAATAGATTGACGACAAAATTCAATGGAAACCCAACAAGCTGGTTTTAGAAAGGGATTCAGCAAAAGTGACCATTTACTAAGTATGAAAATACTTATAGAACGAGCAAATGAATACCATATTCCTCTATATATAGCGTTCATACATTTCGAAAAGGCTTTCGACAGTGTCGAACATTGGGCAGTGAAAAGTTCTTTGATTAACAGCAGAATTTACCACAGATATACGGAACTAATAGCCAATATATATAAGGAAGCCAAAACAACAATTAAAGTATATGAATAAACAAAATCAATACAAATAAATAGAGGCGTGAGACAGGGTGACACAATATCACCGAAACTTTTCAATCAGGCTGTGAAAGATATTTTTAAAAGATTAGAATGGGAAGAAAAAGGTATAAAAATTTGTGGACAACACTTGAACCATCTAATATACGCTGATGACATCGCATTGATAACAGATAAATGAGAAGAATTATTTGAAATGATGAAAGAACTGGACGTAGAAGCTGGAAAGATAGGCCTTATTATGAATTACAGCAAGACCAAAATTATAACAAATACAGATGAAAACATCACAATGAGGTTCGGACAAGATGAAGTAGAACAAGTTCAGGATTATATATATCTGGGTCAAACTATAAAACGTAACAAAGAAAACCAAACAGCAGAGATAAAAAGACGAGTTAGACTAGCATGGGCGGCATTTGGCAAACTAAGCTACATTCTTAAAAACAAAAGATATCCACAGCATCTTAAGACTAAAGTATACAATCAATGCGTACTCCCTGTTCTAAATTACGGTTCTCAAATGTGGACATTTACAAAAGCAAACATGGACATAACCATAAAAACCCAAAAAGCAATGAAAAGACAAATGTTGCACATAAGACTAATGGATAAAAAGAGAAACAAGTGGATAAGAGACAAAACAAAAGTGAGGGATGTTAGACAAGAAGTTGCAAAATTGAAATGGAGATTTGCCGGGCACAATATAAGACAAAAAGAAGACCAATGGAACAAAATTCTTATAATTGGAGACCGTGGGAATATAAACGAAGCAGAGGAAGGTCCCAAATGAGATGGGCAGATGATATCAAGAAGCACGTGGGCTCTAGGTGGATAACTATACCGACAGACAGAGAAGAATGGAAAAGGATTGGGAAGGCCTATGTCCAAAGATGGACCGAAAAAGGCTAATTAGATAGAGAGAGATTCTCCCCGTGTGATCTTAGTATTTCCGTTGATTGAATAGTATAGGGTATCCAATATTTTAATTAATGGTATGTCAGAGTTTTATAAATTTTATATATATTTGCAAAATGAAGAAGAAAGTTAAGCACAGGCAGTTAAACAGCTGATCTGTCAATTTAGAAGTAAGAACAAGTACCAACTTGCTGAAAAGCATACCATACACAAAAGGGATAATAAAATGTACTACACAAACTATAGCGATATGAGCTATATATAAGCTATATATCTATTAATTATTAGGATATACAATATTTTTTCTAATACACCTGGAACGATTGAGTGAATAATCAATTATTGACTATTAGGCAGTTAATTAGAAATGTTGGGAATACAAAAAAAAACATTAAACTAGTTATTTATAGATTTTAAACAAACACTGATATAATCATAAGAATAAAACTATGAAATACCATGGCAGAACTAGGCTTACCTAATAAACTAATTAATAAAGTATCTTACTGTCGACTTATTTTCAAATGTACTGCAAAGAGCTTTAAAAAATGTGAACGAATTATTAACAGCTGTTTTGAAAACTAAATATTATGAGACGAATTGGGGATATTATATTACACAAACTAAACCGCTTGCCCACAAAAAATATTAGGAAAATATGATACGACGCGAAAGACTAATGACTTTACAGCTAATTGCCACATAAGTATCAATGTAACTATAGCTCGCAAAATGGGTTCAATTACATTGCAATTTTTAAATTTTTCGTGATAAAATGAAGTGATTGATTGTTGTTTTGAAAAGGTAAGTTGTTTTTTATTTTTGTATTCCTATCATCTGATATTGTAATATCAACAACATTTTTCATAATATATTCTGAAATGCGCTTTCTCTTACTGATAACGAACAAAAGTTTTATTAACTTCTCGTTAATATAATTATGTAGGAATTAAGAATTTTATCTTGTTCTTACTATAGTGCTAAAGCACAAATGTAGTCATAGTCTACCGTATTTTTTTCATAGTGGTCATAGTTTTTAATTGTAGTATAGCTTATGTGTTTATAATAACTAGTGAAGAGAAAATAATAAAAATTTTTACCCTGTGCTTTATGTTTATTATCCTTTATTGTATTGGAACATCTAGAAATATAGCAATACATTTTAATTGTTGAACAAAAGAGAAAATAAAAACACTTTTTGTGGTGTGCCACTTAACCATACACAAAATTGTACACAAATAGTCAAATGGTAGTAAAAGTTTCCGATATAGGCACCGCCGCGCTCTATGTCTATACTATGAGATGTTTTTCATACAGTTTTCGGATCAGATTTTTTCAAAACATCAAATTACATTTTCTTTTTGCCTTTCTTTATTTAGGCTAACCGCTACTGTTTTTTTCTTCAGCGTTTCTTCTTAATCTACATTAATGTTATTATATTTACAATTCTTTCTGGAACGAGCTATAATTTTTCTCAAATAACCATTTTGTGTAGGTTAGTCGCCTTAAGGTTTAGCATGCTTTGTCAGATGCTCTTTAAAGTCCCTTTTAATATTAATATCGTTTGAGAAATTTTTCCCAGATACTTATATTTCGTTTTGATTTTCAATCTTCTTTTAATGTTAGTTTAAATGGTCCAGTAGTGTGTTCGTACAGTTCAGTTATAAGCAAAATTAGGTGTTGTTGTACACCTAATTCTTTTAGTATCAGTCATAAGTGTATCCATTTGACTCTGTCGAACGCTTTACGATAATCTATAAAACAAATCCATAGTGGGATATTGAATTCCCTAGACTTTTATACTTTTTTTTTGGACTATTATAATAATAGCTTTAAAATTAAATGTTTAGTGAAAATCTCTACGCGACTTTAATGCATTAAATATTTTAATTAAAAATCGACATATCCATTGAAATTAGGCAGTAAAAAAGTATGTTATTAAAGATTGATTTATAAATTATTGTAGTTTAAATTCAACTACGCTATAAAACAAACATTGCATGTCATAAACTGCAGTAATCCAAAAATTACAAAGATCTCCCTGTTGTTTGAGTTTTCTTTAATTATATTAATAGGGTAACAAGCATTATAATCCTACCGAAGGGGCTTCTACTTTCATAAACTGTTACACGATTACTCTATCCGATGTACGTACATTTATGAACTAAATGTTTTAGTGACAATGCCTTTTAATAAAAAATACTAATTAATAAAAATGGAAACTTAACTTTTCTACGTTTATAATAGACACTTTCTTATGTTTAAAAATATATAAAACAAGTAATATAAATTACCGCCTTGTTTATTAAAACTAAAAAGTAAAATAAAGCTATGTGTCGGTTAACAATTTATATTTAACTACATTAGCCAAATAATCCTGAAATTCCTCCATGACTAAATTGATGGATATTTAAATAAATTTCAAGTTCCAAAATGTACCAGCTGTAAAATTTGAAAATCTACTACTAATACAATTATTGGCAACATCTCAGGAGATTAGAAGTGTACGCAAAATGGTAAATACGGATCCCACAAATGATTTATCCTGTTGTGGAGTCCACTTAATCCTACATGTTGGTCGGAGTCTAAATAAAGCGCTACTTAGATAATACTATACACGGTGTATATTCTACTGGAGTTAGTATGATACCGTTTTAGAACGGAGCTCAGATTAACCGCTAGATGTATATATATATATATATATATATATATATATATATATATATATATATATATATATATATATTATGCACAGATATCAAAGTGAGGTCCTGACAATACACGCACTTAGTGAGGACCGGTAGAAAACGTAGACATAATCGTTTCAACTCTTCATAGTGACCTTGACAAGTAAATAGCAATTAAAAAATGACCAATATACACACAAAAAATTACGTGTATGTGTCCCGTATTGTTCAAGTATATTGCCACCTAAGTAAGGCCATTATACGCAGCTGTTAAAGTGAGACTGTATATATTTTTTAGTTATGCACACAAAGTGAGGACAACTTTACGTGTATATTTCCTTACAGCTCATCAAGTGAGGACCATACAGTGTTGTCGATAAATATGAGATTAGTGGTTTCTACCGCCTTTTTCTGTATAACACAGTAAGAATTGTTGTTTCGATATTTCAGTCACTTGTAGTTGTAAGAAGGATTTCGCTTTGTTCTTGCTCGTACTGTTTTTCAATAATTTACATTAAAGATGGATAGGAAATCAAGAATTTTGAAAATGGCATTAGTTGAGAAAAATAATAATCAAAATGGAGGATACAGTGATAGTTAAGGAATGCGAAATTTATATTGCATTATTATGTGTTACAATGTGAGCCAAGGAAAACAGCCCACTTCGATATTTGGCAGTATTTATTATATTTTAAGGAAATAACGAAACAGGTCGATTTTTAATCTAAGGCGGACACATTTTTACGGTACATACATCTGTCATTTGTCAAACCCCACCGTTCCACTTCCCCCACCTCTTATTTTTAAATAGGGAATAGGGGTTGTCTGATTTTGCTTTTGTACACTTTTTCATTGTCGCTTTTAATGCTCTATTAAACCGTTATAAAAAATTTTATATCCGACCTTTAGTCTTTTTGGAACCATTATCAACTTTATTGTTAGAGAACGTTTCGACTTCATAAAACCATCTTTAGTGAAATTAAATGGAAAAATAAAAATACACAGGGTGAGTCTGTTTTTTTTTGAAGTACGATTTTACACTGGACCTCATTTAGTGAAAAAAATGTCATATAAACAAAGGTCGTATAATGCTTTGTTTCTGAGATACGGTGTAATAAAATATAAATCATTTTTTAGTTTTACGCAAATATCTCAAAAATAGTATTTACAATTGACTTCTAATTTTACAGTTATTAAAGGGCAATTCAAACTTATCGAAAACATAAATAAACTCATAACATTATCAATCAGTGACGTGCACCGAGGTTAATAGTTGCACTATTTTAAATAGAACTCCTAGGCCACTGCATATTTGGCAACATTTCTATATTTTTTTAAATACTCGAACTCGAAAAGTTCCTGTTGTTAAAATGTCGTATCTTTTTAGTTTTTGAGAAAAACCGCAGTTAATCATTCTTTGCAGTGTTTTTTTTTAATGCTAAAATTTATCGTTTTTAATATTAGCTGTTGATAGAAGTTCATAGTAAAAATCATAATATTCTTATTGATAAATAATAACATTTTGTACAAAATTTAATATTTTTAATATTTTTTTTACTATTAACTTTTACCAACACCAAATATTAAAAAAGATAAATTTTTACACTTAAAAAAATATCTGCAAAGAACGATTAACTGCTGTTTTTTTCAAAAACAAAAAGAGATACGACATTTTTACAACAGGCATTTTTTATGTAAAATTGATTGAGAATTTAATAAAATTTAGAAATGTTGCCAAATATGCAGTGGCGTAGAAGTTCTATTTAAAATTGTGCAACTAGTAAATTAGTTTATTTGTATTTTAGATAAGTTTGGATGGCGCTTTAATAATTGTAAAATTGGTCAATTGTAGATACCATTTTTGAGATATTTGCAAAAAAACTAAAAAATTATTTATACTTTATGACCCTGTATCTCAGAAAAAAAAGCATTATACAACCTATGTTTATATAAACTTTTTTTCACTAAATAAGGTCTACTATAAAGTCCTTATAGCCATAAAGTGTTATGGCGTCAAAACGTTGTCTAGCAATAAAGTTTTATATATCGTTGAATTTCTAATAAAAAGATAATATCAAATCTGCAGAAAACTGAATTTAGTACTATTGGAAAAAATTAAGTTGATGATGGTTCCAAAAAGACGAAACGTCGGATAAAAAAATTTTATAACGGTTTAATAAAGCATTAAAAGCGATAATGAAAAAGTGTTATTAATTTTGTTCGTAGTCTGTTAATAACTCCAAAAATAAATAAAAACCGAATTGCAAAAGTTTGGTTTTTTGCGAATTTTTTCAAAACAGCTTAAGATAACCTGGATTTTTTAGTGTAAAATTATTGCGCTTTTGATTACGCAACTTTGCCCCAGTTTAACCTTCTCCCTATATTTTACCGTTTACGAGATCCCCATACTTTGCATCTAATTTGACTCACCCTGTACAATACAATTAACTTTTTGCATAAATATTTTACAAGTTTCCAAAATGCCTTATGTTTATTATTCATCAAAAACATTTTCTGTTTACCATTTTTTTAGGTAATGAGATCAAAAGAAAAAAGATTATCTAATAAAAAAGACTATTGATTTTTTTGCGATACAGAAGTTCTTAAATTTTCTCGAAATATTACCAGACATCATGAAGCCGAGATTGAAGTTCAAGAAATTTTGTCATGTTCAGTTTGTAGTAAAAAAAGAAAAATACTTTTTAATAAACTCAGAAGCAAGGGAAAATTTTTAAAAAGTTGTACCAATGATCGTGTTGTCCCTGTGAGAAAACCTTTATTGGGAGAACTAGAACCAGCAACAATATTATCCTATTTACCTTGCAAATTTTGTAAAGGTTTCTATAAAAGAAAATTTCTTTATAAACGATTTAAGAAATGCCCTCATAATACAACAGACACCACAGAAAGAATTAATGCTCAAACAGAAGGACATCTTTATGTTCGACATATTCCAAAAGTGATATTTTGAGGAAAGAATTATTTCCAAAAATGAGATCAGATATGATATCTTTTACTATTTATATTATCAGATATGATAACTAAGATAATGGCATCAACACCCAACAATAGAGCCAGAAACATCGGCCACCAATTTACGGTTGATAATTCTACCTTTGAAGTGGTGGACAAATTCACATACTTAGGCTCCCTGATCACCAAGGAGAACGTCATGACGGAAGAAATCAAGCGAAGAATAATCCTAGCAAACAAATGCTATTTTGGACTGAGTAGACATATGAAAAGCAGAAACTTAAGCCAAAAAACAAAAATAACCATATACAAAACCCTTATACAACCAGTGTTGACATATGGGTCGGAGACATGGACCATTTCCAAGACAGATGAAAATCTCCTGCTTATATTTGAACGAAGGATCCTGACAAGAATATTTGGTAGCATCTGTGAAAATGGTGTTTGGAGAAGGAGGTACAGCTACGAGATATATCACAGATATAAACATATATTTGGTGGTAAAGACGTAGTATCGTTTATAAAAATAGGAAGACTAAGATGGGCAGGACATCTGGCAAGATCACAGCAGAACAACCCTCCTAGAAGAATCCTTATGTCACAACCTGTGGGAAGTAGAAGTAGGGGTAGACCAAAACTCAGATGGAGGGATGGTGTAGATGAGGATTGTAGACAAATAGGCGCAGCAAACTGGCAACAGTTGGCAATGGATAGAACTGACTGGCGTAATAGACTTGAAAAGGTCGAGGCTCTTTTATAGGGCTGTAGCACCAATGATGATGATGATGATATCTTTCACAGCTAAAACCGATTATTAAATTTGTGCTGTTACAGAACGTTATTTGAAAAGTCACCGAGATAAATAGCTCCTAATAGTTGCATCAAGAAAAATGAGACAACTGGCATCTCTTCTAATTGAAATAAAAAAGAAAATAAATGAAAAAATTTGCTTGGTGCACTAGATCCAATTAACTTTGATACTATAGTAAAATGTACCAAAATAATAGCTAAATGTGATACTGATAATGAAAGTTTTGAGCACCATCACTAGCTGCTAACATGGGCACACAATTAAAAAAATGCATTGATGTATCTTATAGTATACAACTTAAAAGTTGTAGCACAGAAAGTGAAAATATGAAAAAAATTAAAGTTTTGAAAGAACTAATTTTAAGTGAATGGCAGTATGAGATCTCTACTCTTGCAAATAAAGATCTACAGCAAAAAAAATGGAACAAACCATCGCTAATTCCTCTAGCTGAAGATCTGACATTATTAAAATCATATCTGAATATTGAAGGAGAAAAATTCCGAAACATATTACAACAGGATCAAAGTAACGAAAAACCATTTAGAATACTTCAAGAAATTTGTTATGTACAACTTATATTACTGAACAAACGAAGAGTAGATGAACTACAAAGAATGACCTTAAATTGCTACACAACTAATATCGACAATCAAACCTCTACATAATTTGATAGTTGTATCAGCGAGAGTGAGAAATTTTTCATGAAAGCTTTCAAGCCAATAGTGATAAAGGGAAAACGAGGAGGGGAAGTTCCTGTATTATTTTTACAGAAGATATGTCTAAAAATATAGAATTACTTTTGGCCCTCAGGGACAAAATTATCAAACAAAAAACGTGTATTTATTTGCTAACACTATGCTGTATATAACTTATTTATTTTTAGAACATAAGAAAAACGCTCGGACAGGTCGAATTTTAAAATAATCATAGTATATTATAGCGTCAATGTTTCGAACTTTACGCGATACCTTTTCAGGTGACAGGCATAACTTTGATTTTCTAAATAGAAAAGTACATCATGTGACACCTTATTTAAAAGCTTTTGAAATACTGATTACAAAAATGCATATTATTTTAAGCCTTTCTGAGAACACAGGCGCAAAATTTCGCTCGAAATGTTTTTAAATGCTTTCATTTTTTTCGAATCCTGAGGAAACTATTAAGTTTTGAAAAATATAAACGCAGAATGAAATATTACTGTCTATGATTGAGAGTCCCTGAGAACTTCTATAATATTTATTTTAATAAGTCACAGAGATGAAAAAAATATTAGTCTGATTTTTTATTTTAAATATATCATTCAAAAGAAACTTTTTGTTTATTATAAGGGACTTTCTGCCCTCGGTAATAATATAGTCTTTTATTCTGCGTTTAAATTTTTTTAAAATATCCATTAGTTTTCTCACGATTCGAAAAAAATAAATGCGGTTAAAAAGAATTCGACCGAAATTTTGCGCCTACGCTCTCAAAAAGGATTAAAGTATTATACACTTTTGTACTATTTGAATTTATGCGACGATTCACTGTTTTAAAATAAGTTGAACAGATGTTGCCAGTTGTATGGTCCTCACTATGTGTATCGTAAGTTATTCAATAGGGCATAGAATATACATGGTTAAAAAATATACGCCAAAGTCAGCGCCTCTATGCGGCAAATCTCTGAACTAAAAATTGATGTGGGCCATACAAAATGAGGTCCCACTTTTTTTTGTAAAAAAACAGTTTTCGCTATCAGTATATTCAGTATATTCGCTATCAGAGCGAAATTTTGCGCCTGTGTTCTCAGATCTTCAGCTAGAGGAATTAGCGATGGTTTGTTCCATTTTTTTGCTGTAGATCTTTATTTGCAAGAGTAGAGATCTCATACTGCCATTCACTTGAAATTAGTTCTTTCAAAACTTTAATTTTTTTCATATTTTCACTTTCTGTGCTACAACTTTTAAGTTGTATACTATAAGATACATCAATGCATTCTTTTAATTGTGTGCCCATGTTAGCAGCTAGTGATGGCGCTCAAAACTTTCATTATCAGTATCACATTTAGCTATTATTTTGGTACATTTTACTATAGTATCAAAGTTAATTGGATCTAGTGCACCAAGCAAATTTTTTCATTTATTTTCTTGTTTATTTCAATTAGAAGAGATGCCAGTTGTCTCATTTTTCTTGATGCAACTATTAGGAACTATTTATCTCGGTGACTTTTCAAATAGCGTTCTGTAACAGCACAAATTTAATAATCGGTTTTAGCTGTGAAAGATATCATCATCATCATCATTGGTGCTACAGCCCTATAAAAGAGCCTCGACCTTTCCAAGTCTATTACGCCAGTCAGTTCTATCCATTGCCAACTGTTGCCAGATTGCTGCGCCTATTTGTCTACAATCCTCATCTACACCATCCCTCCATCTGAGTTTTGGTCTACCCCTACTTCTACTTCCCACAGGTTGTGACATAAGGATTCTTCTAGGAGGGTTGTTCTGCTGTGATCTTGCCAGATGTCCTGCCCATCTTAGTCTTCCTATTTTTATAAACGATACTACGTCTTTACCACCAAATATATGTTTATATCTGTGATATTTCTCGTAGCTGTACCTCCTTCTCCAGACACCATTTTCACAGATGCTACCAAATATTCTTGTCAGGATCCTTCGTTCAAGTATAAGCAGGAGATTTTCATCTGTCTTGGAAATGGTCCATGTCTCCGACCCATATGTCAACACTGGTTGTATAAGGGTTTTGTATATGGTTATTTTTGTTTTTTGGCTTAAGTTTCTGCTTCTCATATGTCTACTCAGTCCAAAATAGCATTTGTTTGCTAGGATTATTCTTCGCTTGATTTCTTCCGTCATGACGTTCTCCTTGGTGATCAGGGAGCCTAAGTATGTGAATTTGTCCACCACTTCAAAGGTAGAATTATCAACCGTGAATTGGTGGCCGATGTTTCTGGCTCTATTGTTGAGTGTTGATGCCATTATCTTAGTTATCATATCTGATAATATAAATAGTAAAATATATCATATCTGATCTCATTTTTGGAAATACTTCTTTCCTCAAAATATCACTTTTGGAATATGTCGAACATAAAGATGTCCTTCTGTTTGAGCATTAATTCTTTCTGTGGTGTCTGTTGTATCATGAGGGCATTTCTTAACACGTTTATAAAGAAATTTTCTTTTATAGAAACCTTTACAAAATTTGCAAGGTAAATAGGATGATATTGTTGCTGGTTCTAGTTCTCCCAACAAAGGTTTTCGCACAGGGACAACACGATTATTGGTACAACTTTTTAAAAAATTTCCCTTGCTTCTGAGTTTATTTAAAAGTATTTTTCTTTTTTTACTACAAACTTAACATGACAAAATTTCTTGAACTTCAATCTCGGCTTCATGATGTCTGGTAATATTTCGAGAAAATTTAAGAACTTCTGTATCGCAAAAAAATCAATAGTCTTTTTTATTAGATAATCTTTTTTCTTTTGATCTCATTACCTAAAAAAATGGTAAACAGAAAATGTTTTTGATGAATAATAAACATTAAGCATTTTGGAAACTTGTAAAATATTTATGCAAAAAGTTAATTGTATTTTACAGGGTGAGTCAAATTAGATGCAAAGTATGGGGATCTTGTAAACGGTAAAATATAGGGAGAAGGTTAAACTGGGGCAAAGTTGCGTAATCAAAAGCGCAATAATTTTACACTAAAAAATCCAGGTTATCTTAAGCCGTTTTGAAAAAATTCGCAAAAAACCAAACTTTTTCATTATCGCTTTTAATGCTTTATTAAACCGTTATAAAAATTTTTTATCCGACGTTTCGTCTTTTTGGAACCATCATCAACTTAATTTTTTCCAATAGTACTAAATTCAGTTTTCTGCAGATTTGATATTATCTTTTTATTAGAA
The DNA here is from genome assembly GCF_040954645.1 of Diabrotica undecimpunctata. Classification (NCBI taxonomy): domain Eukaryota; kingdom Metazoa; phylum Arthropoda; class Insecta; order Coleoptera; family Chrysomelidae; genus Diabrotica; species Diabrotica undecimpunctata. The sequence goes on along the minus strand of NC_092803.1, from coordinate 96,016,529 downwards.
ATTCAACGATATATAAAACTTTATTGCTAGACAACGTTTCGACGCCATAACACTTTATGGCTATAAGGATTTTATAGTAGACCTTATTTAGTGAAAAAAAGTTTATATAAACATAGGTTGTATAATGCTTTTTTTTCTGAGATACAGGGTCATAAAGTATAAATAATTTTTTAGTTTTTTTGCAAATATCTCAAAAATGGTATCTACAATTGACCAATTTTACAATTATTAAAGCGCCATCCAAACTTATCTAAAATACAAATAAACTCATCTTATTATCAATCAGTGGCGTGCATTGGGGTTACTAGTTGCACAATTTTAAATAGAACTTCTACGCCACTGCATATTTGGCAACATTTCTAAATTTTATTAAATTCTCAATCAATTTTACATAAAAAATGCCTGTTGTAAAAATGTCGTATCTCTTTTTGTTTTTGAAAAAAACAGCAGTTAATCGTTCTTTGCAGATATTTTTTTAAGTGTAAAAATTTATCTTTTTTAATATTTGGTGTTGGTAAAAGTTAATAGTAAAAATAATATTAAAAATATTAAATTTTGTACAAAATGTTATTATTTATCAATAAGAATATTATGATTTTTACTATTAACTTCTACCAACAGCTAATATTAAAAAAGATAAATTTTAGCATTAAAAAAAACACTGCAAAGAATGATTAACTGCGGTTTTTCTCAAAAACTAAAAAGATACGACATTTTAACAACAGGAACTTTTTATGTAAAATTGATCGAGTATTTAAAAAAATATAGAAATGTTGCCAAATATGCAGTGGCCTAGGAGTTCTATTTAAAATAGTGCAATTATTAACCTCGGTGTACGTCACTGATTGATAATGTTATGAGTTTATTTATGTTTTCGATAAGTTTGAATTGCCCTTTAATAACTGTAAAATTAGAAGTCAATTGTAAATACTATTTTTGAGATATTTGCGTAAAACTAAAAAATGATTTATATTTTATTACCAGGTATCTCAGAAACAAAACATTATACGACCTTTGTTTATATGACATTTTTTTCACTAAATGAGGTCCAGTGTAAAATCGTACTTCAAAAAAAACAGACTCACCCTGTGTATTTTTATTTTTCCATTTAATTTCACTGAAGATGGTTTTATGAAGTCGAAACGTTCTCTAACAATAAAGTTGATGATGGTTCCAAGAAGACGAAAGGTCGGATATAAAATTTTTTATAACGGTTTAATAGAGCATTAAAAGCGACAATGAAAAAGTGTACAAAAGCAAAAGCAGACAACCCCTATTCCCTATTTAAAAATAAGAGGTGGGGGAAGTGGAACGGTGGGGTTTGACAAATGACAGATGTATGTACCGTAAAAATGTGTCCGCCTTAGATCAAAAATCGACCTCTTTCGTTATTTTCTTAAAATATAATAAAAACTGCCAAATATCGAAGTGGACTGTTTTCCTTGGCTCACATTGTAACACATAATAATGCAATATAAATTTCGCATTCCTGAACTATCACTGTATCCTCCATTTTGATTATTATTTTTCTCAACTAATGCCATTTTCAAAATTCTTGATTTCCTATCCATCTTTAATGTAAATTATTGAAAAATATAAAACTATTTCTTTGAGCTAGTCTCCGACAAGTCTACAGTGATTTAATGCTTAGGTAATAAAATGTTATAAAATTAACAAACAGTACGAGCAAGAACAAAGCGAAATCCTTCTTACAACTACAAGTGACTGAAATATCGAAACAACAATTCTTACTGTGTTATACAGAAAAAGGCGGTAGAAACCACTAATCTCATATTTATCGACAACACTGTATGGTCCTCACTTGATGAGCTGTAAGGAAATATACACGTAAAGTTGTCCTCACTTTGTGTGCATAACTAAAAAATATATACAGCCTCACTTGGGTCGCAATATACTTGAACAATACGGGACACATACACGTAATTTTTTGTGTGTATATTGGTCATTTTTTAATTGCTATTTACTTGTCAAGGTCACTATGAAGAGTTGAAACGATTATGTCTACGTTTTCTACCGGTCCTTAATTAAGGTTCAAGTGAGCTCCGCGGTGAAGTGGACACCGATATACGGAGCTCACTTGACCATTCCATAATATTGGCTGTGTCGATTCGTTAACATGTATAGTTTCATAATTTTTAAAAATTTTGTAGTCCATAAGTACCCCTGTACCATAAATGTATATCGCTTAGTTCACTTGTATATATTATAGGGGTCGTTCAGGTCTTTTTCACTGTATATTGGAACCATAAGTATATCGGTTTAAGTAAGCTCTGATAGTTTGGCAACTATGCGATTAAGCCGTATATTTTCAGCGTATATTCTAAACGGTTCATACGGACTCCTTAGTCCTTAATTTTGTTATCATTCATACGCATTACAGTATGTAATAGATATGTCTACTACTAAATACCTGTTTTTGGTAGGTACGTGCTTTTCTAAAAATAGCTCTATAGATACAAAAGGATTTCGTTACCAAGTTGGATGTTTTGTTCATATGCGGAAATTTCGTAATGCATTTTGTTAACGTCAGTATGTCTTTATACGTTTTATTTAAGAATCCGATTAATATGAACTTGATTTATTTCATCCATCTATTGTTTTACGATATCTTGTAGCTTCTTTATTATTTTATTTCTGGTTTTGTTTGTATACTACATATAATTCTGGATAGGTTATCTTAAAATAAATATTTAAGTGCTAAAATAGATATTTATGTGTAAAAATGGATAGTAGTCCGCAAAAAATGAAAGAATGCTTAATTTATCTAGCCAGAATATATCACTTTACCAATATAACATACTTCTGAATGATAAGGTAATTTAGGGGTAATATCTAATCAATATAAGTGGAGTTAGTGTTCAATTTGCAATGATTTTTATAAGCAATAGCTTACTGACTATACTCTACATGTTCAGTTTAAATAATTAAACCTTGTCCCTTCAGAAAAGAGCAATTTAAATGGCAAAGTCAACTAAGAAGGTATGAAGAATCTTTTACCACCCCACATTCACACAAGTTAACCGGTGTTTGCAGGCAAGAGTCCTCACGAGGGTTCAAATGGCGAGGATTAGCTTTTTTTTGGTATATCTTACACACGTGTTGATCTGGCCAGTTTTTTCTCGATTTTAGTCATAAAATGGGCTTGTATTCGTGGAGTACATGTTGCGAATCTAGATTTTGTTTCTTTCGTTCCTTAGCTACTTATCTTCGAATATTAGGTGTCTTGGTAGCTACGATATTGTAGAGCTTATGTATGGATGTGAGTCTTAATATCCGCTGAATTTGGATGACTAATTTATAACTAAATCTACGAGTTAAGTATGTGTTGGTGTCATTCATACTGGCAAGGTATATTCGGCAGCAGAAGCATAGAATGCAAGAGTTTACGTTTTAAGGGTGGAAGGATGTGCTTCTCATTTTTAGCTGACAAGTCTGCGGAGAATAATACTTCTGGTCCTCAGTGTGCCTTTTAGTTTTAAACAAAGTTCTGTGAATGACTAAGTGTAATACAAACTATCTTCAAAATATTTATAGCAAGTCCAGAGTATAAGGATTTCATGACACTATTGGATGTTCAGATTTGTGAAAACGTCTGTGTTGGGGACATTAAAGTAGCATACTTGAGTTTTTTCGGGGTTTGGCTTAAAAATGATTTATAGTCTATTTTTATTGTGTTTAAAGCATGATTTAGATTTTTCTCCACTTCAGCAACAAAAGTTTTTGGTTGTGCAATAATAGATGTGTCGTATACATAATAAAAGTCCTAGTATTTACTGGTATGGGTTGATGGTTTATGTACATTTTATACAGTGTAGGTGCCATTACGCTACCCCAAAGGAGACCGTTCGTCTGCGTTCTCCATCTGCTATTCTTACCATTGAGAAATACCAAAAATCTTCTGTTGTGTAGGCATACGCTAGTAAAACAAGTAAGTTTATTACCTAAGGAGATATCATATAGATTTTGAAAAAATGCCCTCTTATTTAAGGTGTCGTAAGCTGCAAATTGCTGCTTAGATTGACAAATACCACTCCTCATAACTGATATCTTTCGTACCCATCTTTGCTGTGCTGGGCAAGATTTAGTATTTGTGACGTACATGATCTTCCCTGTCTGTAGCAACTTTTGTCTTTTAATTTGAGTTTTTCTTCTGTGTTACCTCTTGAGGAGTATTTTATAAAGAAAAATAAATATATTGACCAATAGCTTTTGTGGTCGTTGGATTTTTGGCCAGGTTTAAGCAAGGCAACAACTTTGTCTTTGCTTTGTTTGTCTGCAGACTTTGGATATCAGTAACTGTTGTGTTTTTGGTCCAAATTTTATAATAAGCTTTGTGCTCAGATCTTCAGTCAGTGCTGTACTATTCTTTATTATATACGTAGATAGTGGATCCAAGCTCAACATCGTTAAAAGGTTCCTTCAGCTGACTGGTTTTGTCCTCTCTCATTTTAAGTTTTTCTTTGCTTCTTTGCCGGCAGAGCTAGCACTTTCACATTTATTATGTGATTTTCAGCTATCAGCTTAATACCAAATACACTATTTTTTGCCCTCTATGTATTTTCTGCACTAGAAATACGTCACATTTGTGCTAAGTGCATATGTCTGATAAGGTTAAGTAAAGTAAAGTGTCTTTATCTCTAGATATGCCCTTAATATTTATAGACATAATTAGAATAATTGATCCTAAAAAGGACCGATTTGACAAAAATCATATTGAACGGGTGATTCTGATTAGCCGATTAATTAATTATTTATTACCCAGGGTACAACTGATTCTTCTTCTTCAAGTGCCATCTCCGCGGCGGAGGTCGGCAATCATCATAGCTATTCGGACTTTTGAGACGGCTGCTCTGAAAAGTTCATTTGATGTACATCCGTACCAGTCTCTCAGGTTGCGCAGCCATGACATTCTACGCCTTCCTATGCTTCTCTTTCCTTGGATCTTTCCCTGCATAATCAGTTGGAGCAAGGTGTATTTCTCTCCACGTGTAATATGTCCAAGATATTCTAATTTTCTTGTTTTTTCTTGTTTTTTTTTTTTTAATTTAAACTGATTTCAGATTATCAGATTATACAACTGATTACGGTGGTCTTATTTGTACTCAAATTTTCGTAAAGGCTTCTCTTTTGAACCCCATAAGAAATGGCTAATTAACTTTTCATTAAAAATAATTTTACATACTCGACGATATTTCGAATCAGATTTGTATAGTAATAACTATAGGTAATATGGAGTCTCTTTGTGAAAAGTAAATGAGTTTGTAATATCGGTTACAACTCATATATGAATGATAAGGACATAAACGGTTAAAATAAGTGCACAGAATTTTAACTAAATATATCAGCGCCATTGTTCAGGAGATGGATTTATCCCAGAGATTAAAGGTTACATGTATATTCTAGGTTCTATTTACGTATTTGCATTACTAAAAAAGTATATTTAAAATAAAGGCCTTAAGATATCTTTAGATTCTATGGAAATTAGAATCTATGGAAATTAGCAAATTAAAAAATACAGACATAATTCTGAATGACCAAATTGAGACAAACAGTTGTCTCAAGTATTGTTTATATTGTAAAGGTCATCGTCATAGTATAGTCAGAACGCAACAAGGTTCTATTGGCTTTTCTGCTTTTTGTCTCCTCATTCCTATTGAAAACTTAGCCACGTAAATAACGCTTTAAAAATATATGTCAATATTTCTGAAGTGCCTTTCCTAAGATAACTTTTATTAAGCCTAGTTCGTTTGACTACATGTAATGGATTTGATAGTTCCCAACAGATAAGTATTGATTGATTGATTGTAGGTTGGATAGCAGTTGGTTGTACAGGCATGTGTTGATAAATATGATGGGTCGGTAGGTAGTCCCATTATTCCTAAATCTGACCATATGTTACCTCCCCTGTTGATTCGTGGACGTCCTAAGGGCATTTTTTCTCTCGGGGAATTCTCCCAGTTTAACTTGGCAATGCAGTTATTAGAAAGCCTTTGGATATAGCCAGCGTAACTTTGGCGTTGAGATTTAGTCTCTTGTATGACGTTGCTATCTTTATATATCTGTTAGACCTTGGCATTATTTCCGGTTCGGTATTGGTTAGTATTCGGACCTTTGTAAGTTGGAAAATAATTCTGATAACTTTTTTAGTAATCCTGATCTAATTAATACCTAAGTTTTACTTACATTGTTTTGCTAGCGTTCTCGACACATTTTCAGTCAATAGCACTGGTTTAATCACTTTTTTGTATATCCTGATTTTAGGGATTTGTATTAGACTTCTGGATTTAAAAGTGTTATGTGTGTTATATTTACATTAGTTAGCTACCTGAATATTCTATTTTATTTCTTACGTGACAGCGTTATCTACGATACCTAAAACGCTGCAATCTTTAAATATTATATGGGTTTATTGTTACGTTATGCCCTACTCTACGTCCTCTCTCTTGTATGTTAAAGAAAATTTATTTAGTTTTCTCATTACTTACTATCAGACCGTTTCTAACTGCTAATAGCATTATTTTATAGCATTCTTATATTTAATCTATGGATTAAATCCGGATAGTAAATAGATATATTTGACTTTCTCGGAGAAATAATATTCTAACATACAAAATGCTATTAAATTGCTAAAACCTTTCTTGCATATTATATCTACTTATGAGGTACAGCAGCAATATCAGTACCATAATAAGGCGTATAGTCCTGGACTGGCTAATCGTTGGATAATTGGAAGCATGAGTGTAGCAGCTTTAATGTTTTCGGGACTGCTACCTGGTATCGGGGAGCAGAGATATCAGTACCAAGTTAGTGCATATAGGAATTGTTAATTGAACTTTATTATTATTAAACAGCACTATATTTCCTAGTAAAATCGTCATGATTTTACAGTTAGACAAATTTTCGAACGTTGCTTATGGAAACATCATATACATACCACCGGATTCCCTAGATCGACATTCAGCAAAATCTTTTTAATAATGATACGGTAGTAAAAATATAAATATTTGGGAGCTACCATCAACAAAGGATTAGATTAAGACTAAGAAATCAGGGTAAGAATAGAAATGGCAAGGGCAGCGTTCAGAAAATTCAAGCAATTGTTCTGTGACAAAAATCTGAATACTGCGCTGAGACTGAGGTTTGTTGAATGTTACGTCTGGTCTCAACTACTGTACAGAGTAGAAATATGGACGGTAAAAGCGCAAATAGTTAGGAAGCTTCAAGCCTTTGAATTTTGGATATACCGGAGAATGTTGAGAATTCCATGGACGGCCAGGGTCACCAATGAGGAAGTGCTGAGAAGGATGGGTCGAGACAAAAAATTGTTGAGAACAATAAAAGTACGCAGGACTGCATACCTGGGACACATACTAAGGAATATAAAGTCTTCTGCAGGCCATCATGCAGGGTAGAGTCGATGGCAAAAAGGGAATAGGCAGAAAAAGGAAGTCATGGCCGCGAAATATTCGTGACTGGACAAACATGACTGTAGACGAATTATTTCACATTGCAAAAGATAGAGATACTTTTAGAAATGTGGTCGCCAACCTCCTAGGAAACCTCCAAGGAAACCTAAAACAGTTGAATAAAATACAGATTCACGATTCAAATATTCAAAAATTTATTGAACAGCATACTAAAATAGAAATAACGTCTATTGTCTAAATATAAATAATAACGTCTAAATATTGGTTTGCTGTTAATATATTTCAAATTATAAAATATAATAATTCAAAATATTTCAACTGATAAACTATGAAAGATATTTCAAAGAAAAGAAAGTCCATTATCTTTGGATTACCTGTAGTAAACAAAATTTAAGATATGCATAAATTATTTTATTTGTAAAATATATTTGAGTGAACGTAGTGAATTGAACAATACGACCGGGTTTTCCAAATGGACTTGTACAGTGAATAAAGACAATAGGGTAGAATTTAGAAATTATATTTCTCCGTTAGTTCTTAAGAATTTGTAGAAACCGATTAGCATGTTAATAGTTTGTAGGAACGTTATAATTGTAGTTAAAATTTTTGTTTGTTATCTAAATGGGGATAAATATGACGAACTTTGATTGGCAAAGAGTGAAAAAAAGTGGGAGAGATGGAGGACTGAGAGTTTAGCTAGATTTTAGAGTAAAAAAATTTCATCAGTTGTTTTCCAAGGGTGCAAGGCGAACGGTCGTTGTTCTTTGGCGGTTCCCAAGTGATTGTAAGCATTAGAAGTGAATGTTTGTGAGTTTTCGTGGACTAAGTGTATCCTGACGGAAGCTGATCCAGTAAAATATTGTAAGTCATACTTGTCTACTTATATATTCCAAGAGTCACTGTTCAGGCCGGAACGAGAGATTCAGTTTATCGAGAGGAGAAGAGGCTATTACCTTTTGAACGATACGTGCATCTGAAGGAAATCATTGAAGACGAGAGGCTCGCAATAATTTGTTGTAAGATTGCTGATTACCTAGGGAACTGCTAAGAAGAGATAGTGTAGGCTACAAGGAACAAGGATTTGGACAACCCATCATCAGATAGATAGTTTTTTACCATTTGTCAGTTTTTCTTTATTAACAGAGTTTTTTTTTAATTGCTTTAGAAAAGATAGGAATATTGAAATTTTAATTTATATTGTATAACATTAATTTTTAAAGGTTCACGTACGTAGAACAAAATTTTGATAATCATTATATGAGATATTTTTTGTTGAAGATATTTGAGTGTGAATTTTATTTCAATATATAATGTTGTATCATATATGTTTTTATTATTCCGGTATTCTTTTGGACCTTACCTATCATATGTAAAGCATAAATATTGAAGCACGAATATAACCCTGAGATAAATAAGAGAATTAAATAGTGTGATAAAATCATAATTGCATTATTTAAATAAGTTTAATTAATTAATTAATTAGCTAATTAATTGCTTGGCGCACCTCTGACTTTTAATATCACATTAACTGGCTTCCAAACCGTGGGGCTTGAAAATATGATGGTAGGAAGAGAGATCCGGAATAAGTACAGGTGATCCAGAGATAAAAAGAAATAAAATAACATTGAGGGAATTTGAATTTGAAAGTATTTTGACAATTTTTTTAGTGGATAAAAATTTGATTTATTGATTGATCGTAGTTAGTTAATATTTACTGCTATATATATATATATATATATATATATATATATATATATAAATATATATATATATATATAAATATATATATATATATATATATATTATATATATATATATATATATATATATATATATATATATATATATATATATATATATATATCTACGGCATAAAGTGGACTCCGCCCATGTTAAAATTCAGGTTCAATTGAGCTCCGTGGTCAAGTGGATACCGATATACGGAGCTCACTTGACCATTCCATAATATTGGTTCTGTCGATTCATCAACATGTAGAGTTTAATAATTTATAAAAATTTTTTGGAGCCCGTAAATACCCCTGTATCATAAATGTATATCGTTTAGTTCACGTGTATATATTATAGGGGTCGTACAGATTTTCTTCAATGTATATTTGAACCATACGTTTATCGGTTTAAGTAAGCTCTGAGAGTTTGGCAACTGTGCGATTATACCGTATATTTTCAGCATATACCCTGAACGGTTCATATGGGCTCCTTATTTTTATCTACTGTTCGTAGACAGTGTAATCTAATAAGCATTACACTGAGTAACAGAGGATATCTTATTACCTGGTATAACTACGTACTAAAAGGTAACTGGTTCTTTAAAAACAGGTATATAGATACAAAAGGATTTGGGCTTATTATTTAATGGAATATTCGCTTGCATAGGAAATTTTATTTTTTCTGCATTTTTAAAAATGTTGTTCTTTTATTTATTATAATTTTATTAGTTCAATGCCGAACTCGATGTTTTTTTTAATTACAGAAATTTCGTAATATATTTTGTTTACGTGAGTATGTCTTTGTACGTCTTATGTAAGCATCCGATTAATAAAAACTAATTTTATTTCATCCAATCTTCTGCGATATCTTTTATAAAGCTTTTTTATTATTTTAGTTCTGGTCTTATTTGTGTACTACATATGATATCTCGATGAACGGTTATCTCAAAATTAATATGGTTAAGAGCTACAATAGATATTTTTGTGTTAAAATTGGTAGTAGTGTGCACAAAAACAAAGAATGGTTAATTTGTCTAACAAGGTATATTCGGCGGCAGATGCATATAGTGCAAGCGTCTATGTTTTAAGGGTGGAAGGATGTGCACCTCATTTTTAGCTGACAAGCTTGCGAACAATATTATTTCTGGTCCTCAATTTACCTTTTAGTTTTAAACAATAATCTGTGACTGACCCCGTGCGATACAAACTATTTTCAAGGAATTTATAGGGAGTCTACGTTCAACAATCATGACATTATTGGATGTTCAGTTTTGTGAAAGCGTCTATGTTAGGGAAATTGAAGGAGCACGCACGAGCTTTTCAGGGGTTTTGGCTGAAAATTGATTCATAGTTTATTTTTATTGTGCAATAATAGGTGTATCGTCTATATAATAGAAGTCCTAGTATCTACCGGTATGGATCGTTCGTTTGTGTAAATGTTATACAGTGTAGGTGCCTTTATGCTACCCCAAGCGAGACCGTTCTTCATCTGCTATTCTTACCATTGAGTAATATAAAAAATATTCTCTTGTGTAGGCATAAGCAGACAATATAAGTGAGTTTGTTATCCAAGGGGATATCATATAGTTTTTGAAAAAATATTCTGTAAGTTAAGGTGTCGTAAGCGGCATTTAGATTGAAAAATACCACCACTGATACCCGATATTTTTCGTACCCATCTTTGATTTAGTATTTGTGATGTACATTACTTTGAATAGCTGACAAACTAAAAATTTCGGCTGATAGTTTTTGTGGTCGTTGGAGTTTTTGCCAGGTTTAAGCAAGGTAACAACTTTGGCTTGTCTCTAGACTTTGGGTATCTCCTAATTTGAATACAGTTGTTCATCATCTGGATAAGCCATTGTAGTGTTTTTGGTCCAGATTTCGTAATAAGCTTTGTGCTCAGATCCTCAATGTCGGTATTTGTATTATTTTTCATTAAATATGTAGATGGTGGATCCAAGCTCAAAATCATTAAAAGGTTCTCTTAGCTGACTGGTTTTGTTCTTTCTTACTTTGAGTTATTCTTTGCTTTTTTTCCGATAGAAATAGTATGTCTATATCTATAATGTGGTTTTCAGCGATCAGCTATATACCAAATACCCTAGGTTAGGCCCTATATGTGTTTCCTGTACTAGAAATTAGTCAGATTCGTGTTTAGCTCATATGTCTGATAAGTTTAAATAAAGTAAAGTTTCTTGATTTTTAGATATACCCTTAACAGTTATAGACATATGTTATTAGAATAGTTGGTCCTAAAAAGGACCAATTTGACAAAATCATATTAAAGGGGTGACTGAAGAATTAGCCGATTAATTAATTAATCATTACCCGGGGTATGCCCGATTGCGGTGGTCTTATTAGTACTTCAATCTTCCTAAAGGCTCGTTTTTTAAACCCCATAAGTAATGCGTAATCTTTTACTTTTTATTAAAAATTTAAATTTTACATGCCGTGTATTACTTTTTGAAGATATGTCGAATCAGATTTGTATAGTAATAATTTTAGGTTCTAAAGAACCTCTTTGTGGAAAATAAATAAGTTTGTGATATCTGTCACAACTCATATATAGATAATAAAAAAATAAACAGGTAAAATAAGTGTAAACAATCTTAACTACATACATCGACGCCACTGTTCAGGTGATGGGTTTATCACAGATATCAAAGGTTACATTTTAATTGAATGTACTATTTACGTATCTTCAATATTAAAAAAGTAGAAAAAGACATGTTTATGCTTTTATTTTTTTAAATCTATGCTATTTTTTTTCTAGATTTCCGTCTTTTTTGAACGACCTGTGTTCTTTTTTCAATTGGGTACTTGTCCAAAGCTATGACAAATACTCTGTCCTCTGCTATTCTACATTAATATGACTGATTTATTTTATCTTTCTTGCAACTATTTTAATGGTTATCCTGTGTATCTTCTTCTTCTTCTACTTTTTCTTTTCATATAGACATAACTGTCTGTTTTTCAATGTGCCTCCAGTAAGTTGCCTTTCCATCGTTTTCGTGGTCGTCCTACTGATCGTCTTCCTATGGGTTAACCGTCTCTTGCCGTCTTTATTGTTTTATTTGTTGTCATTCGGCTTATATGATCGTTTCATTCTACTCTTCTATTTCTTAACCAGTTTTTGATGTTCTTCACCTTGCATCTACGTCGTATATCTGTACTTCTAGCTCTGTCCCATAGTGTCTTACCATCAATTTTTCTAAGTGTTTTCATCTCTGCTGTTTCATATCCTTTTTGTCCTCTCTGTGTCAGATCTTGTTTCTGCCGCGTATGTCATTATTGGTCTGATGACTGTTTTGTAAATTCTGCCTTTCGTTTCTGTTTCGATATTTTTATTTCTTCATAATGTTTCATTTATGCAGCCTGTGGCTCTGTTTGCTTTATTCACTGGGTCTTCCACTTTAGTTTCGAGCTTTCCGTAGCTAGATAATGTGATGCCTAGATATTTAAGCTCTAACACTTGTTCTATTATATGACTTTCCAGCTCCAATTAACATCTTAGTAAATTTGCTGTTGTAACCATGCATTTTGTCTCTTTTGGGCAAATTAACATATTAAATTTTCTGGCGGTTATATGAAATTGGTACAGCATACGTTGTAAATCATTTTCACTTTAAAAGAGTAGTATTGCGTCGTCTGCAAAGCAGATTATTTTAATTTGTTTTTCTTCCATTTGGTATCCTTTTTTAGTTCTTATTTTTTATTATTTCATCCATAATCAGGTTGAATAATAGAGGACTCAGGTAATATTCCTGTCTTATTCCATTGTCACCTTCAATAGGGTCGGTTAGTTCTTCTTCTACTTTTACTTTTATTGTGTTGTTTTGGTATATATTTTCGATCGTTTTGATTTTTCCTAGAGGTATCTCTCTTGCGTACAATAAGGGGATAACGTTTTTTTAATTTGTGTATCTTCTGTATATCATTATTTCTTTTGTGTATTAAAAATTAAATTTTGGTTATTATTTCTTAAGATTCTCTTAACGTGTTTATTAATTGTCTTGTTTTATGTGTATCAAGATATGTGTGTCATGATAGATTGTAATGCATATTTCATTTAATGTAATTAAAGTGCTCTTTGCGTTTGCCTATTACTTTCTCACTTCCTTAGCGATAGGTCTTTTTTTCCTCATCAATAACCTTATCCTCGCTCGATACAGCTATTTTAACCCTCTATAGCCCCGTGTGTACTCAAGGTAACAAAGTAGTTTTTGATGCAGAAAACTTTTTTAAAACAATTTCCGACTCTAGTATGCCCTCTGTTAATTTCAGGCAATATTTGGTTATACATTTTAATACACTCTATGAACCTATGACGAAACCTATATGGAAATGTTTAACAGTATGTCAAATGGACATGACTGCCTTATTAGTTTGTATTTTCGATCGTGATTTATTGTTATAAATTGTGTACAATTTATATAAAAATACATACAGAGGCATTATATCAGCATTTAGATATTGATTACCGTTGACATTTGTTTATTTTATTGTGTTGTTTCAGTACTGTGATAAAAAACAGGTATGTTGCTTTGAATCCACACTTTACCATATTATTTTAAATTATTTCTTTAAGATGGATACAAAAACGTTCTACGGGAAAAGCAGTAAATATCCGAGGAATACAAAGACTCTGACTTTGATAGTGATAATAAGAAAGTAATAATAAATTTTGCAGGTACCCAGATATTAATCGATCCAGAATCAAATAAAATGGAAAATGAAGACGATTTGTACGAAGCAAATTTAGACCAGGATACCAATTTAGATTTAGACTAAGATGAAGATGAGGGCGATACCGATAAAACTGAAAAACACACTGAACAAAATGTGCTCAAAAGGTCAAAAATGATCGTAAAAAACATTCAGTGGAAGAGTGGTTCTCGAACAGTATTTCCAATTCCAGAATGGAAAGGTAATTTACCAACATGCAAATTATTAGAACCGGAATCCCCTCTACATTATTTTAAAAAGATGATATCTACCAATATACTGGAAAACATAGTAGAACAAAGTAATTTGTATGCACTGCAAAAGAATATAAATAAACCATTAAATATGACACTAGCAGAATTAAACCAATTTATTGGATCTGTTCAACTGATGTCAATATATGGCTTGCCAAGGACAAGATCATTTTGGCAGAAGGAAACACGTATTGCTCAAATAGTCGATACTATATCTAGGAATCGCTGGGAAGAAATAAAAACTAAAACGCATTTCAATATTAACGAAAATATGGTCAACAATAATGATAAGTTATACAAAATTAGACCATTCATCAACGGTCTATTTTAAAATTTTCAAAGTATTCCAATGAGTGAAAAATTGTGTATTGATGAAAAAATGATACCATTCAAAGAGGCACATTCTTTAAAACAATATATGAAGAACAAACCCAAAAAATGGGGATACAAGGCATTTGTTTTTTGTGATAGCAATGGTATTGTTTATAACTGGGAATTATATACAGGAACTGTTAAAGATCCCCTTCATTTACCTAATGTAGACACCAGCGGTAATGTAGTAATAAGATTGTGTGAGATAATCAAACCAAACAAATACTATAAAGTATATTTTGACAACTGGTTCAATGGCATTCAGTTGCTACAGTAGATGGCATAAGACAAACAGCGTTAAAGTGGTACGATAATAAACCGGTTCATTTGCTTAGTACATTTGTTGGTTCTAAGCCTACTTCGTTAGTCAAGAGGTGGGATAAGAAACAAAAATCAAGAATTATTGTATGCTGTCCAAATTCAGTACAATTTTATAATAAATTTATTGGAGGTGTCGATCTTATGGATTCACTAATTGCTCTTTACCGAACAGACATAAGATCTAAAAAGTGGTATCTAAAAATATTTTTTCACCTTCTGGATTTAGCTGTTGTTAACAGCTAGTTGTTGCATCGTCGTGATTGCGATTACTTTGAAATTAAAAAGAAAAACCAGTACGCTACATAAGTCCCACTTATGTAGCGTACTGTTAGCAAGCAATGATCAGATCAAAAACAAAGGACGTCCCAGGCTCAGTAAAATTGAGAACGAAATTGTAAAAAAAACAGAGGAGAGGATCTACTGCTATTGTACTACCAAAGGAAGTTAGGCTTGACCAAACCTTCCACTGGCCAGTAATTTCTGAAAAAAAGGAAAGATGCAAAAAACCAGGATGCTGTAATACTTCTAAAGTAATGTGTGATAAATGTAAAGTTGCTTTATGTTTTACAACTAACTACAAATATTTGTTTTTTTGAATGAAATAATAAATAAGTATATAACTTAATTCGTTAGTTTTTGCTAAACACTCCCAAAACTCTCCCCAAACGAAATTTAAAAAATCTAAAAAAATTACTAGTTGTTGTAAATGGATATTTGAGCACATATACAAATTAAAACATTTTATAAACAAACAAGTTTACAAAAAAGTCGGGCAATAGAGGGCTAAGATATTTATATTTCACTATATGCTCTATCATTTGGTTTTCATTTATAATTTGCACCTATGACGAAATTTATAATATCTAAGATCTGGTGCTTTCATATGAAACTGGAATAAAACACTTGTTAGATAATATTTATTCGTTTTGAGTACACTTTTCTTAGAACCTAGTATATAAAAAAATAAATATTTGTCTGTCAACAAATTTCTTTATAAAAGTACGAGGCACTATTCTCATGCTGTGAGCTTTGCTGCTCTGTTATACTTTTATAACGCTTAAGCTATTTTTAATTTATTGTCAATATTTTTGAGGTGTGTTATCTTAAATGATCATTTTTAAGGTTAGTACGTTTGATTAAATGAAATTGACATTAATTTGATAGTTTCCATTTTATTAGTGCTGATGGTATATGACTAGCATCTGTTGGTACTATATATCAATTTCAACATGTGGAAGTGAGAGCACTCTCTTGTTAGTAATTTCAGCGTAAATTTTGACGAAACCAGAAATAACACATATTATTCTCCCCGTGTGATCTTAGTATTTCCGTTGATTAAATAGTATAGGGTATCCAATATCAATATCTAATGTTGATTTTTAAATGCACACTTTAGATACTCTGTTTTTGTTTACCTTATTTTTAGACCTTTTTGCTCAAGCGCCCATCTCCATTGTCTCAATCATTAATTCAATTATCTCTCCTTATCTCTTACTAACACCACATCGTTAGCATACATAAGGCACCAAGGGATATCTCCTTAACATGTTTTCGTTAATTTTTCCAACACTAATTAGAAGAGATAAGGGATTAGCACTGACCCCTGATGCAATACTATTCTCAAATGAAATTTATCAGTCTTACCCTCACTTGTTCTAACATTAGTTTTCCATTACTTGCCTTATGATAAAAATTGCATCCGTTGTTGATATGCCTTGCATGAATTTAAACTGATTTCCTAATATTTCTGTATCTTCCTCTATCCTACTATCAATTATTCTCTCCCACAGTTTCATGGTGTGACAGAGTTGTTTTAGGGCTCTATAGTTTGTACAGAGTTTAACATCTACTTTGTTTTTGTATACAGGTACTAAAATACTACTTCTCCATTCATCCGGTATTCGCCTTACTTTCAAAATTCTATTAAATAGTCCTGTTAGCCAACTTGTTCCTGATTTTCCTAATGCTGATCATATATATCCAGGGATGCCATCAGGACCTATGCCCTTTCGGCACCATTGCTATTACTGTCTCTGTTGCCTCTATAGATGCTTTCTCAAACTCTTAGTTTAATTGGACGTTAAAGAACTCCTTGTAGCTATTTTTTAGATCCTTTTCTTGCATAAATAGTTTAATGTATTTATCTCGTATACATTTAATCTGATTAAAATCTTTGGTTTTCTTTGCTCCACTTTTAACAATTTTGTATATGTTTTTTTCTTAGTACTCAGTTCATTGTACAGCTTTTCATGCGCTGCTACCTTAGATTGTGCTACCGCACATTTGCTTCCTCTTTATCTATTTGATACTTTTGATAATCTTATTCTGATATTTTTTCTTGTCCCTCCTTATATAATCTTCTCTTGTCTTTTATATTGTCTTAAACATCGTCTGACTATCTATATTTACCAATTTTTAAGTCAATTTTCTGAGATTTTTTCAAGTATTTTAGTTACATCCTCTTTAATAATTTTTGACACATTTCTCCAAATTTCATTATGACCTTTTTCCATATTCCAACACATTCTTTTTTTATTTCTGTTCTAAATTGAACTACTTTGTCGCTTGTTAACGTCAATTAATTGTTTTTGTGACTCTCCTCGATATTTTGCTTTTATTTCATATTTTACTTGTATATCTAGTACCAGCACTTTATGCTGTTGGCTTACAGTTTCACTAATTATTACTTTAGAGTCTTTACATAAGGGATTGGCTTACGATCCATATTATTTGCTGCTAATAGCATTCTAATATTTCATCTACAGAGATATCAGTACCAAGTTATTGCATATATGAATTGTTGCTTGAACTTTATTATTATTAAACAGCACTATATAAACAGCACTATATTCTATAATCAATGGAGAAAAAACTTGAAGCCTTCGAGATGTGGCTATACAGGCGAATTCTAAGGATATCATGGACAGACAAGATAACCAACGAGACCGTATTACGAAGAGTGGGCAAAGAAAGAGAGGTCATGTATACCATTAAAAGGAGAAAGTTGGAATATCTCGGACATATAATGAGAAACAGCACTAAATACAGATTACTGAAGGTAATCCTACAGGGTAAAGTATTCGGAAAGCGAGGAATTGGGAGAAGGAGAATATCATGGTTGAAGAACCTGAGGAAATGGTTCTCCACAACAACAACGAATCTATTTAAAGCATCAGTCAATAAAATATTTATAGCCAGAATGATTGCCAATATTCGGAACGAATAGGCACTGAAAGAAGAAGAAGAAGATATTCTATAACACAAGAAACACTGTTATAAAACAGTCGAATATATACAGATTCTCAATTCAAATATTCAAAAAATTAAAGAACAGCTTACTAAAATAGAAATCGCCTATTTAAAATGCAATCCATTAATGGCCCAAAGTACCAAGCACTTCTAGCATATGGTAATGATATTGATCTCATAAGAAACTCTCTCCCGTCTGCGACATCTTCAACAAAGTAAAGAGAACACGAAAAATGTTTTACTTAAAATCAACAAAATGAAAAACAAATACAAGCGAATCAACAGAAGAGAGCAATTCAATCTAGATTGTGAATAAAACAAGTGATGTTTTTATCTAAGGGGACGTCATAGAATTTTTGGAGAAATTTTCTCTAATTTAATATGTCGTAAGCGGCATTTCGATTGACAAATACTACCCCTAATACCTGATATCTTTCGTACCCGTTGTTGATTTTTGCAACAACGGGTACGTTATTACATACTTTATAAGTATTACGAATAAAAATAAATAAGCAAGAAGAATGTAAGTGTACTATATTTAAACCAAGTGACAGAAAAAAGAATATTATACACACATGTACTTCTAAATTAAAAATTATATGCCTGACAACGCAAGATACAAAAAACAATGATTTAACATTGAAAACAATGATAGCTTGCACAAGCGACAAAGTATTTAAAACGATAAGGCCGAACATATTATATGTAATTGTAATAGATATGTTGGCTAAAATTATACCATAAGACACCGAAATATTATATCTATGTGTTTATGTGTATCTAAAGTATAGTAGTATATTGAATTCCCTACATTAAAAAATCGAAATATTTAAATTAGACAGTAAAAAATTATAATTTTAAGATTGATTTATAAATTATTATAATTTAAATTTTACTGCTTGATGAAACAAATATTGTAAGTCATACACTATAGCAATCGAAACATCGGAAAGTACATTTATAATATAATAAATATTTCAGTGCCAATGTATTAAAAAAAATTCTAGTACATAAAAATGGACACTTGCCTATTCAAAGTTTATAATAGACACTAATTTCAGTTTATCTATAATTAAAGCAACTAATATAAATTATAATTATTAAAATATTTAACTACATTAACCAAGTACGTATTTGTGAAATTTCTCGATGACTAAATTGATTGATATTTAAATAAATTTGAAGTTCCAAAACGTACCTGCTGTAAAATTTAAAAATCTACGACTAATCAAATTATTGGCAACATCGGAGGAGTTTAGTTGGGTACGCAAAGAAATGTATACGGATCCCAAAAGTGTTTTAACCTATTACAGAGTCCACTTAATCCGACGTGTTGGTCAGAGTCCACATAAAGCGCTACCCAGATAATAATATACACGGTGTATATTCGCCTGGAGTTAGTATAATACCGTTTTAGTACGGAGCTCTCATTAACCGCTAGATCTATATATATATATATATATATATATATATATATATATATATATATATATAGATCTATTAAACCTAGAACTAAGATTAATACTATTATAAAAATTAATATTAAACTCACCAGTCTTCCGGGTTGAACCGCGTCGATATCCATTGGGCCGAGCTTTCGACATCCTCTCTGAGGTCTTCTTCAGGGCTTCCGAGGTCTCAGTGTACCGAGCCCCCAGACACTACTACACTCACTAGTCACTTCACTGGTGAACTCACTAGTTCTGATGCGATGGTCATTTATCTTTAAAACTGTTTCTTTTCCTTCCTTAGTTACCTATTATGTTACCTTATATGTAACGATAATTGTAAATATCGTAATTTATTGTAGCTAAATAATTAAATCAAAAGTCATATCCGATTTCTTCATCTATATTATTTGAAGAATTTGTCATCTAAGCAAATTCATGTCTTAATTTAATATTTTCCGACCTGTCACAGTGTATTTACACGATCAAATATAAATATTTTTAAAAATATACCTTAAGCAAATTAAATTATATGGCATATTTATTTCATTCAAAAAATAGAATTTGATATAAAAACAGTTATTTAGTAATAATTTAAAACTAAATTATATTCTGTACTTTTAAAATCAATAAAAAAGTTGGGTAATCAACATTCTGAACTTGACCTAGTTAAATTCTTATATTCAACTAATAAGTAGTAAGTTTTATCTGTTAAACTGTATAATTTATATAAGGGATAAAATAAATTTACTCACATAATATATTTCACATACGGTTTTTGTTATTCACTTTTGTCCATTTATCCATTTTTTCTATTTATTGTCCATTACCATGAGCTGGGTCCAAAGATGCTGTCTTGGAGCTCCTGGCGGGTTTGGTCCGGAATTTGGAGGGAATTTGCTTAATTGCCGATGCATCTCCCATTTCGAAACTGGTACAGTGGCTTCCATACAACATCTAGTGTGGTGATGCATACTTTACCCCATTTTTCCATTTAAATGTCTAGTTTGTAGTTGCCAATTTTCATTTATTTCTTCGGATCAGAAGATTCCTTATTCAAAAGAAAGTGATCGCCATATAATAATGTTGTATATTCTTATAATGTTTATGGGATTACTTCCATCAAGAGTTCCATATAGTAGAACTCTAGGGGTACTAGATACTTATAATCACTTTATTGGTTCTCTAAGTATAATAATAGAGAGAGTACCCAGTTGCCGGATGACAACACTAGCTTCGACTGTTAACTCTTAATTCTTAATAATAATGATCTACTTCCGTTATTTTCCAGCTATTTAACTTACGTGCGTTTGTTTAAATAATATTGTTTTACTAATATAATTTGTACACAATATCAAACAAGCTTTTGATTACACTGCAAATTTCCCTGGGTCAGCGCGTGTTCTAGTTACACCGATATTTTCAATGTCATACACAAACAATCGCATTTATCAATAGGCAATTATTGCTATTATCAAAAGGATTTTAAATCTTTAAACTGAATTGGGTTACTTAGATCTGATGCTTAATTAAATCCCATTACGAAATCATTCAAAAGTCATTACTTGAAGAGTTTTTGGGGTTTGAGTCTGAACACGGATATTATGTACAACGCTAATATGATTTCCAAGGTATAAGGTGCTCAGTGTGAACCTCGTCTCTCCTGAAGTGTTTGTTAATTTGTTATGTATGATTTTTATGAAAGTGTGGTATCAAATAAGAGTTAACATATGATTTCTTGAATATAAATAAAAATTTTTTTTACTCAGTAATTACTCAGTGATTTTTATAACAATTTCAAATAGAGCGAGGAAAAAAACCTACTCTAACTATGTTACTTAGAGGAAAGCTGTGTATTAGTATGTGTGAGAAAATAAGAATAAGACCACATGTGAAAGTAAAAGGCGGGAGGTGCTACACGGGAGATTATGTTCAGCGACCTCGAAAACCCCCGAGTAATGATCGTCGACTGATTTAGAATAAAATTAGCATCAAACTCCCGACTCTAGGAGACGAGGTCACTCTGGACATCAGAACCATTGGAGCTCATCGCTGTCGAAATATTCGTTTCAACAACGCTAAAAACTCTCCAGGTAATGACTTTTTGGCTGATTTCGAATTAAAATAACGTAAAACTCCAGGAGATGAGGTCCACCCTCAACCAGGTAGTTCTAAAACCTTCGTCGTTATCACATTCGTCTTAAGTGACCTCGAAAACTCTCGAAGTAAATACAATTTTTATTTTAGCACCATAAAATTTGTTCACAAACTTTCCAGACACTTTCCCAAATCGAATACAAAAAGTTGCACAGCCATTCATCTTGCTCCGGAAATTGGTAGGTTTAGTATTTTTTAGTGTTTTATTTCCTCGCCTACCTTTGGTGGACACTTGCAGCTGGTGGAGGAACTGTTTCACCCGGACATCAGTCCGAGACAAAAAAAAAACAAAATGTAGTACAGTAGTCTTCTTTTTAAACACAAGTAATGTACTTATAACAAATAATCAGAACCAACTAACCTCAGTGTGTAAACGTATGATAGCACGTGCTTACTAGTCAATAGTCGAAGTACGAATAATTAAATATTCATTTAAAGACATTAATATTTACGTACTTTATTAATTAATAAAGTACAGTGGGCTTGTGCGTGTGCGTGGCGTGTGCTTGTGCGTGTACGTTTGCGTGTGCGTGTGCGATTGCGTGTATGCGTGAGTTTGCGTGTGTTCGTGTATGTGCGTGTGAGCGCGTGTGTGTATGCGTTAGTGTGTGTATTTGTGGGTGTGTGCGTGTGTGCATGTGTGCGTGTGCGTGGCATCAGACAAAATCTGTTTGTCACAAAACATGAATGTTCCATGTTGTCTATTTCTTTAAACTATTAAAAGACTATTTTTGCATTTCTGATAAAATTTATTTATTGTCACAAATACATACAGGAGAGTTAAGTACTACAATTTTATGTAAGTGGGATGGACAGCGACCATGGTTTAATTCTAAACGAGCCAATACTGACACTAGTGCTCTATAGGTGAAATAAGGAATGTTTTTTGAAGTGTAGGGTGATTGCTAAAATAATGATTTGCAGATTTATTTGCATTTTTTTGTAATTAGCTTCCCATTTACAACTGATATTAGGTTTGATAACATTACTCAAATCTTTTAAATTTAATACTTTGTCAATATTGTGGCAACTGTGGGTACTTTTTGCGACCATATCCGCAATTTTATTACCTTCGACTCCGCAATGTCCTTTCGTCCAAACAAACAAAACAGTTACATTATTTTGCTTACGATCCATAATTGTTTTTTTTACGTTCAAAACTAAGACACTTCGGAATTGATTTAGTGGGTGACCGCTAATAGCTTGTACAGTTGACTTTGAGTCTGAAATTATTGCAATATTCGTGTATGTTTGAGTTGTACACCTTTTTAATGCCTTTTCGATGGCAAAGGACTCAGTGATAAAAATGGAAAAATAATTAGAGATTCTCTACTTTTTAAGATGATTTATGTTTGAAACAAAAAATGCCGAACCTGTATTTCGATCTGTTTTTGACCCATATGTATATATTTTTATTAAGGTTGACCCGAAGCTATTCAGAATGGATATTTTATAAGCCTTTCGAAAGTTTTTGTTATACACGATAATAATGAAATAGGTCGATAGAGCAAAGGTAGGTAAGTCAGGTTTTTTCTTAGGTTTTACTAGAAGACACACTATTATATTTTAAGACTATCTGAATACTTTTCTTTCAACTACCAATCATTAAAAATGTGTAAACGAAGAAGTTTACCATTTTCAGGTAATTATTATCATTAGCTTTGACTATTTCATTACTATTAGTATATTATTGACAATTTTTAACAAATAAATAGGTTTTATCATATTTATATAATTTTATACTTATATGTATATATGTTTTGACAATTTTATCATACTGCGTAAGACTAGCGAATTTATGTGTTGATTACGAAGTACAAGAATAACGCAAATGGAAATTTTCATGAATAAATGAGTAGCAACGAGGTTTGTTGGAAAGACTTCGTCAAAATAATTAATGCAATTACACAAGAAATATTGAAGCAAAGCAAAAGGGTCGTAAAGAATGACGTACCTAAAGCTAACGAAGTCAAAGAAGACGTGACGACACAATTAGTCGAATTATAAAATAAATTCATAAATTTAATAAAAAAAATTGGGAGGCATTAACGAACAAACAAGAGAGACATGTAACAAATATTTTGGCAGAATCAGGGATAGAGTTTTGCGCTCGTTACAAGCAGTTAATACAGGAGTAGTAGTTTCCAGCTCGATACATCCGATGATGATTCCAGCTAATCAACAAGGAAATAGAAGAGGAACAAAAGTGACACGGATTTAGAAGACGAAACAAGCGACACAAAGCAAAAAATAAGTATGGCTCTTACAATCAATGAATTTTTAAATATCGCAAGCAAGGTGTTGCCCAGTAACTTTGATGGAAGCGCAGGTAAACTGCAGTCATTTTTAGATGCGTTAGTACTCCTTGAAAAAATAGCGATAAGGTACGAGGAAACAGCGATAACATTAATCAAAACAAGATTAACCAATAAGGCCAGAAACCTTATAACTACAGAGGATACAATCCCAAAAATAGCAGCGGCACTGAAGAGAGAACTGAAAGGCGATAATCCGAAGACAGTAATAGCTAAATTGGCGAAGAAAAGACAAAGAAATAAAGATGCAGCGGTCTATGCATCTGAAGGTGAAGATTTAGCAGAACAGCTAAACGTTGCATACATAGCGGAAGGAATGCTATTGGAACTAGTGAAAAAATATACAACCAACTGTAGTTGCAACAATGAAACGTAACGTCAACACAGAAAAAGCTAAATTAATATTGGAAGCATGTAACTTCACAACGACGCACGAAGTAATGTCCCAATTTTTATTGATCGACGCGACAGAAGATAGCACACAAGTAAGAGTGTTAAATTAGAGGACAAATTACAAAGCTAAGAGAGGACAGCATCCAGTATAGGAGAGGATATCACAACAAATATGACAAGGAGAGAAGACCTACATTTGAACAACAGAACGAAGCAAAGGGAAACCAATGGAACTATACACACTATACAGCAACCAGGCATATAGGGGAAACCAGAGAGGAGGACATAATAGGAATGTAAGGTTACTAGAATTAGAAGATAGCCAAGGGAAACCCGAAAACACGCAGTTGGGATTTTAAATGATCAAGATAACAGAAATACCCAGTTAAAAGTGGAATATTACATTTACAACTTCGACTTAAGCTTAACAAATTTCGTAAAAATGAAAACAGAAATCCTAGGACAGACAAATACATTTATCTTAGACACAGGAGCCGATATTTCTATACTCAAATATTCACAAGATTTTATGCAGGAATATGTGAAACCAAACACAGAAGCGAAAGTAAAAGGAGTAACTAAAGGAGAATTGCAAACAATGGGAGAAATCTAAATAACATTAGAAGTAAAAGAACGTCGGTTTGAACATATATTTCAATTAGTAGAATATAAATTTCCCATTCCAACGGACGGAATCATTGGAAGAGACTTCATTTCAAATTTTCAGTGCATATTGGACTACGCTAAATAAATATATAGTAGCTATAAACCGAGCTCAATCAAGAAGAAAAATACAAGAAACAAGAAACAAGAATACAGAAAGTAAACCTACATTACAGCCGGAAGTCCACAAGCAACCAGCAAGAAGGGTACTAAATAATTTAGAGGCGCATAGACTACCAATTTTGTCTGTTACAGTAGACTGAATCTCACAAAAACTGAGCATTCGGATCAAAAACAAAATCAAATGCAGCAAGAGCATGGCCACAAAATTCAATCTCTTTGATTTAAGTTAAATGTTGGCACAGCTTGATTGGCTGGCGGTATAGAATGCAGTACGTAAAGTAAAGATATACGTAAATGATATTATTTTTGAATTGTTCACAATTGATGAATTTATAAAAGAAGGAAACAAATTATTGGAAAATATAGAAATATACATATGCGCAGTACCAGAAACAATAGAGGACGACAAAGAAAAACGTAGGATAATGAAGGAATATCATAACCACCCGATGTTTGGGGGTCATGTAGGAAATAATAGGCTAATAAAGAAACTAAAGGCAAGATTCAAATGAAGAAACATGGAAAAAGACATTAAAAGAAATAAGAAAATACATTAAACAATGTCATAAATGTCAAATTAACAAAACAAAAAGACTACATGTCGAGTAATTCGTGATGTCGGACACTTCTTCAAAACCATGGGACATAGTGTACATAGACACGATAGGTCCATTTCCTAGAAGTAATGAAGGCAATAAAGAGTGACAGGAAAGAAATAAGTCAAAAACGACGCCACAACACTTCGGAATAGGAGACCTAGTCCTGGTCAGAAAAGAAGATCATTGTAAGTTTGATAGTCTTTATGCAGGTCCTTTCATAACGTAAATTTCCTTTCGTAAATAACGTTAACTGTAAAATTAAGATATATAACGGTAAGATAAAGGAGGTGAATGAAAATAGGCTATACGCTTACAGTCCAGAAACACAGTGAATTAAGTAATATGTAAAAACGGGAACAATTATATTGATATTGAACATTTTTGTTGTTATTAGATATAAGGAAATATGTACCAAAAATTTGTATACAATTCTATAAATATGTAAATGTAAATGGTGAATGTAAATAATGTATGTATGTATAGTAATCAGTTGATGACGACACGAAAAATGTTCTTCTTTCGGAAGAAAAGAGTAAAAACAGTTTATGTAATTGATTGAAAACGAACAGCACTCAGAGATTTTTCTTCTGAGGGAGAGGGACGTAACGGGATTCAATTAAGCATCAGATCTAAGTAACCCAATTCAGTTTAAAAATATAAAATCCTTTTAATAATATTAATAATTGCTTATTGCTAAATGCGATTATTTGTGTATGACATCGAAAATATCGGTGTAACTAGAACACGCGCTGATCCAGTGAAATTTGCAATGTAATCAAAAGCTTGTTTGATATTGTTTACAAATTATATTAGTAAAACATTATTATATAAACAAACACACGTGAGTTAAATAGCTGGAAAATGACGGGAGTAGATCATTATTATTAATAATTAAGAATTAAGAGTAAACAGTCGAAGGTAGTGTTGTCATTCGTCAACTGGGTACTCTCTCTATTATTGTACTTAGAGAACCAATAAAGTAATTATGAGTATCCAGTGAGTTCGAGTTAACCAACCCCATGCAGGGGTTGAATTACCCCTAGGGTTCTACTTTATGGAACTCTTGATGGAAGCAATCGCATAAACATTATAAGAATATACAATATTATACCATATTGATGTTAATGGAGGACGGAATTTTATTATCTATAAAATCTTTTACTACCAATTGCCTATTACCAAAATCTTTATTTTTTAGTTGCAGTATTTTTTATTTTTCGTTTCATTCTTTGTATCTTAGCCACTAGAAAAATGGAATTAATTGCCTGCTTTATTTCATAAACATCATTTCTAAATTCAATTACTTGCTTTATATAAAAACCAATTCTAATAGGAAAAGACGACCGAGATTTTTATTAGCATGTTCCAAAAATACCTAATACGGGCTTGAATCAGTTAGTTGATATTTATTATGAAAGTCATAATTATTTACGTTTGAGGATATTGTATCCATTAAACTATCATAATCATTATTTATATTAATCGAGGGTGGACCAGGGCCAGTCCCGCCTTCGTTACCTGCCATGGTTTATACAATATGATTTTTATTAAATTATACAGCTTTATTGATAAAATGGACTTTTATTAATACCAAAGAAAGCACATTGTTACTTAACCTAAAAACTAGACATACCCGACCATCTTCGACATCCGTCCTATGTCATGTCTAGTAAGGTGAGTTCCGTTATTCACTACATCTCTCCCCTTCCATAAAGATAGCTTGTTGGGTGATTTCACAGCTCTCCCATATCTGGTAACCACTGGTAAAGGCGTCTGCTCAGATTCTAGCAGAGGGGAAATAGGGCTTCTAGATGTTGTATCAGTTTAACTATGCCTAGGTGAATTACTAACAACGGTTGCATTATTATGGGAATTTGGAATTGTAGTACTATTTTCCCCCACCTGAAGGTCCATGCCATTAGTTATGCCAATATTAACCAGGCGGGTAGGTGCAATCATACCTGGTTCAAGGTCTAATTTTAAACATACACTGGACTGAAGAGAGAAATACCTGTTGTTAAACAACTTAATTTTCACAACGCTTAATGTTATACTTTCTTCACTATTTGGACCCCTCTGTCTCTGCTAGTCCATTTAATTGTGGATGATATGGTGAGGATTTAATTGGTTTTACCATTACTCTGACAGAAGGAAACAAGTTCTGCTGAATTGAAAGGAGAACCATTATCAGAAGCTAGTTCTACAGGTATTCCAAAAATGGCAAAAACATCTTTTAGTACTGATATGACATCTCTAGCTACTGTAGCATTTTCCATTAACCCGACTTCTATTTATTTAGACTTAATATCTACTAAAATAAAGAAGAATAAATTTTGCTTTTAGAAAAAATCAACATTTACACTATAGAAATTATGGGGTGCTAATGCCCATGGTATGCCATTTGACCTATTAAGAAAATTCTGACTAGACTGACAAAAAGTACACGATTGAACAAATTTTTCTATACTTTCATTCATTCCAGGCCACCAGCAATAGGATCACATTAACATTTTTAATGTTACTATGCCGGTATATTGTTCATGGAACAAATTAAGTACTCTAACCCTGAGTGAGAATGGAATTACTACTTTAGTGCCTAAAACCAAACAATGTCGTTCAACCGAAAAGTTATTTCCAAGTTTAAAATATGGTTTTAAATCTTCTCCCTGTACTTGGTTGGGCCATCCTGATAGGGTTTAGTCAACTACTTTGGACAATAAATTATTCTGTTTGTTTGCTTTTGCTACATCTTTAAAGTCCAAAGAGACTTCACTTAACATGTTAAATGAAAATATTTCACCAGATACCTTAGTACTATCCTTACAAGGTAAACGAGACAGAGAATCTGCATTGGAAATTATACTTCCCTTCTTATATCCTATGGTATAACTATATGCTGACAATGTAAGAGCCTTAAGAAACTTACGAAGAGCAAACATTGTAGCTAACACTTCCATCTCTTTATTTGAATACTTTTGTTCTGTCGATGATAAGATTCCAGACATGCCCCGGAAACTTATATGAATGACCTTGGATCATTCCCCCATCACTTTAACCCCAGCGACTTAATAAAGAGAAATGACAGCCTATCTCTCTCACGAAGACTTTAACCAATCATAAACCAAATAAAATAATCAAACGAAGCTTAATTCAGCAATGTCAATTCCATGTCAATTCTGTCAAAAGTAATTGTAGTTCAAATTTAAAATATATTTTCTATTAGTTTACAGTTTTCATTTTTATTTTATTAACTTTCGTTTGTATTTACTTATTCTAGTAATTTTAATTCAAGTTGGTTACTTAGTTTTTAAAATTTAGTTTTAGTTACCTATTGTAGCAAAAAATTTTTGTGTTCTCTTATAAAAAAACTAAACATGGTGAATTATTGTTGCGTTCCGTTGTGTACAAATCATGGCAAAATTACAAAAATGACAGGTTTCCCCCGAATGATAAGGTAAGTTGTCACTGAAATTCAAACTATTTTCTTGTTCTAAATTAATGAACAATAATATATTATTAATATGGTTTTACATTTTCCGGTAAAGTTAAATTTGGATTGCCCAAATTAATAATCAAAAATTAGCTGGAAAAACTGAAGAAAATTCGACAATCCTATATACTATGCGATTTGCACTTTTCCGAAACTACAAAAATTCCAGATGGGAGAGGTAGATGTGGACCAAAGTTTGGAAGCATACCATCTCTACGTTTACAATCTACCACTAAAGGTTAGTTACCTCTTTATAAAAATACAATTAAGTTATTTGATGTTCGAATTTGGTTTAATTCTAAACAGCAGCAACAGGGATAAAAGTAATTGGCTAATAATTGTAAAGTTTTTCTTAATATGCCAATAATTATATAGTAGTACTTTATCTCATTTACTAATTAGTGTTTGAACTGATATTTTGAATAATGCAATTTTAGAATAATAATACCCATTTGCACCAATTTTTATTCAAACTTAACAACTTAAACACTAATCATCAAACAATATGTTAAAATGTCAGTTAAATTTTAACTGATATTGATGCAAATAGGCATTAATATACAGTTCGTTCGCTGTATCTTTGCACATGTATGAAATTATTCACGAGCTATTTTAAAATGTTGTCTCATGTCTACTCACAGAATATAAAATGTTGAAATTAAGCCGCTTGTCCAACATTTAATAATACATCAGACAAAGACAGTAATATAAAAACAGTCTGTGATAAATTCTCATCCAGAGATATGTATCTCTGTTCTCATCATTGAACCTGCTTATTGTCAACTTCACAGAGTTGTGGTGTTTACAAAAATTATATTCATATTGTTTAATTTTCTATTACATTTTCGTGCCTTGAGTTTATAAGTTTTCTCAAAAAGAGTTGTTAGGTATAACGACTAACTGTGTACTTAGTGTTGGATTCCTTGATGTAAGTATAAATTTTGCAGTTAAATTTTTTTACCTTTAATTTGACGTATCATTTTTTAATCTGGCTAAAACTCTGTCGAACGGATCGATATAAAGCATTATTTGTTGTCATAAATATCAAACAAATATTAAACAGAATATTTTTTCAAGGTTTTTATTTTTAGAATATGCCTGGAAATACATTAAATTCTCAATCCCAGCAACTCGTGCTGAATGTGTATGAATATTTTGAGTCGGAAAAAAGGAACGGACGACAGTAGATAGGCTATACAGATCTGAGCACAACCCCTAAATCGCAGCCCTTAAAATCGCAACCCCCGATCGTAAGTGCCAAACGGCTTAACGTAGGATGACGTACGAGGGCTCGTTGGAAAGGGGATGAAAAATGGGGTTGAACGCAGTATGTACTGTGCGCATCGGAGCATGTCAAAAGGGCATTATTAGGTATCTTCGTTTCTATTGGTCCGATCGTGACGTACGAGGGCTCGTTGGAACGGGGAGGAGACGGGGAGACAAAAAACAAAGATGGCGGCGTTGCCAAATGGGCGCTAAAATGTATCTTTGTTGCTATTAGCCTGATTTTAACGTATGGGGTGTCAAATGAAAGCGTTGGTGACACACATAGAAGCCATGTCAACGTTCGAACATTTTTCTTCTTCTTTTTCGTACAGTGCCTAGAAGAACGTCGACACAGAACGTGACATTCGACGTAGAACGTGACATTCGACGTATAACGTGAAATGTCACGCGAAATGACGTCACATTTATGTGACATTCGACGCAGGACGTGACATTTATGTGACAACGCAAGACGTCGCTTGGCATAAAACGTGACATTCTACATAGGACATATTCAGTAGTAATATGAATCCTATCGAGTACATACATAGAGTAATAGAAATTCAAAGAAAACTTGATCAGTTAAAGAAAGACATTAAATCATATAAGGATATAAAACAAATTAAAAGACAATTAGATAGCTTGCATTTTGACAACAACAACAATAACACGTGGAAACCCGAAGAGTTAAATCTACAGCAGCAACGGCAAGACACCTGGATTTGCGCCTGTAGAAAACTGCCACCAGCTACATATCTATTAAGACGTATTCAACCAACACCATGTTTGTCAGCAACAACACCACGGGTGAGATTGCAAAGACAATGTCTTTGCAATATCCTGTGTAATATTAGTATCTGTATTTATCTTAATTTTAAAAATTATTTTTGATATTGTAAAGAGAAAATTTGAATCTTCATGTAATATAAGACTCGATCAATAAAGATGTTTTAAATAAAAAAACAAGCTTTTAATCTCCAATATATTTATAAATATAAAAAAATTACAATGGTATTATGGTGTAGGTAAACCAGTGACGTAGACGATCCACAGTTCTTTCGGTGCATGAAAATAATCCAGTGGCATGGCATGGGTTTGGAGTAGGACCAACGTTTCCAGTAGCACGAGGCGTACCATCAAATTTGCAAACATCAATAATAAGCGGAAAAACTACAAAAACGTGGCGTTTTCTATCTAAATATTCTGCATTTTGTTCCCCTCGAACGTATATACAGTCAGCTGCATACAACAACTTGGTTTCTAGTATTTCATTTATTTTGGATAGTTTAACTTCCCCATCAGAGTATCGAATTCCAAGCAGGTTTTTCTCTACGTCTGATACAGTCCTCTTATCGTCGTTACTTAGTGCATTGAATGGTTTCTGTGGCAGAAATACGTAATGGCTTCGTTTCATGCCAATTTCAATGGTAAGTTCTTTGGGAACAAACCACCTGCCCACAACAAATCCCTGAATATCTACGAATGCTACTCTCATGATGACTGCTCGTGTACTACTGGCACTTTATGCATCTAACTTAGACTTTTTACAATTTCTGTGAGAGGGAAGTACTCCATTACGCAATCGTGAATTATAATGCAGTAGACTTTGGTATTTTCGGGAAAACCATTATTCGCTTTAATATCGAGTTTTACGTCAACAGTGGATGCTTTAATGCTTTCTTCTTGTTTCGAATAATCGATGACGAACAATGCGTGATTCTTGAAAGCTGAAAAATCGAGCAGTGGCCGCTTTTGTTGGGAATGTATGTAGCTAGGATAGAATTCAGTATAATTGAACTAGGCCTCATTGTAGTAAGTTTTGCTAAAATCCAATTGCATTCTCTCGTTCGGCCAATATTCTCCATTTAAAGATAATCTGATACTTTGGATATCGACATTGTCAAATAAGGTGGGATCAGCTGAATTCTTGTCACGTTTGTTGGTTTGAAAGAAAACAATGACATAACGTGGTCTTTCAACTGATGTGCTAGTTTTAACGGCCCAAACTTCACGTCTAGCTCCTTTGGTAATGGCAGGTAATTCATGTAATTCCCACTTTCTTAATGGAATAACAATAGGTTGATCTTGTTAAATGGATTTCATAAGTTCCAATTTAATATCATCATTTGGAAATATGTGCTTAACTCTTAGCTCAATGTTAGTGATGGTAATCTTAATAGTTGTAACATGACCTTGAGTTTTTTCTTTGACAATTATGCAATCGTTGTCGTTTCGAGCTTGAACTAGTCTTATTGTTTGACGGCCACACCTAATCATTGGATAATCATTGAAAATGTTGAATATATGCTTGAGAGGTATCTGTATGTTGAATGAATGATCTGCAGCATGTAGAATGGGATCCTTAGGGTAATTCCAGTCTGCCATAACCATATAATTGGAATTTTCTTGAGTGTAGCATGTCATGGCACGTACAGCACTTACGATACCAGGATCCCGCACTGTTTCCATCTACCTTGCGCTTTCGCAGTACGTACACGAATCGAAAAGAAAAGCACCCACATTATTTGCTAGTTTGACTTCGCCAGTTCCGTTTATTGCGAGCGATCCTTTAATGCATAACAACGTTTCGCTCATTGCAAAGAACGAATCGACTTGATTAATGCTAAATTCTACAATATCATTGCAGTTGAATGATATAATGAATGTGAATATGTTCGATATTCAGCCTTTCGAATCGACTCATCAAATACCGGCTTACGACAAATGTCAAATATTGGAGGCATTATGGTGTTGTTTGAACGTGCTCGTTTTCCATACATTATAGTCATTTTTTCAGTTTAAAACAAGAAACACTAGAACGTAAGATGTTGCCGCTTAGACGGTTGCTCAACTAATGGCGTTCTTTGAGCAATAGATTGTCCTATTATTAGTCCCATCTGCTTCTTGATCTAAGTTCCAACACCAAGTTGCTATCTTCTCCTCTAAAGTTCACAGGTAAAGTTCACAGGTCGTCCTTCTTGATCGACAGCCAACACAGTGATATTGGTAATTTCACGCTGTGGCACAACAGGTAAATACAACAAATTGTGTGGAGTTTCGTCAATTGCGTATCCAGGATTTGATTGTATGACAAATTCGTAGATCGTGTGAGCAGGTCTGTTACCATCAAAGGCTCCGGTACTAATGTTGCATTCAAAGCGTATGCTAGATACTTTAATAATCCTAACAGGTAGATCTGAAGAATGTGTCTGTCCAGGATTTAGTAGTGCAGGAGAAAACCCCAAGATCATACCAAGACTATCATGCTGCTTAAATGAAATTCTATATTTGCTAAAAATTTGACCCTGCAACGTATTGTGGGTGGGTTTTAGACTAAATATTGTGTCCGGTGCATTGTCAGCACCCAATTTATTTTGTATGTATTCCTCGATATCGAAAATTTCATAACATCCATCGGGGATATCAAAATGTTGCAATCGGTTATTGCTATCGTAGTAATAAAACTTGCAATTTTCAATGTTTGGTATACTGTTGTAGGAATGGAAAAATCAAAGGGCTATCTCATAATCTTTTTTCGGATCCAATACGATCGGTGTGGGCGGTTGAAACGAGAATATTTAATTGGTGCTATTTACTCTCAACAAGTGCGACATGATGACTGATTCAAGTCAATAGAGTACTAGGTATATATTGAAAAAACAACAACAACAATTTTTATTTACATATTTTTATTTGTTCTAAAGCTAGTCTACACAAATGACATGATGCTTGAGAATCAGGTGGTCCATCTCAGTGAGTCCTCCAATCGGGTCTGTTGTAATGTACGAAGCAGGGAAGTAGTATCTGCAGGTTAAATTCTCCTGGATATTCTCCAGGCAATTTATGCCATATTTTTAACAATTCTGGAGGTCGTACACTTCGTATGATATAATCTAGCGGTATTAATTTTAGTTCTTCTTCACTGAATTCTTCAAAACATTTTTTGAGAAACATATGAGCCATAAGCAGTTCCATGCCTTTATCCATTATATAAAAACTTTAAGCATAAATGCCCACAAATGATTTAATTGTAGGTTTGATACTGATGGTTATTATAGGAAATTTTGGTATGTGTATCTAGATATTTAACAAGTTCTTTGGTCGGCTTTAAATTACCAAATAAATCAAAATATTCTACGTTGTTGTTTATCTTTTTGTATGCTACCCAATGTGTTCCGTTATGTGTGGACATGTGTTCCGTTATGTGTCACTTCATGCTTTGCAGTGTTAATAGCTTGTCTGATCTTTGCTAAATTCTTGTCCCAATCTACGTGGTCTTTCACATATGTACGTATTGCTGTACCAATGGTTCTATTGTTCCTCTCCACAAAATTACACTGAGGTGCATATACTGGGCTAAACCATACCTTCTGAACGTTATACCTATTACAGAGCTCAATTAAGAGAGGATTGTTCAGATTTGAGGCATTATCACAAATCACATATTGAGGAACACCAAACATTAGGAAAACATCATTTTCCAAAAACTCAACAATACTCTTAGCCGTGGCCTTTCTTAAAGGTTGGACTAACGTATATTTACTAAACCAATCAGCAACTACTAATACTACTACTAAGGATTTCCACAGTTTTCACTGTCTTCCTTCACTCAACCGTTTTCTCCAATTTTCCCTGTCATTCCAGTCTCCATCTCGCAGGGTTCTTTTCTCCATAGCCTCGTCGATTTCATCTCTAAATGACCTTCGGGGTCTTCCTCTCTTTCTTCTTCCAATCGGGCTCCATTCTGTGATTTTATTTATCCAGCGTCCTCTGTCCGCTCTTCTGACGTGGCCGTACCAGGATAGTCTCTTCTCCTCTATATAGTCGATTATGTCTGATTGCACTCCCATTCTCCGCTTAATCTCTGCGTTTTCAATTCTGTCTCTTTTTGTAAGTCTACAGCTTCTCCTCAGGAACTCCATTTCTACTGCTCTTATTCTACCTCTATTTCTCTTGTTTATTGTCCAGTTTTCGGACCCATATGTCAGGATACTTCTTGTCAGGGTATTATATATTCTCTTTTTTGTCTTTATCGTAATGTTCTTATCCCACAACACTGAGTTTAGTTGTCTTATACAGTTTCTTGTTTGTCTCAGTCTGTTGTTTATATCTTCTTCTGTTTTTTCCTGGTTCGATATTATGGTTCCTAAATACTTGAATTTATCTGTTCCATTTATTTGTCTTTCCTCGTCTATCTCTAGGTTTCTCATATCCTTGTTTTTTGTTGTTAGGTATTCGGTTTTCTCTTAGTTTATTTCCATTCCGTTGTTTTTATATTCTTCTTCTAGTTTTCTGAGCATAAAGCTGAGATCTTCTTCATCTTGTGCGATGACTACTTGATCGTCGGCAAAACTTAAGGTGTATAGGTATTCGTCTCTTACTGGTATGCCCATTCCTTCGCACTTTCTCCTCCATGGTTTGAGTGTCTTTTCCAAGAATATTTTAAACAGAGTAGGGGACGTAGCACAGCCTTGTAGAAGTCCTTTTGTCGTCTTAAATGGATTGTAGGCTTTATTTCCACATTTAATAGCTACTTTGTTTTCTTGCAACTACTAATAACCACGTATAACCTTTCTTTGAACGTACAAAGGGACCTATCAGATCTATAGCAACTATTTGCCAAGGAAACTTGGCCTCTCTCTGCTTACCCATTTTACCTAATGGAGCATAATTTGGTGTCTTCTGAGCACCACAAACTTTACATGACCTGATAAACTTAAGCACATCAACACGCATCTGGGCCCAATAATATGTTTCCTGAATACGGGACAAAAAAAAAAAGTCTGTCTTTACTTTAAAATTTAAAATGTTAATTATTACCTTAATTTCACTTGTTTCACTTAACTTCAAAAAAAACTTGCTACTTTCTCTGGGATTGGAGCTGCAAAGGACAAAACTCTCAACTCGAACAAAAGGAAACCATTTCCATACTCAGGCAGGAACGATTGAAACAGGAACTTGGTGGAGGAAATCAAGCTGACGACGGGGGCATCCTATATACTCATTTTACAAAATTTCTTCAGTGCCGGTGCACAAATCTTATGTTTTATCTGTTTTAAACTGCCATTATGCAAAGAGTATTATCACTTAACCGGTCTTAAGACATAACACAAAAAAATTTAATCGACTCGCGATTCAAAATCGCCCAAACATCTATCTACTCTGAAGTTTCTTGCTCCTACTCTATCTACTCTCTGCTCCTCGATGCCTTACATTTTACAAATTTCAACGCAAAATAAATTCCCCTCGCGCCTCAAAGCTAGTTTTTATGGTCTATGAACCTAAACCTACCCTTTCTTTACCTCATTCTTAGCAACGAACCTACCAAAAACACATTGAAATATTTCCAGTTTATTACGTATTAGAAAAAATTTATTACCTGACTTGCAATATTATATTAGGGGACTCGAATGTAAATAAACGTTATTCAGCGACAAAAACAACTTTTTAAATATTCCAGTTTATTGCGTTTTAACGACGAAAGACAAAAAAAAACTCTTTTTTATATTCTGGGGGCATCATGAAATATAATCCTCTAGGCGACAAAAACTTGTCGAAATAGGTAACATAATTCAAATTAACAAAATGGGATTTGAAAGTACACATAGACAAGAAATATATCCAGCGTTATTTATGCATTTAGGATTTTCGTAAAAGACAAAAACAGATTTTCTGGCAATCTTTATGCGTACTGACGAGATAAACGAACAGGGACGTATTATAAAATTTAAAACGCTACAACTTCATATAATTTTATTCTCAGTCAATTAACTTTGCAAAAACTTTCACCGAAAGGAAGATGTTTTACATTAGATGATAAAATTTTTGCTTAATCGCTTTTGAAATAAAGTCCAAAAGCATACGGAATATTGCGAAAAGTATTTGCCCTACCATTCAACCATCCAATTATTGAGGAAAATACCCTTTACCACAGGAATAAATCAAACATTTTTTGATTTATTGAAGGGAAGTGTAGAGAAGATGGGAGACCTAGATAAATACTGCACTATAATATTTGATGAAATGGCCATTGAGCCAACAGTTATGTACCAAAAAGATGTTGATATGCTGATTGTTTTTCAAGATAATAGACATGAGGGTAGAAAACCTGTATTTGCATATTTGCAGAAAAGGTGCTTGTATTTATGACACGAGGTATTCATAAAAAATGGAAACAGCCTCTTGCATACTATTTTAACAAAGGAGGCATCAAAAGAGACTTGTTGGTATATATATATATATATATATATATATATAAATATATATATATATATATATATATATATATATATATTAAACCTAGAGCTAAGATTAATACTATTATCAAAATTAATATTAAACTCACCGGTCTAGTATTAAACCATTTTGCCGAGCTTTCGACATCCTCTCTGATGTCTTCTTCAGGGCTTCCGAGGTCTCAGTCTCCCGAGACCCCAGACACTACTACACTCACTAGTTCACTCACTAGTTCACTACTACGACTAGGGCCAGGGGACGGTTTATTTATACCGTCGATGGTGACGTGGCCTAGGTGGGGGTTAGGGTGGGGATTGGCGCGAGAGTTGGCGCGAACATTTCCGACAGTGGGATTTTGATTCGAGGATGGAGGGGGCGATATTTTGTTTATGAGAGGTCTCCATGTAGAAGGTAACCGTATGGCGTCATCTCTTTTATTAAGGCAATTTGGTCTTTTTTCTATTTCTATGGCTTCTCGGATAATTCTTGGTTTATAAAAGCGGATGGGGGCTATGGTTCTGGAGTTTTCAAAATCAATTTTGTGACCTGTATGAAGATGGTGTTGACCGAGAGCTGAAATTGAATCGGAATTGCGAACAGAAATGGAATGTTCATAAATCCTATTTTAAATTCTACGATTTGTTTGGCCTATATAGGATCGGGGACAGTCTGCACAAGGAATTTCATAAACTCCGTGCTGTTCATTTGGAATATTGTCTTTGATTGATCGGACAAGAGATGAAAGTTTTTGTTGGGGGGTAAATATTGTTTTTATTCCTCTTGATTTAAGAATTTTGTCGATTTTGTCAGTAACACCTTTGACGTAAGGAAGAAAAGCTTTCGTATGATAAGGGTCTGAGTCTTTGGATTGAGATTGAGTGGAAGATTGATGTCTGTGGATGCTCCTATTGATGTGATTTTCGCGGTAACCGTTTTGGATGAGGGCTTGTTTTAAACAAGAAAGCTCAGCGGATCTACTTGCATCATCGGAAAGGCGTATTGATCTGGATACAAGGCTATTAATGACTGAATTAATTTGTGAAGGTGGGCAGTGAGAGTTGGCATGCAAGTAACGATTGGTATGTGTGGGTTTTCGATAGACAGAGTAATGAAAACCTTGGGATTGGTGTTTCTTTATGAAAACATCGAGAAACGGTAGGGATGAATCAGTTTCCATCTCCATCGTGAACTGGATACTAGGATGTATACCATTCAGATGGGTTTGGAAAGACATCAAAGCATCCCTGTCATGGGGCCAAATGACGAATGTATCGTCAACATATCGTAGCCAACATGTGGGTTTGAGCATTGATGTGGATAGTGCTCGGGTCTCGAAGTCTTCCATAAAGATATTGGCAATCACTGGAGATAGAAGGGAGCCCATTGGGGCACTATTTATTTGTCTGTAGAATTGATTTTGGAAGATGAAAAAGGTGTTGGACATACAATGTTTAATGAGAGATAAGTGGTCTTGTTGGATACTGTACTTAGTTTTCAGAATGTTTAGAGTTTCATCTATAGGAATGTTTGTAAAAAGTGAGACAATATCGAAACTTACTAGAATGTCTGACGGTGATATAGGGTATTGTTTAAGAAGTTCGATGAAATGAAAAGAGTTTTTGACGAAGGATGAAGCATTTTCGGCGAAAGGTTGTAGAGTTTTGGCCAAATACTTGACCAATGGTTGTGTAGGGCAGTTGTATGCACTGACAATGGGACGTAGAGGAATATCGGGTTTGTGAATTTTGGGGAGGCCATATATTCGAGGTGTTCTTAAAGACTTTTCACGAGGAATTAGAGATTTTTTGATGTCAACAGGAAGAGAGGTTTTATTGATAATGGCTTTTGTTGTTTGCTCCAGATAGGTTGTTGGATTATTAGGAATTGGTTTGTAGTCTGAACTGTTAACGAGATTTGAAAGTTTAGTGATGTAAGAAGAAGTGTTTAGGATGACGGTGGCGTTTCCTTTATCGGCGGGAAGAATGACTAGATCTGGATTTGACCGAAGTTCTTTCAGGGCTTTTTTCTCGGATTGGCTAATGAAATTCCTTGTGCAGACTGTCCCCGATCCTATATAGGCCAAACAAATCGTAGAATTCAAAATAGGATTTATGAACATTCCATTTCTGTTCGCAATTCCGATTCAATTTCAGCTCTCGGTCAACACCATCTTCATACAGGTCACAAAATTGATTTTGAAAACTCCAGAACCATAGCCCCCATCCGCTTTTATAAACCAAGAATTATCCGAGAAGCCATAGAAATAGAAAAAAGACCAAATTGCCTTAATAAAAGAGATGGCGCCATACGGTTACCTTCTACATGGAGACCTCTCATAAACAAAATATCGCCCCCTCCATCCTCGAATCAAAATCCCACTGTCGGAAATGTTCGCGCCAACTCTCGCGCTAATCCCCACCCTAACCCCCACCTAGGCCACGTCACCATCGACGGTATAAATAAACCGTCCCCTGGCCCCAGTCGTAGTAGTGAACTAGTGAGTGAACTAGAAGTGAATAGTGAGTGTAGTAGTGTCTGGGGTCTCGGGAGACTGAGACCTCGGAAGCCCTGAAGAAGACATCAGAGAGGATGTCGAAAGCTCGGCAAAATGGATATCGACGCGGTTCAACCCGAAAGACCGGTGAGTTTAATATTAATTTTGATAATAGTACTAATCTTAGCTCTAAGTTTAATTGTACTAACCGCGGAAATCTTTCCGAACATTTTATTCACCTCTACGAGGAGGAATTTTACCAGCTCACTCAATCATATAATAACCTACTACTACGTAAAAATCGTCTTCTTTGTGTTTTAACTTTCCTTAAAGCCTTTTTTTTGATGAGGATGGAAATGTTCTAAACCCCATACCATTGCTCGGCGTGTGTTAGATTCAGGGCAGAGGAAAACATCTGAGCCCATTTCCCCCTATGTAGAGGAGGTCCTGCAAACGGATGCCTTTCTGTAGCTCTGCCTACCAACTAAAACCACCCATTCTTCGTCAAGACACCCCCGTACGTGTTCAATTAGCGAACGAAACTTAGAGATGCCTTGCGCTGCCTGAATTAGTAATAAAGTTTTGTTGCTGGTTCTTAGCTAGAAGCGGTAAGGAACCAGAAGAAAAATGTATGTAAAATAGGCCCATATGTAGATGGCCTTGCCGATGGTATTACCTAAGAGCGGTAAGGAACCAGGGGGGGAGTATATGGAATGTATAGGTATACAAGGTAACAATAAGGTGCAAGAATATTTGGTATTAGGTAATACTAGGTAACAATAAGTAAGTATACATACGTATGTAATAAACAGGTGTATTACACACATATGTACATACATACATACGTACATACACATACACACCTACGAACACACAAATACACATATACACATATCTACATACATATTCATACATAATATACAATGATAACTAGTTTTAAATGGAGGTGGATTGCCCCAGATCACTCTCATCCTGTCTCAGTTTCTTTCTCTATCATGGACTTTCTCTTCATAATTTTTGTTACTTGGTCTATAAGAAATTCAAAGTTATCTCTGCTTTCCATAGCGACACGTATCAAGTTGTCAGAGGATATCTCTCCTAACTTTGTTCGCATTATATGTTGTTCCGACGCAAACACCTTGCACCTAAAGATACAATGCTCCGCATCGTCTTCTACGTTACATATGACACAATTATCATCGCTGGTTTTTCGTATACGCTACGTGTAAGACCTGAAAGATCCATGTCCGGTCAGGAACTGCATAAAATAAAAATTTACTCGTTTGAACTTACATTTGTACAACTCTATCAAATTGGGTATTAGTTTTTTGGTCCATTGTGCCTTGTCTATCTGTGCCTCCCATTCTGCTTGACATTCTGTTAGTAATTGTCCTCTAATGGCGGCTCTGACCTGAGGTAGGTGGCCGTCTAGAGAGTTATAGAGCGTCTGCCATTCTTTAGCTAGGAGCTGAATAGGGAGCGTGCCCGCTATTACCTGTAGGACCATCGTTGAAGTAGTCCTGTACGCACTTGTAACTTTTAATAGAGGCTTTCGCTGGGCTCTGGTTATCATGTCTCTGTACTTTTTGTAATTTAGTACGTCTGCCCAAATGGGGGTTCCATATAATATAGTCGACTGTACCACTTGCAGGTACATTCTTCGTTTTTGGCTGCTTGGGCCTCCTATATTCGGCATGATTCTTTGTAGGCTTCCGTTCTTTCTTCCGTCCTCTGGACTACATTTGTCAGGTGTTTTGTGAACCTTAGGCCTGTGTCGATGTATAGGCCTAGGTATTTTGCACAATTTGTAGGGATTATAATAGTACTACCAATTTGAAAAGTCATCTCGGGTCTTCGTCGTGGTCCTTTTAGTATAACCACTTCCGTTTTGCTTCCTGCTAGTTTGAGATCGTTTCTAGCCATCCAGCTGTTGACTTTTCTGCAGCATGTGTTGACTTTATCTTCGATTTTCCAGTTCATGTCAGTCATGACTAGTATCGTCAGGTCATCTGCGTATGCAATAGCTAGAGTATCTCTACCATAGTCTATTTCTAGTACCCCGTTATATAATATATTCCAAAGTGTCGGACCTAATACAGAACCTTGCGGTACGCCGGCTGTTAACTTCTGTTCTGTATTTTTTGCCACTGTAACGTATCTATTAGTAAGATACCTCTTAATGATAATAATGAGATATCCTGACACTCGTGCTGATTCCAGTTTTGTTATGATATGTGTCCAGATTGCAGAGTTGAAGGCATTCTTTACATCAAACATAACCAGTATAGCCCATCTTTTCTTTGTGTTTTTTACAGTATCGGTTAAACTTTTTACCGCGTCTATGGCCGATTTAGCTTTTCTAAATCCGTATTGTCTGTTGGAGATAGTCTCTCTTTCACTTAATTCATCTTCTAGGCGATTTTTGACAATATTTTCGTATAGTTTTCCCAGACAGTCTAATAAACATATAGGCCTGTACGAATTGGCTTCGTCCGGGATTTTACCGGGTTTATGTATTAGCGTAAGTTTAGCTAGTTTCAGTTGGTCTGGAAATTCTTGTCTTGTTAGCAGCTCATTGAGTGCTATTCTAGTAGCTTCTGGGCATTCATTCACTAGTATTTTTATCGCCTCTGGTGGCACACGGTCCGGTCCAGGGGATTTACCTATTTTGATGGAATTGGCGGCTCTGGTGAGTTCAGCCGCCGTTAATTCTTTGGGACAGTTCTCATCGTCTCTAATCAGGAAGTCGTTTATAGGCTTGTTAGGAAACAGGGTATTCGCTATTTTCCTTTTTTTGTCATCGCATAGGTTATATGGGGTCTCTGACCTCAGCGTCTTAGTGGCGATCCCGTATGCTTCGCCCCATATATCGTTCTCCAATGCCTCGCACAAGTTCTGCCAGCATGTACGTTTAGCCCATTTGATCAATTTATTGAGTTCCTTTTTGGCGTTCTTATACTCTTCTTTAACTTGCTGGGTCCTATTTCTCTGTGCCGTACGCCTGATTCTAAGACATTCTGTCCGCTTTTGGTGAATGTTTTCATTCCACCAGTATTGTATTGCGTATGTGACATGTTTGCTTTTGCTGCTCGCTTTGTGTGCTTTTATTATGTTGTCTCTAAAGTTATTAAAGTTGGTAGTTTTTTCTTGTAAGTTCCGTATCTGATTCCTGAATTTGTTCTTATCGAAATCGAGTAATTTCCTGCCGTGCCTGGTTGTGACCTTAATGCCGACTTCGTATGAGATGTACTTGTGAAACGTAAAGATGTTATCATCAAGCACATCCCATCCCGAGATCTTCTTGGCGCAGTTGTTGGTTGCTAGTGTAATGTCTATGTGACTTCGCGACTCACCTCTTTCGAATGTGGGTTTACCATTGTTTAGCACAGTCAGGTTTGCGGAGGAGATTCATTCGTTCCAAATTTCTCCTCTTTTGTCATTTTTTGGGGACCCCCAAAGAATAGATTTGGCGTTTATATCACCAGCAATTATGTATGTTGTTTCTCCCTGTGACGCCTCAATAATTTTTTCAACCCGCTCAGCATATGGTGTCATGTTTATATTAGGTGAGATATAACAGGCTATGATTGCTAGTTCGTTTATTTTTATCTTTAGAAATCCCTCGTTTTTGGTAATTTTGTTTATGCACACTTTGTTGTTTACCAAAAATACAGCAACGTCTGCTCTGTTATCGGAGATCCAACCAATTTTTTTAAGATATTTTTATTCGGTTCTGGGACTATGATAATATCTGCCTCAATTTGCAGGGCTTTTAAGTAAATCAGGTCGTGTGCCACCTTAGCCCTTCCGATGTTCACCTGCAGTATTCCAAGTCTTTTTGTCTGGATCGAAGCGATTTCAAGTCGTTACAACTAGCTCTTCTAGGTCACTAGGATGAGAGTTATCGGGGATCAACTGAGTA
Source organism: Diabrotica undecimpunctata (assembly GCF_040954645.1). NCBI lineage: Eukaryota > Metazoa > Arthropoda > Insecta > Coleoptera > Chrysomelidae > Diabrotica > Diabrotica undecimpunctata. The sequence goes on along the minus strand of NC_092803.1, from coordinate 95,972,324 downwards.
TTTTTCGCAGAGTGTTGTCCGGAGAGTCCAGACAACATCTGCTGTCCTTCAGTGTCGGGGACGGGATTGTTGTTTTTGTTTTACGCTATGTTGCTAGCCATTTCCACTACCTCGGCACACATACTCTCGAATTCCTCCATTAATGAGGGGAACTAAGCCTTACAAAAAACGTCGTCATCTATAGTATCGTCATCAGGATTTGGCGCAGATGTCAAAGGTATGTCATTTTTCGCCCGTGCGATGTCTTTAACTATCGGTTGGGGAAAGGGTGTCGCTGGCGGTTTAGTGGGCACGCTTTCTGTTAGTTCTTTTGCGCGCGTCTTGTCGGCTAGTCGCGCCCTTTGGAGAGCACCACTAAATTCTCGGCACCGCGCGGTTCCAATGTGGTGCCTTTCTTTGCAGAGAACACACCACTTCTCATTTGTGCATGTGTCCTTCTCCTTACAATCCTTCTTTCCACACTTAAGACAGAGGCCAATACGGTCAGGACCATCGCACTTTGAGATGTCATGTGTGTACGACTAGCACCGTTGACATCTCCTAACTACGTATCTTTTTTCGACCTCGCATCTAGCAAGGCCTACTTTAATGTGTCATATCTCCAACACTCTTTTGGCCGCCTCGGTAGACAGAACAACCGTGGCTGCCAGCGTGTCCCCTCGCATCTTTCTTAGACTTTTAATAAGGAAGTCCTTTTCCCACTTGCCTATCACTACAGACAGTGCATTTTGCAATGTCTCTGTGTTTGTATTCGCGGTCATACCTCTGACATGTATAACCGTGGACCTATCTTGTCCCAGTTGTCTTGCCTTAAAGCCGCTATCTTTGGACGCAATGGCAGTTTTTATTGCCTTGACGGCATCTGGGTCCTTATCTAGGGTGATAAGTAACTTACCATCCCTAGTACTCCGGAGGCTACGGATTGCCTGAATAGCATTTGTCTTGTCCACGGCATCCTGTACCCCCTCTAGGAGTTGGGTGTAGCTTGTGTCCTTTTTCGACACGATGAAGCCGTAGGTCGGCCTGTCCTTTCTTGTGGCAGTAGTATGTACTTGTACCATATTTCTAGTCGCTTTAAAGATAACCTCTGCCATCTTTCTCAAATCTCCAACTGACATAAAGCTCACGTGGTATAAGGCCACAGAGGCAGTTGGGAAGCCCTCCTCTCTGACACGTTCTAGGATATGCCATATGTCTTCTTGCGTGCCAGCCGTTCTAATTTTTAAAATCTTCTGAGATTTGGTGCGTCTGTCTGCGCCCTTTCGTATTGTTGTTGTCTGTTCCAGCACTTCAAAATTCTCTTTAAGGCCAGCTAATTCAGGGAATTTATTCCTTTATAGC